>NW_021604565.1:5251782-5272532 GCF_004785775.1 Grammomys surdaster | reverse complement strand
CCCCCCCCAAAAAAAAAAACAAAAAAAACAAAACAAAAAACAGTAACAGCCTAGACAGGAAGCCACTGAAGAGAACTCTTAAAAGCTGTCATAGTCTGCTAAAGTGTCACTCTCCACAACAGATAGATGGCTTCCAGCAGGGATGGGGAGGGGAAGAACTCAGCTGTAAGGGCAAGCCACTGGGAGTTTGACCATGCTCTATTGAGTATATAGATAACACAACATGGACTTTTTAGGGGGGCTGGGGGAGGTCATAAGAGTGGAGTGAGGGGAGAACAGGGAAGGCCAGAGAAATATATGTGACAGGGGTGTACGACGTGAAATCCCCAAAGAACCAGTAAAAATATGTTGGAATTTTTTTAAAGGCACCATGACCAAGGAAGATGAAGAGGTTCCTGAGGCCCTGAATATAGTTTTAGAGAACTAGAGTCTACGGCCATCAGTGGCAGGAACAAAACCACAGACAAGTGGGCAGTCATGGCACTGAAGCAGTAGCTGACAGTTCACACCTTGAGACAACATCTATGAGGCAGAGAGGGGCTGGGGGGAAGAAAGCGAGCACCAGCTGAGAAGGGTATGGGGTTTTGAAACTTTAAAGCCCACCCCCAGTGACACACCTCCTCCAACAACACCACACCTCCTAATCCTCCCAAACAGTTCCACCAACGGGCATCCAGTATTCAAACGTAAGAGCTTATGGGCCATTCTCATCCAAACCACCATACTTTCCCACAGTGTTCTATCATAGCCATATAAAATAACCAGGACAATCACAATACAACTTTACTCAGGTTTGTCAACTTGACACAATCCTAGACATATTTAGTAAGAAGGAACCTTTTGCTGCTGCTCCAGCTGATTTTAAGATAGAGTTTCTCTGTGTAGCCCTGGCTGTCCTGGAACTCACTCTGTAGACCAGAGATACAGCTGCATTTGCTGTGGTTAAATGCGTGCACCACCACCATCCAGCTGGAAGAGGAAATCCTGAGAAAATGCTTCCATCAGGTTGGCCTGTTTAATGATTGATGTGGGCCACCCACTGTGGGTGGTACCACCCCTGGGCTGGCAGATCTAAATCTCTAAGAAAACAGGCTGAGCAAGTCAGGAGGAGCAGGCCCTGACTTCCCTCAGTGATGGAGTGTGGGACCTGAGAGTTGTAAGCTGAAATAAACCCTTTCCTTCCCAAGTTGCTTCTGTTAGTGTGAAATCAGAGCAACAGACACATAACTAAGACAGAGGCTGGAGCCCACAAGGTTGCCATAAGTCTGGACAACACAGAAAGGCCCTTTCTCCAGTATTAATTAATTAAAAACTCACGGTACATCTTTGTAATATTCATGAAATATAGAGATCAAGATTTTAAATCATCATGAAAGTCACATTCATTTATTGGCTGGTCTTTCAAGCAAGACACATATAAAGTAATTCAAAGTTTAAATTACACATGACAAATGTTGCAAACAGATTTAGAAATGGGAGACGGATGGTCAGAATCGGGAAGAATACTCATGCTTCTTCAAATGGAAGCTATTGTCAGGCAAGGTTTTCTTAACGTTCTGGGTCACTCTGTATAGCCTAACACTTCATTCTTTCACCTACTAGGGAACATTTCACAATTATATCAGGAACAATCCTTAATGTCTATCTTCATTGTATCACTATACAAGGCTGATATTTAGTTAGAGCTGAAATCAGAGCTCTAAGACAAAGCAGTACTTAAATTGAGAACTGTTAAGACGTTACTCATGGAGGCAGAACTGAGTGCTTGAGGCTGGAGAGATGGCTCAGTGGTTAAGAGCACCCACTGCTCTTCTAGAGGTCCTGAGTTCAAGTCCCAGCAACCACATGGTGGCTCACAACCATCTGTCATGGGATCTGATACCTTCTTCTGGTGTGTCTGAAGAGAGCAATGGTGTACTCATACACGTAAGATAAATAAATAAATCTTTTTAAAAATAATAAAACAGTGCTTGAACTGGGAACCATTAGAATGTTACACGTGGGTGCCCTATGGAAACCCAGCAAGCCTCACCGGAACCAGGAAGTCACCTCAAGCTGAGGCAGAATGACCTTTCCTGATCACCCCTGTCACTGAAGGCCCGTCTGTCACACAGCTGAGACCACAGTCACCTCTCCATGGCAACGCAGCGAGCTCAGCAGATGCCACCTCACGTTAAATATTTATTAGGTCTGGGAAAGGTCAGGCAGCGCACACAAATCTCTTTCTCCAAAACCACTGCTTTTGTTAGATTCCCTGAAACCACCCCAGAAAGGGGGTGTCCACAACCCGTTCTGTGAGACGGACACGTGTTGAGACTATACTTTTTATAAGGCTCTTCTGTTCATTTGTTTCAAGGGGTTCTGGGTCCATTTTGACCAAAGAATTACCAAAGTGTCTGAGGTACTCCAGCTTCCTCAGCACCTGACCCCAGGAAAATTAAACTACAAAAGCCTCATAAAGTAAGGCACCTGCACCTCTCTTTTCAGGTTATTTATGTATATGAGTGTTTTGCCTATATTTATGTCTGTGTGGCACAAGTGTGCAGGTGCCTGTGGAGGTCAGAAGACAGCATAAGATGCCCTGGAATTGGAGTTACAAGTGGTTGTTAGCCACCATGTGGGTGCTTCACCCAACTGTGCCTCAACAGCTAAGGAAAAACCAGACTTGCCAGAACCTGGAAGAGAAAATCACCATCTTGTGCCCAAACAGGGTGACTCTGTGCTGAGATCCTAAGGGCAAGTAAATGTCACATTTGTCACTACAGATGGTAACATGTGTCACGAGAAGGTCATCTGTGTGCTACAGGGCTGCTGAGGAAGCCCCTCATGTGGACTGGCACCTTCCCACAGGTGCTCCAGGACAGAGCGAGCCTCTAAGAATTGCAGCAGTGTTCCTTCCTTTGGAGTGACCCTGTAGTGCCTTGGCCCCTGGGGGTGGGGGGTGAGCCAGGAACACAGTGGGCCAGAGAAAGCCTTCACTGACACCAAGGCAGCCAGAGAGCTCTGCACTCAACATCTGCCTGAGGCAAAAGGAAAAACAATTCTCCCCCACACCTCAAATCAAACTGAAAAGTAATACCTTTCTTATGGAATATTTGCCCTGCTTGGTTTGTTTGCTTTGTTTTGTTGGGAGGAGAATCTCTTATTTGTAAAATAATAAAAGCTTTGAGGAGCTGGTTTTAATAATTTAGGCAAAAGTCAAACTATGCATGAACACTTTATCTCCTCCCTCTCCCTCTCCTTCCCCCCTCTCTTTCTCCCTCCTTGTCTCTCCTCTCTTCCTTTCCCTCCCCTCCTTATCCCCCTTCTCCATCTCCTTCCCTTCCTCTCTTCCTCCCTTCCCTTCCCTTCCTAACTTTAGTTTACCATCCCACAAAATCTGAAAATTAGGAACTGGTTAGTGGTAAATCTAAAACCACACTGGGCCCTCCATAGCTCAACCATGACTACAGGCCTCCCTAGCATCTGCTACTTTCTGTGGCACAGTGTTGCCAGGGCAGGGGCAGAGAGAACTCGCTCAGCACGACACCATAGTCAATGCTGATCTTGGTCATGCACATGCACACCAGAGTTTGGCATGAAGTAAAAACACCTGAGTAGAAAAACTCTATCTCTGACTCCATATTTAAAAAAAAAAAAATCCACATGAAGATGCTGGTGAAGATGCTGACGATGCTGGTGTGTGCTGAAGCCCAGCTCTTACAGGTAGAAAGGCCTCAGCTATCTCACAGCGTCCCGCTCTCAATACAACTGACACCGATACATTGGTGCATAGTTGCAATCCCAGCAGTAAGGAGTTTGAGGCAGGAGGATCACTCATTGGAGGCCAACCTGAACTACAGAGCAAAACCATACACACACACACTCTTACATACACACACTAGGAAAAAAAACAAAGACACACTCATCCCGCTCTATTCGTATGAGCCACTGCTGCTGAACACAGTTCTTACCAGTCTGGAGTTATTAGTAAGGGAGGAAAACTTTGAGTATTCGTCTTTTTTAAATATGTAAA
This sequence comes from Grammomys surdaster, assembly GCF_004785775.1. Taxonomy (NCBI): domain Eukaryota; kingdom Metazoa; phylum Chordata; class Mammalia; order Rodentia; family Muridae; genus Grammomys; species Grammomys surdaster. Next base: position 5,268,517 of record NW_021604565.1, on the reverse strand, counting down.
GAAAAGAATATATATATACATATATATATATATATATATATATATATATATATATATGTATCTGAATGTATGTATGTTAGTCAGTAATCCAAAGGCTACTACAAACTATTTGAAAGGATCCAGCCGGGACATTCGGATTTCACTGCTCTGAATTAGCTCCAAACTGGGAGATGAATAAGACAAACTACCTATGGTCGGACGTTGTGAGTACTATGTGAGTACTAGGAAGCCAGTGTCTAAACTAAAATGTCACATGATCATCAATGTCACTTCTGCATATTATCCTTGACAAGCACACTTGCATACAGGAAACTAAACAAGGATGTTTAATAAAGCACTTGTTTATAATTCACACACACACACACACACTGGAAAGAACCGAAATAACCACCACCTGACATGAAAGCATAGCACACGAATACTCTGGAATGTCATGCAGCAGCTGCGGAGGATGAAGTGACCAGCAGGTACTTGAACAGTGTGACCCAGAGCAGATGAAAACTATACCCGTGCATACATAGCACACTAACATTTGTCTTCCTAAAAAGGCACACAAGGGGGCCAAAATGGCCCAGTGGTTAGGCTCACTGGCTGCTCTTCCAAAGGATCTGAGTTCAATTCCCAGCAGCCACACGGTAGCTCACAAATGTCTGTGACTCCGTCCAGATCCAGGGAATCTAAGCCCCTCATCTGGTCTCCAAGGGCACTACATGCTAGTGATACAGACAGGCATGCAGGCAAGACGCCCATACTAATAAAAATGAAATAAAAAGGCACACAGGAGCTGGGCATGTGACTCAGTGTGCAGTACTGCAGAAGACACTCGAAGCCATGGGTTCAACGTCCACTTACACATACACACAGCACATACAAGCTAGACGTGGTAGTTCACTTCTGTAATCCCAGAACTCGAGAGTAGAGGTCATATGAATACTGAAAACTCAAGGACAGACAGACCAAAGTACCAGCAAGTACCAGGTCAGCCAAGTCTACAGAGACTGACTCTCAAACAGCAAGAAAACAAACTAAAACAGCAATACCCCTCCCCATAAAAAAAAAAAAATCTATTCTATATAGTGTGTATAGTGTGATCAAATGTGGTCCCTGAACAGTGACACATGCAATCCTGCTTAAAATATCCATCACCAGGCCTGACCTTTGACCTGCAGAGTCAGACTCTGGAGAGTGTTACCATCTGGCCCTCAGACATTTCTATGCTTGGGGAGGAGCAGTTGACACAGGCAGAGATCACAATGGGACGACTGTCATCTGAGGTTCCTGGACTCCACCTGTATTTATGCCCACCCCCTTTTAATAAGCAGTCTATGCATGGGTCCTCTAAACTAGATGATGTTGCAGATGCCAGCAAGGGACATGGTAAAGTTAACGGTTAACTGCATGTGTAGCACATGGAGAGCTCACGATGGGAAAGCGACAGTCCCAGTAGCTGAGCAATGCGGTTGTGAACAACACAGTTGGTAAGGATTTCTCTTCTAATTCACAACAGCTCAACTGGTCCTCCTGCTGTCTTCTGAAGAGCAAGCACATGACAAATGGCCAACTGTAATAGGAAGAAGAGCTAGCAACCATGGAGAGGGGTTCTGAACAGTGCAGGCCTGGTTTAAGAACAGCTACTTAGAATATCTTTCATTGTCCAGTTTGTTGAAGCTTTTGAATTACAGGCAGCAGCAAGCAGCCCGGCCTCCAGTCCTAGCTGCTGGCCTTGGCACTTTCTAGAGCTGTCTAGTGGGAGGCAGGGCAAAGGTCACAAGAGCAGGAGCCTTGAAAGAGACACAAGGAGCCTTACAGAGGGCGGCACCTGTAAATCCTGACCAAACGGAGCATCACAGCAGAGCTTAGGACTGCACACTCATGAGCGTGCACACACACACACAGTTTCCTCTATTAACTTCACAGCCGAAGAGGAAAATAAAAATCAAACTTTTACTAACAACATTTTTCAACGTAAAAATAAATTCTACAAGATTTACAGAAACCTAAAATATGAGGGTCATAACACTTAATATTTGATCAAGAAACAGCCAAAGAATTATTAATTTCCTGCAAAGTATAGTGGCACATGCCTGTAATCGCAATGCTTTGGAAGCAGAGTCAGGAGTCTGAGCAACATAGCAAAACCCTTTGTCTCCAAAAACAAAAACAAAATGAATTAAAAATAACCCACTTCTAAAATGCTTTCTTGTGCGTGCCTCTGTGTGTGTGTGCCTAAAGTTGACCTGGAGTCTCTTTCTTAACCTCTCTCTGCTTTATAAACTAAGGCAAGGCCTCTCAGAGAATCCGAACCTCACCAATTCTAGCTAACGTGGCTAAACTGCTTCCCACAGGGATCCCCAATGCTAGGGTTACAGGAGGCTATCAAGTCCACCTGGCTTTCACCTGGGTTCTGAGGACCCGAACTTCAGCTCTCAGGCTGTGCGTGCATGCGTGTGTGTGTGTGTGTGTGTGTGTGTCTGTGTACATGCGTGTTTGTCTGTGTCAATGTCCTTCAAACTCACAGTGTAGTCAACGAGAACTGTGCACTTTGGTGCCTCCCATTGCCTGCGCCACCATGCCAGGTTTATATAGCACTAGGGATCGAACTTGGGTCCTCATGTACGCTAGCATCTGAGCTACATCCCCAGCCCTGATGTATTTTTAAAGTGAGAACCTAATTGATCTACCACAGGAGTGCATGACATTACCACCGACACCTTGGGCAAGAATTTTAAAAGCCGGTTTCTAGAACAACCTATATATCCTGCCTTCACTCTCTGATAGAGAACAAGCAAAGTTTCCCTCAAACAAGAAATCAAATCTGAAGATTTCACTGGGGAAAAAGCTAAAAACATTTTCATGTCTGGCTCTGGCCATATCAGTGACTCAGGCTCAACCTTTTCTTCTCTTGGCTGTGGAGGCCATCACCAGCCACTTGTAAAGGACACAGGTAAAGGAGCCCTGCTTGAGGCCACAGCAGAGCTACAGAGGAACAGCTGTGAGCCATTCAACTTTCTGAGCCTCAGTTCTTCACTGTACAAAAACATATATAAATTCTCTTTTAACCTAAGAGCAAATACAGGCTCAACTCTCACCATTCAGCCAACTTTATATAGTCCAGATTAGTGGCAGTACCTATTTAAGTTTAGGGTTTTTTTTTCCCCCAGAGAAGAGGTAAAAATCGATATAAGTATAGCTTCCTATAATGGATTGTCCAAAAAATTTAAAAAGGATGGATGACTTCCAGGCAGGAACAACAGTAGTAGAAGGGTCATTCTTTGTCTCTAAGAGTAGATCTAAAACTTAAGAAAAACAGTACAAGTGATTTTTTAAGGCATAACAAAGAAAAATTCCGGGAAGTCTTTTAGACCCAGCCCCTGTCTGAGGCCAAACCAAACAGAAATGGAGTCACTAGCCCTTAGGGCCATGCAGTCAAACTGAAAAATAAAGGGTGTAGGTGTCCAAGCAGTGCCCACTGGAAGGTGCCTTTTATTTTTGTTTATCCAAGTCAATTAGAGTCATATGTTTGCTGTTATTTTGTCTTCTGCAAGGTGCACACACCAAATCATCTTTGTGTGATTTATCCATCCTTAGTTAAGCATGGCATCGGGCGTGATGTCAGACACCGGATGTGATGCCGGACACCGGAAGTGACAACCTCCTATCGGTATTGAGATGAGGTCCACATGTCTCCAGGCAAGCAGCTTTCTGTATAAACAAGAACCCCATGTCTCTGTTACTTCAAAGCAGAATACTGCAGCCCTGGGGTTTCCAAGGCACCTTCTGAAATGTGTCTGATTAGCATTAATAGTTTGAAGAAGGAAAAAACAAAATCTTCCATGTCAACCTGACACACACAAACCTGGACATATCCGGGAAGTGGGACTGTGAGTTGAGGAGTTTCATCTATCAAATTTGCCTGTAGGCAAATCTGGGGGCCATTTTCTTAATGACTGATATGGGAGGGCTCAGCCCCAGCATGGGTGGTGCCACCCCTAGGTAGGTGGGCTTGGGTTGTGTAAAGCTTGCTGAGTGAGCCAGTAAACAACACTCCTCCCTGGCCCCTGCTTCAGTTCCTGCCTCCAGGTTCCTACTCAACTTTCCTCAGTGATGAACGTGGAAATGTAAGATAAAATAAACTGCCAGACATGGTGGACCACATGGTTAATCCTATCTTTAACTCACCAGGCAAACACAGGACCTCTGTGAGTCCAAGAACCAGCCTGGTCTACTGAGTTCCAGGACAGCCAGGACTATGTAGAGACCCTGTCTCAAAAAAGGAGAAAAAAAACCTTTTGTTAAAGAAGCAGGGAAATCCCTCCTCCCTTTTTCCTTTTCAGGGATGGACAGCTGATACAGGAAAAGAGGAGCTAGCAGCTTGTAGGCGTTAGACCCACCCCTAACATAACTTACGAGGTTGCATGGACAGAAGTAAGCCACAGAAGCACCAAGGCAAGTAGACACTATCCTTCAACATATGGGAGATCCTAAACTGAGGCTCAGCTCCATCCAGTGGATGTCTTCCAAGACAAAAGGCAAGCACAAGCAGGTCCCAGGTTCCCTTTGAACACAGGAAACCTGGTATCTTGAAGGACAGCCAAAGAAAGCATCCCGTGTTTCGGGGAAGGCCTGTGATTAAGAACTCAAACATTGACCTGACAGGGTGTGTGCAGGGCAGGGAGAGAAATGTAGTGAATGAAGAAAATGACTTTCATTAGCACAGTCTGAAGCCTCTGTTAGCACCCCTGTCGCTTGATGTACATGTATAGCCAAACCAAGAATGAGAGAGATGCTTAAGTATGCTGAGGTCTCAGTAAGACACTTAATGCTGGGCTTTGAAGCAGAAATGTCCCCCACCAGTTCAAATGCCCGCTCCCAGACAGTGACTCTATTTTAAAGAGCTGTAGATACCTTAGAAGGTGGGGCTTCACTGGCAGAAGTAGGCTGCCAGGCGGGATCCCACCTCACTTCCTCCTCCTGTTAAGGAGCCTTCCCTTGTCTCATGGCTCCCCTGCTGGATAAATCAAAATGCTCTGAAACTGTGAGCCGAAGTAAATAAACAAACTTTCTTCACGGAAGTTGACTCTACCAAGCATTTTGGCCACAGTGACAGAAAAGTAAATTGATATGCTTAATTAATTAATAAAATATAAGAAACTGTAATTTTTATTAATATATGTAAACATAACAAACTATATTATAAATTATTTACATATAAGTATATAATTTATATATGTATTATATATAATAAAATATAATCTATTATAATATACATAACATATATTGTATTAATTATACAATTGATATGCTTGACTTATTTAAATAAAATTATATAAATTTTTTAAAATAAAGTTTCTTTACAAAATGCATTATCGCTATGCTTTCTTGTCTGTTTCTACACTACGGTTACAGATAAGTTATGTTGAAAACAGAAAAGCAGTGAAGAATAACTTCACAGAAGCAGGCAGATCAGGAATTCAAGTCCAGCCAGGGCTATATAATCAACTTGAGGTCAGGTTTTGCTATATGAGAGGATGACGTCATCATCATCATCATCATCACCATCACCACCTCCACCACCACCACCACTTTAGAACACAGAAAAACAGAAAGTACAAGAAATGCAACTGCTTTGATTTTCTAATGCCCATACACTGAAGGAAGTCAAGGTCAGCCATCAATGCTCCAGGCTCCTAACACTGAAGGTGACAGCTGTTCTACATAGAATCAACAGCAAGTTTGCTGCCTACCTAGGGAAAAAAATCCTTCCTCAGCAGCTGGGGAGGCACACAAGGCCTCTTTTGCCCTCACACATCCCTCTTGCCCTCTCCACACTCTTAGGCCACAGAACTTCTCTCCCAAAACAGCAACAGCTGTTGATACCAGCTCTGCTGCTATCAAAGCATTAATGGATAACACAGTAATGCCAAGTCCAGATCCCTTAACAGTCAGTTCCTGAGCTGGGGGATTACTGGGTCAGGAAAGGGCTTGCCTTGACAGATCGAGGTTCTGAGTTTGATACCCCACTCTGACATAAAAAGCTGGGCATGCCAGTGCATACACACAACCCCAACTCTGGGGAGGTGGAACCAGGCAGATCCTGAGACCCATTGGCCAGCCATCAACATCTCAAAACCACCAAGGTGGACAGTGCCTAAGCAGCAAGAGCTTAGGCTGGCCTCTGGCATGTACACATACACACTTGTGCACATATGCATGCCAGTACACACATGAACACACACACGTTCTTTTAAGTAAACCAGTTCCATTTTGGCAACCCCATTTAGACAAAGGGTTCCTACATCGATAGCAGGTGATAAAATATGGCAGACTTACTTTCTGATGTTGGAGAACTCCTTACACCCTGAAACTTTAAACTCGATCACCAGTAAACAGGAAAAGATCATGGGACAGGAACTAGGACTTTGAAAGCACTTGATAAAAGTTACCATCATCAGCAAATAAAATGCTTTCTGTTCCACACAGTACTGACTGAAAGAGTTTAAAACTTCAAATTCTCCAGAAGCCCCAAAGTCCAAGCTGTCCCCTCTGTCCACTGTGTCTGAATCCCCTCCATCTGTACAGCGCACTGCATCCCAGAAGCCTCTGTGGCATCTGTCCTATTCAGAGCTCAAGATCAGGTATGTGGTAATAGTGGGAAGGGGGAAATGGAAACATGTAAACATTGAAAACAAACACAAAGTGTTACTGCTGAGAGGAGAAGGGCGGACGGACAGCTTGGAGAGGAGAGCAGAAGGGTCAGAGGGAGGAGGGCTGCTGTCTCCCGGGGACCAACAGGACAGACTGCACAGCAGGCCAGCTGTGGCCTCTCATGACCAGTAGGCAAGAGAAGATTTCAAGAGCTGGAGTTTAACAGCTAAGAGCATCCCTGGTGGCCGCGACAATCCCACAGGGACCCGCGTCCCAGGAGGGACAGACTCTAGTCCTAATTGACCCACCGCTTCCTGCAATCCCTTTTGGAAAGATAAATCTAAACTTCCTTGTATAACTTCTAACAGTTTTTTTCCCCTTGATCACGATACCTTTAATTCAGGAAGAGAAAGGTGCCAAGCCATGGTCCTTTGTTTATTGACCCACAATGTGATATTTTTAAATTCCCAATAGTTTGAAAAGTTTCTTCTAAATCTAGAAGCATGGCATGTATATATGCAACAAAATCAGCCTTGAAATAGCACAAAAATTAATAATAAAAGAACAAAGTTAGCAAAGTCGGTTTCCGGGAATGTTTTATTACTCCTACTGAGAAAAAAACAATAATATTCCATATAAAGCATATTATTAAATAAATGCATGAAATCACTCTTGCAAGTGGAGAAGGTTTGAAAGCTCAAAAGGAAATTGGAGAAATGACAAGAAGAGGGAAGCAGAAAGAACCCTGCAAGAGGCACATGCTTAGAGCACACAGGGACATATGACCTGGGGTTGAGAGAATACAGTTGTCCATCAACTTTAAAAAATGGAAGCTACATGACTCTGTCTCAGTACCTCAAATCCACTGTCTACAGTCAGCTTGCAAGGAGACTGTAACATGGAATCAAGCGAAAGCTGCTCAATTCAGAGAAATCTGTCAGGCTGCCCTTGCTCTGAATGGAGATTTTCAATCTTACTGAACCCCTGAAGCAGCGGACAGAACCATCCATTTCTGTCCACTGGGGCATGGAGGCTTTGTAGCGAGCTATGACCGACTCTGGGTCAGTAAGCTGAATGAAGTTGGTTTCTGAGAAGAATCTAAGCGAACAATCAAGCAAGCCAGCAAGCGTACAAGAGTATCTGACAAGTCTAGACTTGGCACAATCCACCCCATGCTGTGAACACAAGTTCTCTCAGCCTCAGCAACCAGTGGCCAAATCTGCAAAATCGCAGTGTCTCCAGCTTTGCTCAGGTGTCACCACCAGCTTACACTGCTGCTCTGACAATAAGGACACGTGGGGGATGGATCAGACTTTCCCAGGACCAGTATTTAATAAATGTTTCTGCTCTGCTAGGCTCTCACACATGAAAATTAGTTACCACCTGTACACTTGGGCTGCCTGAAGGTCAAGTCTGTAATACCACCATGAAAATGCCCTTTGAATGAGAAGACGGGCGGCTGCTGGACCGCAGATCTGGTTATTCGCTTTGTCTCTGGTTTCTACTCATTTTGCAAAAGCCAAACCTCATCCTCTCCACTTTGACAGTTAAAAACACCACTAAACACAGGGCAAGCACTATCATTTAATCCAAAGTTTCTTTCAAACACCTCTGGACTCATCCCAAAGGAGCATCCCCATTTGACTACCTCCCTTCTTCCATTCCCACAGACTTGGTCTGGACCTACCCCTCCTCCCCATTCTCTGAAGCCTCCCTAGGCATATCTGGGAAATCTCATCAGAGAGGCTAGTTTCGACCTGTTCACCTCTCCTACCTCCATCTCCACACTTGTTGGAAGTGTACCTATTTCATAATTCATACGGGGAAGGTTCACGGGCCAGGCTTGCTTCTCTCTTTTGCTTTGGTTTCTCTGTGGTCATCATATGGCCCAATGTCAGGTATCCTGAACTTTGACATTTGGCCCACCTTTCTCTGAACACATCTGCATGGATGTCACGCCTAAAGATATATTCGTCTTAAAATAGAAGTCCACACTCACTGACACACTTCCCATCCAAAGCTGAAGTCTGCTTTCTCTCTCTCTCCCAGCTGTGCTCGATGACACAGTTCTAACTATTGGAATGACGTAAAATTGGCATCATGTGACTTACAAAGCAAGGCTATAAAAAGCCACATAGCTCCAGCCAGCCTGTCTCTCCCAGGACTCTGCTTGAGAAGCCCTGAGCAAGCTTGTAAGACATATATGAGAGACAAAGCTGACAGAAGCAGGTATCCAAGGAACCCAGCAGCTGGAGTCTCCTAGCGCCACCCCTTCCCCATTAGAGCCCTGGGGCTCTGGGTGACCCCACCCTCAGGCATTAGTCCTCCAGCCGGGCTGAGAGCAGCAGGTGGTCGGCCGTCAGTTGGTGTTTCAGCTGTTTGAGGGTGAGCTGGTTGCACAGTGTTGGAATGGGAGCTAACCTCAGAAGCGGACAGCTCTCATCCACTCATTGTCTCCCTCCTGGGGTCTTTCTGTGTTTTCTGGCTAGCACAGTTCTACACCCAATATGAAACCCTTTCCCTTCCCTTTTATTTCCCCACCTGAGTCTCTAGACACCCAAATTAGTCTCCCTGAGGTCTCCAAGGAACCCAGCACATCCAGTGTTCACAGCCTTCTCAACTCAGCCTGGAACACAGTGGCTATCTGGCTATCATTCGTCCTATGCATCGGCCAAGTGACACTTCTTAATCCAACTCCTGACCCTCACTCATAGGACCCTTCATTTATACTCCCAAGGATCACCGTAACCCCAGGCACAGGCCAGTTCTGAGGCTTGCTAAGCGCCCTGCTCCCACTTGCTCCCACTCACTCCCGCTGGCTCCTTACAAACTCCCTTCCCTCCCTTCTCTCTCCACCTTTTCCCACCGTACTTGCTCTCTGTCAGTTCAAACCCTTCAAAGACCACAGAGTGGCTTCAACACACTACTTCTCAGGCTCTTGGCTAATGCCCAAAATGGAGGTGGCAGCCAACTGGGAGCCAAGCGCAAGCCGTGATTTCTGGTTCACAGAGTGGTTGTTCTATCTCGTGTGGGAGACAGAGATTAATACTCAGAACCTATGTTGGGGGGGAGGGGGTTGGTTGTTTAAAAGGAAAAAACCAGCCAAGGTGGTGCTTTCACATGATCTGCTTCCCGTGTCTGTCAGTCCATATGTCTCTGAGCCTATAGGTGGTCACGCTATGGAAATGTCTCTAAATCCATGGCATTGGCGCTGCATTAGGACCAAGTTCAAGTACTCCAGAGTCACCTTTGGCTTCAGCATCAGTGACACCTGTGGCTACCTGGGGCATTATCAATGTCAGATAGGTGAACTGACCTGCCCAATGTCTCAGAACCAGGAAAAGTCACATGAAACCTGGAATCCAGATGTCACTTCATACCCAGCATTCTTTGCCATCAACATTTCCAGTTAGCTGCGAGTCAGAGGATAGACGGACATATAGGTTCTCATTTCTTAGCTACCTTGCATACTCTACAGTAGCTGTGCTACTGTCCTCCAAGGGAATGGGGTATTGACTAAGTTCTTGATGATGTTCAGTTGGACAACAACATGTATGCCTCAGCCTGACATCAGAGGTCAGAAGCCCAGATCTGTCTGTGCCCAGCACTCTGGAGAAGCTATCCTCTAAAGTAGGGTCATACCAGAACCTGCTCCCAGGGCTTGTCAGGATTCTTTAAAAAAAAAAAAAGGACAACCTCGGATGCATTTATAAGGAAGGCTGGCACACAGCAAACACTCCAGAAATGCTGTCATACTAAAAGGACTCCAGAAAATGCAAGCAACCGGGAGGGAGGAAGGGCTGACACCTTGTTCCTCCAGATTCCAATTTTGTTTTAATGAGCTGTGAGGAAAACATTTCTAAAAAGCATGGTGTGTCCTGCTCAGCAATCAGATACTAAATTGGCCTTGGACCCAGTGTTATTTTCTTAGAAACAATAGGCTTAATTAGGGTAGTGTTTTTTGTATGGCATCCAGCTGAGTAGATCTTGGGAAGCTGTGACCACTGTAACTGTACCCGCATAAACAACTGAAAATGTCGGAAGGGCTGAGAGACTCAGAGAAAGCAATATGGAGAGCACTTCCGGATGCCTGGCGCTCCTGTGGGCATCCCACTGGGGTTCTGATGCAAACTGCTGCTAGGTGTAGGTTCATTTTCCAGTTTTAGAGCTCAGAGACAACCATGCTCTGAAAATTATAGATGGAAAATTCCAGCTAGGCATGGTCACCAGAGCACTATGTCCTCACAGCAATATTCAAAGAAAGTATTCCAACATGCACTGAGGGGTCTGGAGCTGTGGCTCAGTGGGTAGAACGTTTGCACAGCACACAGGAGGCTGTGGATTTGACATTCAACACTGCTTAAGTCAGGGCCAGTGTCACACAGCTTAATCCTAGCACTCAAAAAGGGAGCAGGGGGAATGGAGGCTCAGACCCCGACAGCCTGGGATGTAAATGAGCAAAGAAGTCCACCATGCATCTTACTTAGGCTCTGGAGACATTAGTAACACTGACAGGACCTGGATTGTTAAAGAAACGACAAGACACTCTGTCTAACGACCTTTGCCCAACGCAAGCTTAAGCACTGCTATCCGCATCACTATCCACTTCATGTAGACATGGCACTTTTACAAACACACTGCAGAAGGAAAGAATCAGTCCCTCTTCTATTTACAAAACACATTTCCTGTGGCTTATATAAAGCAAGAAGCATATTGGAACATATATTCCTGTCTCGCCACTGAGCCAGCTTCTCTCCCTAATCCTTAGCTTTTTCTGTACCCTCCCATCTGACGCCATTGATGCTGAAGTCTCTCCAACCAGCACGCATGTGACAAGCCTGTGTTTCTAGTCTCCCTCCTATAAACACCCATACTGAGCATGGAGCAGCGTCTCAGAGACCTAGCTGGCTGGATAAACCACGCTCTATACTTTTCTTGGCCTGCTGATGAAGTCATTCCCTCTGTGACCATCCATACTGGCTCCAACAGCCTGAGGATGCAGTAAGGATCACATGACCCATTGCGTTTCCAGCCCAAAACTTCATACATGCAATTTTTAAAACTGAATTTGCCTTTTTCTCGAACTTGAATATTTTCTCGAACTTGAGTATTTTCTCGAACATGAGTTAAGGTATATAAATGAATTGGTGAAGCCACTGTTTTTAGTACAGATTACCAAAGCCTTTAAAGTCAGAAGGCAGATAAACTCCAAGAAAGAAGTATCAAAGGCCACTCAGAGACATTACAGTATGCTCAAAATGTCACCTAAAGGTATTTACTCTTAATACTATATTTTGTTAGTTAAGCTGCATTTAAAAGTACAACATCCTCTTACTCTCTTTTGCCTCTAGCTTCTCTCTGTCCCCTTGCCCTTCCCCCCTTCCCTTCCCCCTCTCTCCACGTGGTCATGGCTGGCCTCCACTTCTCTCCTCTCTCCTCTTTCTCCACCATCTTCTCCCGTTTCTCTCCCTACCTTTGCCCTCTGCCCTGAATAAACTCCCCCCGTGGAACTGTCTGGTCTGCTGTGGTCTGTTCCAAGCTGCACGACAAAGTCTAACAGCAGCAGCAGTCGTGTGGATCAACCTGAGCTAAGAGTGCTACAGAGGGCAGAGCTGGAGAAGTGACGCCAGCCCTTTGGAGAAGGCCAGAAGATCATGTGTGGATCCCAGACATTGAAGCAAGAAGCTGTAACATTGAAGTTGCCTTAGAGACCCCAAAATATTCGAAATGCCAGAGCCGTGAGATATCTGCTGAGGAAAGCTGCTAACGGAGTGGAACCAGCTCAGGAGAAAGAACTTTACTTGTGTTAACAAAGATGAAAAAGGAGTGGAGATGTGAAGACCGCTTTGACATCAGCCATGGAGATGCAGAGTCTGGAGTGTGCCCAGCTGGTTTCCTGTCTTGCTTTGGGGATTACAGTTAAGTGATTGGATGAATCTCAGAAGAGACTTTGAACTTTGCACTTTTAACACTGTTGAGACTGCTATAGACGATGGGGGCTTTGGAAGTTGGACTAAATGTATTTTGCATTAGGTTATGTTTAGGTATGGCTGCCATCGTTTTTGAATAAGCCTATAGGGGCCAGGGAGTGGAACATGATGGTTTGTATATTCTTGGCCCAGGGAGTGTCACTATTTGGAAGTGTGGCCTTGTTGGAGTAGGAGTGTTTCTGTGGGTGTGGCCTTTTAGATTCTACTCCTAGCTGTCTGGAATTGAGTCTTCAGATGAAGATGTAGAAGGCTCAGCTTCTCTTGCACCATGCCTGCCTGGATGCTGCCGTACTCTTGACTTGACGATAATAGACTGAACTTCTGAACCTGTAAGCCAGCTCGAATTAAATGTTGTCCTTATTAAAAAAAAAAAAAGTACAACATAGGGGTTGGCGAGATGGCTCAGTGGTTAAGAGCACTGACTTCCAGAGGTTCTGAGCTCAATTCTCAGCAACCACATGATGGCTCACAACCATCTGTAGCAGGATCCGATGCCTTCTTCTAGTATATCTGAAGACAGCTACAGTACTCATATACACTAAATAAATCTCTCTTTTAAGTATAACATAGCCTAAACAGTTAAAAAAAAATGATCGTAACTGCCTAAGAATAAATGAGAAAAATAAACAGCTAAGAATTAGGGAAAGAAAATGGTTTTGTGGAAGGAAGGGATGTATAACGAGTAAAGTTCTCTGGGCAACAAAGCATAAAGGTGAAGTGCAAGGGAAGGGGAGGCAATGGGGCCTGAGCTTTACTGTGGAAACTGAGCAGCTTAAAAAATATCACAAAAGGAATCACAAATAGTTACATTAGCCACACCTCCTAGGAAATACAATTTGAAACATAAAAAAACATTATTCAACCATAAGTTTTATTCTTTTTAAGGCAGGAAGTCAACAAAGGAGAAAAAAAATGCTAACCTACAGAACAGGAAAATAAACTTACAAACCATGACAATAGAAGATTAGTAGCCACAATATATAAAGAACTCTTCAAATCAACAACAAAAACACAGGCAACAGGCTTCAGTAGATATTTCTCTGATAGACAACAATATGCAAAGATGCAAATCATTCCACACCATCAGAAATGCAAATCAAAGCTACTGTCAGGCTTACCTCATCCTTTAGGATGACCACAACCACTAGAACCACAAGAAAAGAGCAAGTGTCGGTGGCCATGTAGAGAAATCACAACCCTGTGCACCACTGGTGGGGATCATTTCAAAAACTAAAAGTTTGGCTAGCAATATTGCTAATGGATGGCACATATATCTGAGGAGAAGGCAGTATCGAAGGAGCCATGTGTAGGCCCATGTCTGCTGTGGTCCTAGTCACAGAAGCAAGAGGAAAGAAGTGGAAGGAATATCCAAGGGCAGGCTAACAACATAGAAAACATAGAACACACATACACAGAATGTCCCCAGTGCCCAGACGACAATCTTATCACGCATTACACCACGGATGACCCCTGAGCACAAGGACACAGCACCAAATGAAATAAGCCAAGCACAAGAGAGGAACCGCCACTCAACAGGCTTAAATTTAACACCTGGCAATCCTCCTGCCTCAGCTTCCCGGAGTGCTGAGATTACAGGAGTGACTACTATGTCAAGTTAAGTTCTAAATACTTTTTATAAGAAAAATGGCAATGATTTTTTTTTAGTAACAATTATTCAAAGTTCTAACATCCACATCCTCACCATACTTTTGGAAATCCATGAGAAACTGTTTCTCTTACAGCATTATTTGTAACGACAAAAATGGAATACAACCTAAAAACAGCAGAGACAACAATGTCAATGTACCAATGACAGTGTTACAGAAACTTTAGGAAGTCCCTTCATGGTCACATGATACCAGGGAAACCAGGGTCATCTCTTGGGCTTCTTACTCATTAATGCAAGAATTGAAAAAGGATCCCTTACTGAATACAGTTTCAAAGAAAACCCCTAAAAGGCAAGCTGTAATCTCAGCAGTGTGGAACCTTTGCAGCGCTGAGTAGAGGAACACGATACAAAGGAAGAGAGAAAGCCATGATGTTTTGGTTAAGCCAACATGGCAGTCAGCCACATGGCAGAGGAGGCACATAACAGGAAAGGTACCATTAGAAAATGAGAAGAAGCCGGGCGGTGGTGGCACACACCTTTAATCCCAGCACTTGGGAGGCAGAGGCAGGCAGATTTCTGAGTTCGAGACTAGCCTGGTCTACAGAGTGAGTTCCAGGACAGCCAGGGCTATACAGAGAAACCCTGTCTTGAAAAACCAAACTAAAAGAAAAAAAAAAAGAAGATGAGTAGAAAGGACCAAAGTAACATATTCTGTGTATGTGTGTATATGTGTGTGTGTGTGTGTGTGTGTGTGTGTGTGTGCATACATTTGTATATATGTATACACACACATATATATTTAGGTTCTAGCCAATGCTCAAAAGAAGAAGAGAAGGAGACATTATGTCATTCTGTGCTGGGACAGGTAGACAGCCCCATAGGAACAAGGAGGCAACAGTAGAGACGCAAGGGGTTGGGGAGGGAAAAGCAATTCGTCTCATCAGTGGGTAATTACTCCTCCCACCGCCGTGGCTTAACTTAAGGTGAAACCACCTCTGTGAGAAGTGGTCCCTTGGCCAGATGCTAGACTAGTGCAACTGGATGAACTCTTAAAGGAGGAGACAACGGCCCATGGCCACCTAAGGGAGGATTCCATTCCTTCCTGAAACATTACAACAGTGAAGCCATGAAACCATTGTCTTTTTCAAAGCTGTGGTAAGTATCGTACTATCTAATAGCATCCAAAGCAAACTGTAAACAGTATGATTCTGACAAACATTACCAAGGTATTCAATAATTATTAAAAAGCCAGACTAAGCTGTGTGTGCTGCTGCATACCTATGACAGCACTAGAGGACCAAGAGGGTAAGCCCGTCTAGAGCTACAGGGTGAGAGACAGGGAAAGGCAGAGAGGAGGGAAGAGATGCAGATGGAGGGGGCAGAAGGAGGGAGAGGGGAAAGGGGAGGGAGGGGGGAAAAGGGAGGGGGGAGCGGAAAGGAAAAGGAATGAGGAGAAAGCAGACATTTCTACAGAAAGAAAACTAGAGACGCTCACAGCATCTCCACTCAATTTCTGCCTGGGCAGGTTAACTGTAGGACTCATTTGGAAATAAAATCTAGCAAGCATAGTAAAGGAAAAATATGACAGCAAACAAAAAACAACAAAAAAAAGAAACAAAGAAAAAAACAACAGAGAAGATATACTGTCACGGCATGCCTTACATCTCGTGACATTAGCTGTGGGCAGTGAACACACAAATCCAAGAGGGAAACAAGAGAGCAAGAGTGTGCTGTCTAACAACAGGGTGTCTGCAATCGGGAGAGAGAAACTGTTGGACAGGGGATGGTGCTGGCAGCCGGGCAGCCAGGGGTCAGGTGGACAGAGGGGTAGGCGAGTTCTCTCTCCCACCCCGCTCCTGTTCTCTTCCTCCTCTTCTTTTGGCTTTTGGAGACAAGTTGTCTCTGTGTAGCCCTGGCTGCCCTAGAACTCTCTCTGTAGACCAGACTGGCCTCAAACTCAGAGATCTGTCTGCACCTTCCTCTTCAGTACGCCACCACCGCCCAGCTGAGATGTTGAGATTCTTACTTCACACCTCCAATTAAAATAAACTCCAGATGGATGGAAGACTTAAATGTAAAAAAAAATAAAACCATAAAATGTGAAGTCAGAGTGAAGAATGCATTTCTAGGAATGATTCATAAGCTAGAAGCTAGAAATGAAAAGGATCATTGGTTAGTATTCCTGCTTGGAAAAAAGAGAATCACCATAAGGCAGGCACAGAAGCCAGCTCAGCCTGGGGAAGGCAAACATCAGCCCCTCCCGCCGCGGACAGAGACTGAGCTTTACAGAACAAACAGGGAATTCAGACAACACAACAGAAAAACCAGCAATGATTATGGCTGGACGGTTTGCTGAAACAGAAATGTAAATCTGAAACATCCAAAAAGAGTGGATGCACTTTCCTATCAGAAAAGGACCACTGCTGTAGTGCTCACAGCCGAGGACCGCTGCCATGGTGCTCACAGCCGAGGACCGCTGCCATGGTGCTCA
>NW_021604565.1:5191306-5251772 GCF_004785775.1 Grammomys surdaster | reverse complement strand
ACCGCTGCCATGGTGCTCACAGCCGAGGACCGCTGCCATGGTGCTCAGCCGAGGACCGCTGCCATGGTGCTCAGCCGAGGCTACTTGGTGAGAACTTGTCTCCAGGTAAGGACGGGAGAGGGTGTTGAGGGGCAGGGAGGAAGGGGAGAGGAGGAGTCATCTTTCTTTTGTAAGACAGGAACAGCTGAGAATGTACAGGAACATGGCAACCACATGGTGTGAGGAAGCAGACATTCACACATACCAGTGGAATAATTGGCACCGTTTCTATGGGCAGGAGTTGGCACAATCAAAAGTGAACAGTCACACTCCTCTAAGAATTCTTCCTAGGCATGATGCACACACATTCCAAAAAAAAGTGTCAGGGAGATTGCTTAGTGGGCGACAGCACTCACACTGCAAGACAGTGCCTGCTGCCAGGTGGAGTGGCCTGTGCCTTTGATCCCAGCACTCAGGAGGCAGAGGCAGGCACCAGTGGATCTCAGTGAGTTCAAGGCCAGCCTGTTCTACAAAGCGAGCTCCAGGACAGCCAGGGCTACACAGGGAAACCCCATCTCAATAAAATAAAATAAAATAAAATAAAATAAAATAAAATAAAATAAAATAAAATAAAATAAAATAAAATAAAATAAAATAAAATAAAATAAAATAGCACCCATGTAAAAAGCAAGACAGCACTACCAATGCCTACAATCCCAACACCGGAGACAGAGACAGGAAATTTCCAGGAGCTCCAGCCTGGCTAAAATGCAGAGCTTCGGCTTCAGAGAGAGACTGTATCTAAAAGAGTAAGGTAGAGAGAGATACAAGCACCTGCCTTGCTCTGGCCTTGGGACATGCACACACACAGCAATGAAGTTGCTGGGGACATGCTCACTGTTAGAGCCTTACCTGGGTTCTGTTCCCCAGACCCAGTTCACCCAGCAGCTCCATCAAAAGAAAGAAAGAAAAAATTGTTCTGGATATATATCCAGGCAAAACACCCATACACAAAAAAATAATAAAATTACAAATTTCATAGATAGATAGATAGATAGATAGATAGATAGATAGATAGAGGAATTGTTGCTACATTGTGAGGGCTGACGTTTTCTTTTGTTTGGCAGTACTAGAGAATAAATACAGAGCCTTGACAGGTTAGGAGGACTCACCAGCACTGAACTAGCCTACTTCTTCTTTTACTTCTTACTTTTGAACTTGCCTGATTTTTACTTTTTACTTTAAGATAGACTGGCCTTGAACTCACTTTGTGGCTCAGGCAGGCCTTGAACTTGAGATCCTCCTGCCTCAAGCTACTGAGGGGCTAGTGTGCCAGACTGGGACCACCAAGCCTGCTTAAAATACAGAGGCTATTTTTAAAGGGCTAGTTGTAAAATAGGATGCTATTGCACTGTGAACCCTAAGATTATGTTAGTTACTTTAAAAACCTGTTTCTAGTTGTGTGACTTAGCCTTAGCATATGCCTTTAGCCTGTCTGGAACACAGACAAACCCTTAGTACACACTCTTAATTCCAAACAATGAAGGTAAAGTTAGTTTGTAGAAGGAAGCACCCATGTTTGAAAGTGATGTCTAATTGAGTGGCAGACAAAGTGACGAATCAGAGAAAGATTTGACAGAATAGGAGATGCCCAAGTCTCATAAGAACAGAAAGAAAAGAGAGGCTACTTAAGAGAGCAATGCAGAGAGAGAAAGGGAGAGGCAGTTTCACTGGAACAGTTGTACAGAGACAGGCTGCAGAGAGAGAAAGAGAGAGAACAAGCTAGACACAGGTGAAGATAGAACGAGCCAGAGAATAAGAAGGAGCCAGAAGATTAGAACAGATGGCCAGAGTTAGTATGAGGCCAAGCAGAGTTATTCAGTCAGAGGCCAAGAGGGAAGCCAGATTAAATCAGTCAGCATGGAGGAGTTTGAGCCAGAACAGCTGAGGTGGATCAGCCAGCCAGAGCTCAGAAAGAACTAGGAAAAGGTACCCTTATTCAGCAGTAAGTCTCAGAGGCTGAAAACACTCTAGACCTAGATAAGATTGCATGGAGGCTAGAAGCTTCCAGGACTTGGCCTAGGATAGTGACTGAGGTGGTAAGCCTACCAGATAATTGAATAAAAGATCATTTTACAGATGCTCAATGCTCTGGTTTATGACTCACCAGTTTAAAGGGGTAGATACACAAACAAATATACTATAAATTGTCAGAATAGTGTTACAAGAAGTTTTATTTCCTTTTTCTTTGTCCACATTTCCAATTCTTCTAAAATAAGCAACTATTTTAGTACCAGAAAAATGTATTTTTATTTATTTATTTATTTATTTATTTATTTATTTATTGGTTTGGTTTTTCGAGACAGGGTTTCTCTGTGTAGCCCTGGCTGTCCTGGAACTCACTCTGTAGACCAGGCTAGCCTCGAACTCTCAAACTCAGAAATCCACCTGCCTCTGCCTCCCAAGTGCTGGGATTAAAGGCGTGCGCCACCACCACCTGGCAAAAAATGTATTTTTAGATCTTTATTTTTTTCAATTTTTATTAACATCTTAAGTACCCTGATTCAACAGGCATGATGACCTACACCTATGATCTCAGAACACAGACAGAAAGACTGTAAGTTCTAGGCCAGCCTGGGCTACATAGCAAAACCCTATCTAAATCAATCAAACAGCCAATAAATCCTTTGATTTCTTTTTTTTTAATTAAAAAAAAATGTAAAAAACTATGGTCTCTGTTCAACTGGTTCCCAGCCAGTTTAAATAATGTTTGGTAGAGTCTCAAAAGAGATTTTACAAGAGTCAACAATTAAAACAGTAAATTAGCCTCAAGAGGGTAGAAAATGAGCTTAGCCTGCTAGAAAGGGCTCTGTGGTATATACAGGAGGATGGTGCTCTCTGCTCTGCTCTGCTCTGAACTGTGGGTGTCTAATGTGTTTCTATTACACACACAGGTTATTCTGTTTTAAGAATCTGCTAAGAGATCACAACCACTTTTACTACTGGCTTTTCCCCAGTACCAGGCAGGTTGCCGCCAAAAGAAAAAAAAAGGGGGCAGGAAGTAGAAGATGACTAACAAACATATCCACCCAATGGGGAGTACTGAGCAGAAGAGCAGAGAGGTTCCTAACTGGGCAGGCCACTTCCAGGGTCTAGGAAGCAGACCTCTGGGATGTCCATCCTTTCCTGCTCTATACCTGCTTCACGTTTAAATAAAGGGCATCCCAGATCTGCCTTAACTCCAAGCTTAACTCCAAGGCTAACCGGTCAAACAGTAACGACAGGTCGGTCACTCCATTGTTCTTTCCCCGCCCACTGTTCTCTCTCAGGTTTCTGGCAACCTTCCCTCTTTCCTTTTAAAATGTTATTCTATTTACGCTAACAACATGCTGAGCGGGTGGGTAACTGCTGCTGACATATTACATACAGTGCTGGGTTCTTAACTGCATAAGGGAGTCCTTGCTTATAAACATGTATTCGGCTCTTGAAAGGAGACAGGAGGGCTTTGTCTTCTCACAGGCATGCTCCAGTTAGCAACATAGGAAACACCACACGCATGAGTTTCCTGTGCCCAGTTAGTGCATAAAAAGGTGCTGTGGAGTTGAAGGTATTTTTGAGAGCCCTTACAACAGAGGGCTGTATAAGTAAGACCCAACATCTAACCAGAAAATAGAAAAATAAAATAATAGAACATGGGCCACATACTACAAAGTATCAAAGAACAGGACAATGTTACATTGTTCGGTTAAGGTTAAAGGTCTGCTAAGAAAATCAGTAGCAAAAGGCAGATTTGGAGCATCAACAAACAAGAAAATTTGAGACCTTTTCAAGCGAGTTCATTTAAGACAAAAAAAAAAAAGGGACATTTATTGTCACAGCCATTGGTGACATTATAAGGGACAAGAGTTAAGAAAACTCCAAGCATATAAAATATAAATCCTGATGGTTTGATATAGACTGAAATATTTCTGCAAATATATAAACAGATACATAAATGATAGATAGATAGATAGATAGATAGATAGATAGATAGATAGATAGACAGACAGATAGATAGATAATAGACAGATAGAACAACAACAAGAAGTCCTCAAAATTAAGGACACAACCATGGTTTGCCACACTCTATCCCAGCCAACAGAGTTTGCTGGTGAACACCAGGTTTATAATTGCACGTGTCCCTCCCACCCCTTTACAAGAAGCCAGGAGTCCCACCACAGACGCCTTTAATGCCAAAGCAATTGCACTACCAGTTCAAAGGCCCATTTCAGGTAAACTCACCTGTCCGGCCCAACACAGCCTGATTCCAGAAAAAGAGGAAGTAGGAGCCAAGCCCACGGAGGATGGCGAGGATGGCGGGTGGCAGAAGCTACACAACACTTTTCAGCTTAGGCTTCAACAAGCTTTTCCGAGTCCCCTGTTCCCTGAGGACTGGCTGATAAGATACAGGCAGGCCACCTGTCACAAAGGTATCAGGAAATCTAGCAAGAATAAGGCAGTAGGCCTTCCCCGAGGACTCCAGGGCCCTGGACTCTTCAAGGAGGGGACAGGGTGCACAGCTGACAGATACAGTGCCATGGAAAGTGAGCATCTCACACAGAAAATATGTGAAGCCTGCAAAGACTCACTTTGCAAGTCCTAGAATTGGGAACTTTAAAAAAGACAAGTCCCATAAAATCACACAGAGTACATTAGCCTGCTGGAAGGCTGTGGTGGCACCAAGAGCTGAGACAGCTGCTGGGCTAACACACAGTTCATTAAAACAATCACACAGACACGGAAACCAAACAGCACTTCAGCACACTTGTAGCAGGCTGTTACTAAAACCATCACTATACTAAACATGGCATAAAACAGATTCATACGCAAGCACACATAAAGCACACAAAACAAACACACACATATGCACACTGACACAGTCTGCATGGAGTGTCAGATGGAATGGTGCTGGTTTATACAGGTGTGCCAGCTTTTCCTATACAGACAAAATTTCTAACTCACTGACACAAACAAGCTAGCTTGTTAACTCAGCCAACCACACAGGCTCAAAAAGGCAACACAGTTGCAATCCTAAAAGCCAAAAGTCAAGACAGTAAGTGTGCATATATATAGGCACATGAGTAGCAGTAGGGTCTATAAGCACATAGAGTAAACGTGAAACCATCATAGGGAAAAAGAGAAAGAAGGGATTACTGGGTTAAAAAAAATCTACCTTACAAATTAATCATAGGTAAAGTACACACAGTACTTGTTAAATATGGTTTTATTTACATTTTCAAAAACTCATGCTTGAAACTCATACCAGGACCAAACACTGGAAGCAAATAAGCAGAAAATAAGGTATTCTACAGGGACTCGCATCAGAAACGATCCCTAAAACCACTTCCAAAATACATGGTATTTTCCTTAGCATGCCTAGACCCTTTCCAAGCCTGCCACCCATACCGGTTTCACAGCAGAGCTCTCCAATGTAGGCAATATTTCAAGTGAAAGCCATAATCTGCTTCTGGTCACATCTCCGTTGATTCTATTCCGGGCAATTTCACTTGACTGGCTATCTCAGGACGTAGAAGGAACACCTAGGTGCAGGAAACTGAAGGTTTCCTGCTGTGCGATTCACCTGGCAGTAACTAAGACCCAGATCGTGAAAGCTCCCTTCCCCCAACCAAACCCACAGACTGCACCCTACAGTTTGGGGACTCCTCTTAAGGCAAATACTACACCCAAACACTGTGGCTATGGGCTCAAAGGCCACCAACAATCCCAACTGGCAAGCAGGAAGTCTTCACAAGTCATGGTCCCATCTGAACGCCATCACTTCCAGGATCTGCCGGTGACCCCGAGGCCAGCGCGCTGCCGGGGTGGCCCTCCCTGCGCGCATCCTAACACCTCTGTGGCCTCTAGCCACCCTTCTCCTCCCCGCACACTCGCACGCAATCGCGCACACTTGCTCGGGCACGCCGAAGCACACTCGCTCACACTCCCGCTCCCGCGGCGCGGCCCCTCCTCCCGCTCCGCGCTCGTAAGAGGCTCCCGGGGCTCGGCCACCGAAGCGGACCGGGTCCGGGTCGCCCAGACACGGATCCGAGGCTCCGCACGGCCGCCAGGAGCCAGCCGCCGCCTACCTTGCTCGCCGCGGTCCATGTCTGAGGCACCTCGCTCCCGGCGCTCCGCCCGCCGCGCTCCTCCGCGCTGCTCCGCGCTCCGCCCGCGGCCGCCCGCGCAGTCCCCACCCCGGGCGTCGGCACCGCCCTCCCGGGAGCCGGTCCTGGGCGTCACCGACCACCTGACCGCGACCTGTGCGCTCCGCCACGTCGGCTCTGGCGGCGGCGCTGGGCAGGGGCGCGGAAGGTCGGCAAAGACCGGGGGAGGAGCTGGGAGGGAAGGGGACCCCGAGTCTGTGCAAGCAGCTGCGAGCGGGAGGCCTCTGCTCTTCAACCCCAAGTTTGCAACCAGGAAAGTTTCCTCCCAGGATTCTGGCTTAGCGACTGCCCCTTTCTCCGCCCCCTCTGCACCTGCTTGAGAGGAAAACGTTGTTTTCAAGGAAGAACAAGTCGTTAGGGTGGCTTAAATTAGTGTTTTTGAGCCATAGCCAATCATATTTGGCTCCACTTGAAGTGATGTTTATGTGTAGATGTGGTAACAATCTCTTTCTATATATATAGATGTGTTCTCTCTCTCTCTCTCTCTGCGTGCTTGCGTGTGTGTGTGTGTGTGTGTGTGTGTGTGTGTGTGTGTGTGTGTGTTCAATATGAAGGTAAATTTTGCTTAGG
This sequence comes from Grammomys surdaster, assembly GCF_004785775.1. Lineage (NCBI taxonomy): Eukaryota > Metazoa > Chordata > Mammalia > Rodentia > Muridae > Grammomys > Grammomys surdaster. The sequence goes on along the minus strand of NW_021604565.1, from coordinate 5,245,020 downwards.
AGGAAACTGTAATATAAAAAAGAACTTGCATTCCATATGTCTGGGGGTGCAGCTAAGTAGTAAATATGTAGGCCTAGCATGGGCAAAGATGGTACATTTGAGACCAGCATGGACTATGTAACAAGATACAAGCCCCTGTCTCAAATAAAGAAAACACCCCTTATCCCCTGAAGAGTTTACATACTCATTCACATGTGTAAATTTTCTCATTTTCTTTCCTGTTCAGGAACCCTGTGTTGTACAACTGGAACACTGCCCAAAGGGCAGATTCCATAGCTCCCCAGGCATAGGCAAAGTTTGCTAGCTGGGCCTCAAAGAAACTATTTAGGGAAGCAGAAGAAGGTGGGGCACAAGTTTGGAGCCAGCCTGGGCTACATAGTACTACCAGTGGGAGGAGGTGGGGGAGAGAGAGCACTGGTCTCACCTTTGCCTTTGCACCTACAGGAGCAGGGACATGGTGCAAGTGTGAGGAGGAAAGCCAAGAACGGTTGACACAGACAAAAAAAGCAAAAAGAATCTGGTCACATAGACCTGCCTTTTACTGGAGAAAAATTAATGTCAGCTTTGTAAAGCTATTAACATTTGAGCACCTGGCTCAGGTGCAACCCTGATTCAGGGATATCTTGCAACCAATCCTATAAGCCTGATGTGGTGGTGCACAGCTACAGTGTCAGTGCTTAGGAGATAGAGGCAGGATGATCAGGAGGTGTGGTCACATTTGCATACATAGTTAGAAGTCAGCCTGGGCTCCATGAGACCCTGTCTCTGTTTTTGTCTCAAAAACAGAGACAGGGAGTTAGAGATATAACTTAGTTGGTAGAGTGCTTGCCTAGTGTCCATGAAACCCTGGGATTTATACATATGAGGCCTAGGTGTGGTGATATGAATATGCTTGGCCCAGGGGTGGCACTGTTAGGAGGTGTGGCCTTGTTGGAGGAAATCTGTCACTGTGGGGGTGGGCTTTGAGAGACCCTCTTCCTAACTGTGTGGGAGCCAGTCTTTTCCTGTGGGCCTTCAGATGAAGATGTAAAACACTTGGTTCCTCCTGTACTCTCAGCTCCTCCTGTACCAAACCTGGATGCTGCCATGCTCCCATCACCTCCTTGATGATAATGGACTGAACCTCTGATCTCATAAGTTAGCCCCAGTTAAATGTTATTCTTATAAGAGTTCTCAGTCATAGTGTCTCCTTATAGCAATGAAAACCCTAAGACACTAGGCTGACCTCATAATCTTCTGTTAGCTTCACAAGTAGCTGGGATTACAGACATGAACCGCAGCATCCAGCTGGGTGCTTCTATAAGCTAAAACATAGGTGAATTTAAAAGAAACAGCAAATTGTTTTCCCAAGACATTAATTGAAACAAGCACGTGTATTGAAGAGAAGAAGAAAGAAGGTATAGACAGACGGTATGGCTCACTTATATGGAGCAATTTTAGCCTGCAGAAGACACTGGGCTTGTTCCCTGGCCCTGTCACTAAACAAATAAATAACGGAAGGAAGGAAGGAAGGAAGGAAGGAAGGAAGGAAGGAAGGAGGGAGGGAGGGAGGGAGGGAGGGAGGGAGGGAGGGCGGGAAGGAGGGAGGGAGGGGAGGGAGGGAGGGAGGGAGGGAGGAAGGAAGGAAGGAAGGGAGGGAGGGGAAATGTGGTATTCTGCCCTATCATACATACCTCCTCAGGCTGAAAGCCAGCAAAAATCACACAAAGTAGAGAGACAGCTGGAAGCTTTCTGAAGCAGCAGCCCTGAAGTTTGGGGCAGGGATGGGTAAACAGGTAAACACAGGCACTGGCTTTCTCTCGTCCTCTCCTTGCGTCTGCATTAGACCATCAGCTACTCCTTGACCACACTTCCAGCCAAGAGTGGCCATCAAAAAGCTTATCTTGGGAAAGAGGCCAAAAGCCCTGACAGTGTCTGCAGGCCTGCCAAGGCAGGAAAGAAATACATGCCTGTAGAGGGGCGTGGTCTATAGAAAGGGTACAGTGTGAACAGAGGCATCTGTTTGGTAGTGAGGCCTCCTTCTCCCCACAAAACTGGGAGTTGTTTTCTAAAGCCAGGAGCCAGGGCTGTGGCCTTTCAGGTGCCTAGACCTAGAGTTGCCAGATAAAATAGAGGACACCTACTTCAATTTAAATTTCATATAAATAACAAGTTTGTTTGTTTGTTTGTTTGTTTGTTTTACTATTAGTTTGTCCCCCCATAATATTTGCAATATATTTTACTGAAATTTTTTGTTCATGATTCACCCAAAATTCTTAGGCATCCTATATTTTTATTTGCTAAGTGTGACGCCCCCAGGGCAGTTCTGACTTTCTGACCAGTCAAGAGGCATCTCCAAGCATAGTCTGGAAGTCATCATGATCCAGAAGAAAGATCAGCCTTCCCTGCATGGACTCGGAAAGTTCAAGGGGCTAAGAGGTTAAGAGGCCCGAGAAATCAAAATCAACTTTGGAAAGAAATCTATTTAATGTCACATAATTAACACTGACTTGCTTAAGGCTATATTATAGCTCTCTCTTATACCCTCACAGGTGTGTAAAAGACTGCGAAGATGAGATGAAGAAGTTAGAAATGTGCAGAAACAGGTATCGGCCGGAAAGAGTACTTAACACTAATGGAATTTTGACATACAATCCCTAAGGAGGAACAGGAAATGCTCTCACCGAATTGATCTGGGCTATGTTGATAAAAGCCGTGGACCACTTAACTACCCTGTATGTTCTTAAGCGTTCTGAATTCTGAGTATTTATCAAGCTACATTATGAGGGCTGGGAAGGGAAAAAACACAGAACACAGCCCCTTTTCTCCTGAGCATTCTCCATTGCTATTGTCAAGGGGTCTCATTTTTCCCATCTATCCTGAAGACAACCCAGGGTATAAATATCACTGCTATTTTAGAATCGTTGATAATATAATCAACAGTATTTTTTTCTTCATTTTGTTCAGTTCTTGGGAATTAATCCAGGATGCTGCTCGTGCTAAACAAGGGATACAGAGAGTGAGTGCCACACCCAGAGCTGGACTTGAGTCAGTGTCTTACAGAACGTTTCACTCTTTCCAGGATAAAGGTCAGCTTACCTAAGTATCAGTGTCCGGAAGTATCAGTAGCAGTAGCCTGCAAATAGGATAGGCTGGACCACAAGAATGAGAGCAGTGCTGAGCAGCCCAGCCTATACCACTGCTCACAGGCAAGGCTACACCACTGTTACTGCGTAGCTGAATCAGTACTAAATGTCACCTCTTAAACCATCACTCTCGGGGCCTCTCACTGAAATGCCTCTGGTTCACTCTCCTACTCTAAAATCTGTGGTCATGGTTTACAATGAAACCACCAAAAGTATTTAAAATGTATTCTACTGACATAAAATGTATATATCATAAAATCTATTCTTTGGAGAGTTCAATGGTTTTAAGTTATCTTCCCAACATCTATCTATGCTTACTCCTCCCCAAGGCTACTAAAATTACAGTCAGGTGACAAACCCACAAGGACAAAGAGAGCACACAAAGCTAAGTGACGATAATTGATCTCCCAGGGCTGAGCAAGCCACATGCTAAACTGGCAGTGGAGGATACCAACCACAGGCACACAAAACTTTCCAAAAACCTCCAGACTTACCATCAGGAGTTTGTAGGTACAAAAGAGAGTTCCAATGAGGAGGATAAACCCAGGCGTGTGGTGCACACCTGAAATTCACGAGACAGGAGAAGGAGGATCACAAGTTCAAGATTCTCCTTGGCTATATTGTAAGTTCCAGGCCGGCCTAGGCTACATAAGGCGCTGTCTGGAGGATGGGGAAAAGGCAAAAGGATGAGCTAAAGAGCTAATTAGAAAGTAGGAGATCCCCTCTTCCCTAAAAAGAATGTAAGGAAGAGAGATGTGGAGACACAGACAAAAGTCACAATTAAAAAAAAAAATAGTTCACAGAGGAAAACGACTATACAAATTGAAAAAATAAATGGACTTTTAAAGTTGTCATTATTACATTCAAGATGAAAAATATCCTTTGGTTGGGGTGTGTGTGTGCGTGTGCGTGTGCGTGTGCGTGTGCGTGTGTGTGTGTGTGTGTGTGTGTCCTAATCCTCAGACCCTGTGGCAGATAAGCAACTTTATAAGGTAAAGTCAGAGATGCTGAGGTAGGAAAACTAGGCTAAGGAACTTAGCGTCAATTATTGGGTGGGCTCAGTCTGTTGAGCCAGGCATAGTAGTGCATGCCTGGAGTCCTGGCTGTAGGCAAAAAACAAACAAAACCCATAGGAGACTCTTCTGACTAGAAGCTGAGACTTGCCACAAAGAAACACAGAGAGCAGAAAACCTGGGAGGAAGTTGACTCCTGTTACTGTTTCAAGATGGATGAAGACAGCCATGAGCCAAGGATTGCAGAGAGGAGCTAGAAAAGTTCCTGACTGATATCCATCAGAAATCAACTTCTGCCAACGACCATGATAAACAAAACCCTGGGTTTTTCCAAGCATCTCCAGGAATCATGCAGCCCTCCTGGAGCCTTGCTTTGTACATGGCAGACCACTGATCGTCATAGCTAGGAGATGATACATGTATTTCAACCTACTATATAAAGTAAATTTCCTAAAGAGGAGACAGAAAATAGAACTGAAAAATAGAGAAGAAAATTACAAGACTGAAAGGCCAAATGTCCAAAAGGAATTTAAGGAAGAGAGATGGAGGAGACACACAGAGGAAAATTTTCAGTAAGATCATTCAGTGAAGCCGGGAGGTGGTGGAGCATGCCTTTAATCCTAGCACTTGGGAGGCAGAGGCAGGTGGATTTCTGAGTTCGAGGCCAGCCTGGTCTACAGAGTGAGTTCCAGGACAGCCAGGGCTACACAGAGAAACCCTGTCTCGAAAAACCAAAAAACCAAAAAACAAAAATATCATTTAGTGAAACCTCCTCCCCTCCCACCAACTGCAGGACAGAATTTCCAGACTGAGAGCATCCACTGAGGACCCAGAGCAAGGTGCACATCTATGAAACTCAGACCAATGGAGACAAAGGTCCTAAAGTGTTAGAGATGAGAAAGAAGCCACACCGACAGCAACACACTTCACTGGGGCTCTTGGGAAATAAGAGGGTCATGAGTTCAAAGTCATCCTCAGCTATACGGTGAGTTCAAAGCCAGTCTGGTGCATATGAGACCCAAAATAAAGTGGTGAGGGAGAGTAGGACATGCACATCTGTAATCCCAACTCTTAAGAAACTGAGGCCAAAGAATTGTCTCAGGTTCAAGGCCAACCTGGGCTACATAGCAAGACCTCATCTCAAAACACCAGAAAAAGACAAAAAACAGAATAACAATAATTCCAGACTTTTAAACAAGAAGCTTAGCCTCAATACACTACAGAAAAGTGATTCTCCAAGTGTTCTCTTGTAAGAGTCCACAGCTCGCCAAAGAATGATACCCCAGACTCAAACAGTATGCAAAAGCAGAGAGCATTTTGTTCTGCAGAAGACCAGCATGCTGAGGTCTCTCATTCCAAGATGGAGACCACCAAGGACGCTCGCAGGCCTGATTTAAAGCACATTAGGGGAATTCCCGGGTAGATGACCTTTATCTTAGTCTGTTGGCTCCATCTCTAGGGACCTTTCAGAAACATTATTGGAGTATGGGGGTGGGGGGGCTGGAAACTGTTGCTGGGGAAGTCTGGAAACTTACTGAGGAAGTCTGTAACTGTTGGTGATCCATTATCCTTGTCTTAGGCCAGGTGGAAGGGGCAGTTTCTGATGATAGGGCAGTTTCTGACTAGCTGCCTGAAGCCTGGGTTTTTTGAGATTTTGGAGGTGGGGTGGAAGTGGGGGGAAGGGTTTCAGTAACTGTCTTGCCTGGGCTTGGAAACAGAGATTTAGGCCTAGTGTCCTGAATTGCCACTATGAAGCCTGTCATAGAGTCAGCCTGTCTCACTCCTGTGTGAAAGGGACAGAGTCAGGGGAGGGGGGACATCATAGCGGTGAACAGTTACATTGAGGGTGAGTTTTCCTTGCTCAGTGAATCCATGGGCACCTCCTGCGATGCTGGAGGAGGCACCAGCGAGGCAGTCTTCTTGCCAGAAGCTGTAAAAGGACATCAGAGTAGAAGGAGACCATATGGAAAGAAGTAGACCATGGGAAAGGGAGAGAGGGAAGGAAAGAAAGTGATGGGCAATGGTGACCAAGATTCGTTACATGGGTGGATGAAAATGTCACAGCCATTGTCTTATAAAATTTGTATGTTAATATATGTATTTGTTTATATGCGCACACACAACCAAAATCACTTAGTTTCCTCTTTTTTGTTTTTTTGTTTTTGGTTTTTTGAGACAGGGTTTCTCTGTGTAGCCCTGGCTGTCCTGGAACTCACTCTGTAGACCAGGCTGGCCTCGAACTCAGAAATCCGCCTGCCTCTGCCTCCCAAGTGCTGAGATTAAAGGCGTGCGCCACCACCGCCCGGCGAGTTTCCTCACTTTTATAAAGCAATTTTAGATCAGGGATGGTGTGGCACACACCTTCAATCCCAGAACTCGGGAGGCAGAGGCAGGAGGATTTCTGAGAATTTAAGTCCAGCCTGATCTACAGAGCAAATTCCAGGACAGCCAAAACTAAATAGAGACACCCATCTCAAACAAACAAAACAAGTGATTTTTTTTAGTTAAGTTTAAAAAACTAAAGAAACAATAAGTGAAATACTCAGATTATCTCACTTGATTCCACAGGGGTCTTAGAACTGTTCTCAGAAATCCTAGTTTCCCATCAGTAGCTCCCTGACACCGCTCCATGTTCTTCATCTTGACCTTTAGGGGTCATTTTTTGCACATGGGTAAGTCCTAAAGCCATCTGGGTTTCCGTCCACTCTCCTTGCCCCCAGCTCGCCTTTTTGAGAAGGAAGTACACAGGGTTAAGTTGGTGTATCAAGAGTTATCCATCAGCCAGGCGGAGCCAGGCGGTGGTGGCGCACGCCTTTAATCCCAGCACTTGGGAGGCAGAGGCAGGCAGATTTCTGAGTTCAAGGCCAGCCTGATCTACAGAGTGAGTTCTAGGACAGCCAGGGCTATACAGGGTTTCGAAACCCTGTCTCGAAAAACAAACAAACAAACAAACAAATAAAAAGAGTTATCCATCCTTGTACCACGAGCTAGAGAAGACACCCTGTCTAAAAATAAACAAACCGGTTGATTATCTATGCATAGGATACCATGATAAAATGTTCTTTGATGTTTGCCCTCTATTCCCCTTAGCTCATCATTAACTAGAACTTGACGATTCCAAAGGGAGACCAGGAAGGTTGAAAAATTGTTAAATACTGTAGTCTCACAGTAATCCGTGTCTTCTACAGGCAGCTTTGGTATGAATAAGGGGCTGAAACGTGTGTGTGTGTGCTTGTGTGTTGTTGTTGTTGTTGCTGCTGCTGTTGTTATTGTTGTTTTCCACAAGAAAAAGAATGTAAGACATATAAGAACTTTGACTTTGCAGGTGTGATGAGAAAACTACCATAATCTGATTCTTGCATGCAAAAAATGTTTGGCCTCTGAAATGGTCAGGTTACAAGGAATCACTTGTAAGCTGCACATCTATGTGTAGATTACTGGCGGATGTGATAGGGGTCTAGCCTGGGAAGTTCTCAGAAGGATCAGAGGGAAGAGAGACTGTGACAGACACAAGAGAGGCCTCATGTCTTCCCCCCAGGAACTGGGGAGCTAAAATGGTCTTCAGAGTTATTCCACACCGAAGTCTGAGTCCAGACGTGCCCCTGAAGGCTGACTCATCTTAGGGAGTAGAGTTCCCTCAGGAAGCGATCTTGGGTAAGCTGGCTTTCTGTGGTTGCGAATAGATCTCAAAACGGAACTTTGCTGAGAGCCATCAGCTGGTAACGTTCCCAGGCCTGGAGGAGGAAGGCAGATTCTGAGACATGACTCTGCACTCTCAAAGATCATGCCATTGGATTTCTACCTGAGCTGTAAATTATTAATGTAAACCTGTAAAGAACGAAGAAGTGCTGAAGGGTGAAGTAAAACCTAAGCCTATCTTAGGAGAAAACTGGAGTTGAGAACAGGAAGAAGGGTTAGAGGTACGGCTCAGTGGTCGAGCATGCTGCTAGCATGGTGGAATGAGGTCCTCTTTCTTAGAACGAAGGGGTGGGGGAAGGTAGGCTGTTCCCATAAGCAGATATTAGATAGTGGTCCCAGAACCTACTTAGAGGCTATCTGATGACTTGGAAATAATATACTATACTATTGCTAAGACCTTTTCAAAGAAGTTTCATGTGTGTCTGTGCATGTGCGTGCATGTGTTGAGTCAGGGTCTCTCTATTTAGTCCTGGCTGTCCAGGAATTTGCTATGTAGACCAGGCTGGCTTCAAACCCACAGAAATCCACCTGTCTCTGCCTCCCCCTACATGCTAGGAGTGATTGCGCACCACTATGCTCAGCCACTTCTATATTTTTAGCCCAGGTTTCCTTCTCTAGAAAATAGCTAAGCCACGTACTCCATGGACTTTGTCCTGAGCAGGAGATGCACTCCACTCATGCATCAAACAAAACAAAAGACAGCCTCTTTAAGGGGCATCTCTTCCTCTCACTTAGCTTTCCTCTTGCTTCCTCCTCAGGGAAACTCCGCCCCCCACGGAAGCTTTCAAAGAAATGAGCTTGCAGGCGCTGCTCCTGAGCCAGGAAAAACCCTGCCTTCCCAAGTCAATCATCTAAGGCCTCCATCTTAGCCAAGGGACTCGAGGAATCCTATTTATTGACCTATAGAAGAATGCTCTGAAAGTATTTCCTATGGTTTTCAGTGCTCTTAAAATTCTGCGCTAAGTAAACTGTGAATCCATACATCATACTCGGATGCTGACACTGTCAAAATCAATGTGAACATACACGCTAACACCTTGACTCTCCCACCACTCTGGGAGCCAGCCTGCTACCTTACAAAGGAAGGCACTGAAACATTAATATTTTAGATTTTCCATTAATTGCTTTTACATGTATGAGGCTTTGCCTGCATGCATGTCTTTGTACCACATGTGTGCCTGGTGCCTGAAGAGGTCAGAAGAGGGCATTAGATCCCCGGGACTGGAGTGATGAATGGTTGTGAGCCATAGTGTGGGTTGTTGTTCTGTTTTATAATTTACTTATGTGACTGTTTGCACATCTTTAGCTGTGTGTTTAAAGGAGGCGTGCATAACACAGTGTTGTGTTTGGTGAGTCTCAGTTATGAGTCGCTTCTCCTGTTGGAGCCTCTGCTTGCTACCTTTGCTACCCTCACAGTCACGGGCTCTGAACCCTTGACTACCCTTGACTATGTCTTTATGAGGAGCTAGCAGTTCTTGACCTTGGCTTCCTGGGAATGCTGAGTGTCAGCTGGCTTATCATCAGTGCTTGCAACCAGGAAGCACTTAGAGAAGCCACCTCCATCATTTTCTTGTGAAACCCTCTTGTGATCTGTTATGATCATCGACCAACCCTGAAGGGACTCTGACCAACTCGACCATAGAGAGCATGGCTCTGGCAGGCCTTGCCCTTCTCCCTCTGCCTCACTAAAAACCATTAGTTCCTAAAGCTAGCCACCAAGGTCTAACCAAATAATGGTTATTTGACCACTTCCTTCTCCTGAGGCAGACTACCAATGTCTATCAAAGTATTGAAGTCCAGCAATCAAAAACTCCATTTGGCTCACCTAATTAACATGTCCAATTAAAATTAAATACCTCATCAGCTACCGCCTGGAGGAATTGAAATACTTCCTCCAGGGTGGCAGAGAAAGGCTCTTAAGACTTAGGAACTGGTATGTATCTCCGCACACAGAAGGCAGAGGCAGGCGCATCTCTGTGAGTTCCAGGATAGCCTGGTCTTACATAGTGAGTTGCAAGACAGCCAGTGCTACAAAAATAGACCATGTCCGAAAATAACAACAAAAAAGACTCAGGAACCTAGCTACCTGATCCCCACACTGGCCCATGAAGAACTACTCAAAGACAGTCACTGGGGCAAAGAGGCTCTTTGGTAGAAGTGCTGACAAGCTGCAGCAATAACCAGGGATACAGCCTCCGTGAGTCATCCCTTACCCTGGAATGGGCTTCTTGGTGTTGTAGTTGTCTAGGAAATACCCAGGAGTACCTCCAATGAGCTCACTGGCTTACTGAGCTAGATTTGAGTAGAACTAAAATCTGTTGATTTGATCCGTACTGGTACCCTGCCTGATGTGACCAGATATCTGTTTGCATTTCCTTTGGTAAAGTCAAATAAATGGAAGCATGGCTTTGATCCAGACAGAATGTCTTCTCTTCTTTTATGCCAGTTGGTACGATGAGTCCTGGAAGACAGTGTCCAAGCATCATTGTGGCCTTGTCTTGCCAGCCCTCACCGGTTCATCTAAGAGTAAACCCTCTTCCTTCTTTATTAGAAGAGAAATTCGTATGGCCTCTTTCTGAATGCATTGTCACCAACGATGACACGGAGCACCAGTAGCTGCCCTGGGGAAACACTCACCTAAGCAGTAGTCACTGAGTGGGTTCCTAGAAAAGAAAAACCTGAACACTAGCCATGGCACCGGTTCCTAGGAAGAACAACACAGAAGCTCCTCAGGCCCAAGGAGCAGTACTATTTTGTATTCGTATGCAGAGATTTACAAACAAAATTTAATTCAGGAATCATTTCACTGGAAAACTGTTTAATCCAAGCTAATGTCCGATTTTACAAGCTTCAGTAATAGCTGGACTTGCTTTCTCAGTCAGTCTCCTGTGTGGCTGCCAGCTGCTGCCTTTTCCTTATCCTTTGGTATCTCTCTTCCTCTCATACAAAAACTCCTTTTTCTCTCACCGAGAGCCCTCTTTTCCCAGCAACTCTCCTAATTCCTGAAGAAATCAATTCCCTCCACTAACTCTGCCCTTGCCTCAACTGGGCCCTGTTACAGAGGCTCTTCCCATGCACCCCAGAGCAGCAATACGTGCCACTTCAAAGCTTGGCAGCACGTAAGTCTATAGCCTGTTGTTGGTCTCACAGACGTGTGGTGCTGGCATCATTACCAACAAGGAACTTACAACACTTCCGCCATGAGACTGTTCCCCACGCAGATTACAGTCTGCCATTGCAATATCCTGAACCCGGTCCCGAATAAAGAAGAGGAACTTCATGATTGCCTTATCTCAGGGATCGTCCATTGCCTCAGGAAAAGCATTAGAAACTCCCACAGAGACCCTTCACCCAAGCATAGCTGTTAAGAATTATCTCAAAGCTGAAGATGGTGGCCAAAGAAAGGGCTCTTAAAGCCTTCCTGGGAAGTCTACTGGGAAGCATTGCTCACCCCGCTGCCTGGTGCTTCTGGAGGTCACAGAACACGGAGCACAACTTCCAGCCTTTGACAGACCAACTGAATCAGAATTGCGACCCCCTTCGAGGCCTATGTGGTACACTTTACCACACTGACTTTTTCTTTTTTAAATAGATAAGATATGGTTAACTAACCACACACAAGTGTTTTGAAATTTTGTGGCAGATCCAGGCAAACCCTGGCTTTTCCATCCTGGACAGGCTCTGCTAAGTCATCTGCATCATGAATACTCCCCGGGGCCAGTAGTCCATCATCCCGGGCTGCCAGGGCTCCTGGTGGCATTGAGTTTCCTGTTAGTAACAACCAGGAGAAAAGGATACTAACACTGTAGTGTGTATTGCAGTTCAGCTTAGAATTTGTACAACTCCCATTAATTTTTCTATCCAGTGGAAAAGAGACTGAAGCTGGGTAAGACACCAAGACATGGGACTCGTATCAAATCTACCATGGAAACTCCGCAGTCTTCCAGCTGACCAGCCAAGCCTGGCCCCAAATTTCTGCACTACTCTCTCTCCTGGGGGACCCCACTCCTGATATGTTCAGAGCCCAGGCCTGGAGAAATATTTTTTTTTTGTTATAATGTGGCTAATCAACCACATCACTGACTCCATGAACAGTAATCTATTTGGCTTCCTAGGTTATCTGTAGTCTTGTAATGGCGCTGCTTACAACAAAGGCCATTCAACAGGAAGCCAGCAGGAGTTAACGACTCTCCCCTGCTTGTCTCCTACCCATAGCCACCTAGAATTCGTAAATACAGAAATAGCCTCTTTCTCCCTTTTTCCTGGATCAGAAACTTCAGAAGTGTTTGGCCAATAAATGTGGCTATTCCTATAAAGAGTTCGTCTTAGCTGGGCAGTGGTGGTGCACTCCTTTAATCCCAGCACTTGGGAGGCAGAGGCAGGTGGATTTCTGAGTTCGAGGCCAGCCTGGTCTACAGAGTAAGTTCCAGGACAGCCAGGGCTACACAGAGAAACCCTGTCTCGAAAAACAAACAAACAAACAAACAAAAAGAGTTCATCTCCCCTCAGCATTTTTGAATAATTATTATGACTGAGGAGGCAGAGAATTACTTAGACCTATGAGGAAGACTCAAGGTTCTTTAGTGCAGTCCTGAGCAGGATGCTTCTATTTTGTCCTAAATGAGAAGCTGTACTGATTTGTTGTTGTTGTTGTTGTTGTTAAACAAACTCTAAAACACAGATTAGACTAAAGGAAATCTAGACTACTTAGAGTAAAGTGTGTTTTGGCCTGGATTCTCTTGCTGTATGAAACACCCCAGACAGCAAGGGCAATGACTCCTAGTTTGAATACACATCTCACATACTCCTTTGTAAGAGCAGGCCAAAATACAGGACGTAATTGGTCTCTTTTGTAAAAATAAATTTGTCTCTTTTGTTCTTGGCCCTCTGGGTACAGATAGATGACCGGACGCAAGGTGAACTCATAGCTCTCATAGCTAGTGGAAGGGACACCCTGGCTTTATGACAGGAGAATGTTTTTCCCTTGAAGACACACATCTGAGCTTTCCTACCAAAACTCTCTTGGACAAGTGCAAGTGCCTTCAGTTTAAATACTGAGCCTAACATCCTTCATCAGACATGTCTGCTCATGAATCACATGCAGTTCCCCTTGGGCCCACCACGTGTCTTTCAGAATCATCAAGTAATGGTCTCTGTGTTTATGACTCCCAGCCAACTCCTCTGGATGACTTTGCTACTTCTGAGTCTATAGGAGCAGATGAGCTGGTCATGGCGTAAGACACTTGCAATCCCAGTACACAAGGGGCTGAGGCAGGAGGATCATGAATTTGAGACCAACCTGTACTACATAGAGAGACTCCCTAAAAACAAATGAATGCTTGACTGGTTGGAGCAGCAAACAGGACATGTTAGGTCTACTACCATATGCAGTCCCTTGGAAAATAAGATCTGGATGTAGTCAAACTGAACTGGGGACCCTAAGATACACCAACTAGTTGGGAGATCACATTAGATTGACTGTCAACCTGTGCTCCTTGGTTGATATTGATTCCACTTGGGGCCCTTAAAAATCATAAACAAAAAAAAAATCATAAACAACAAAGTATTTCCTATGTGGAAGTATATAAGGCTATAGACATGCCTGCCAATTCCTTCAGAGGACATTATGTCATCCAAGAATGTTCATAATACAATCATGCCAGAAAAGACAGTCTAGAACAAGGATGACCTAGAATGACCCTAGCTTTCCTCCCCTTCCTAGACTAGTGCTATAGGGGTGGCCATAAGAGACCTTTAAGAATTTAAGGAGGGAGTCTTGTAGCCTTCAACAACATTAAACTTTCTCCAAAACAAGATTTTAGGGTGATTCCCAGAGGATTTATACTTGTATTATCAAAGTGCACCCCAAAGAGAGTTCTCCTTATGATGAAGTTAATCTGGTTTAAAATGTAATTCAGGGGGCTGGAGAGATGGCTCAGGGGTTAAGAGCACTGGCTGCTCTTCCAGAGGTCACGAGTTCAATTCCCAGCAACCACATGGTGGCTCACAACCATCTGTAATTGGATCCGATGTTCCCTTCACATAAAATAAATAAATAAGAAGGGTTAGGGGAATGGCTGGGTGACAAAGCACTTTCTACACAGCATGAGGGGATGGCTCAGGTGACACAACACTTTCTATACAAGCATGAGGTCTTGAGTGTGAGTCCCCAGCAACCCACATAACAGTTGGGTCCAGCTTCATGAACATGCAAGTCCAGCACTCGGGAGGCAGAGGCAAGAGAATCTCTGAGTTCATATAGAATGAGTTTCAGGGGGCCTGGAGAGATGGTTCAGTGGTTAAAAGCACTGACTGCTCTTCCAGAGGTCTTGATTTCAATTCCCAGCAACCATATGGTGGCTCACAACCATCTGTAATGGGATCCGATGCCTCCTTCTGGTGTGTCTGATGACAACTACAGTGTACTCATATACATTAAATATGTAAATAAATAAATCTTTGAAAAACAAAAAAGAAAGAAAAAATGAGTTCCAGGACTGACAGACCTGACTCAAGAGAAACCCTGCTTGGGAGGAAAAACATTTAAAAGAAAATCACAACCATTTTATATATTTTTACTTTAAAAAACCAATCATATATCCAATCTTGCCTTATATTCTGAGTGTTCATGAATAAGTCTGTGTTAATTAGCTTCTGTTGCTGTGACAAAACACCCAAGAAAGTCAACTTAAAGGAGGAAGGGTTTTATTTATTTTTAGCTCACAGCTGTGGAGTCTTCAAGTGCGTGCAGGGTTGGTTTTTTTGTGTGGGCCCCAGGTGTGGCAGGCAATCACAACAGGGGATAGTGTAAGAAAGCCAATCACCTCATGGTGGGCAGCAGCAAAGACACACAAGAAGGAGGGATAGAAGCTTTCCTTCCAACAGACCTCCCTTCCCGGTGCTGCCACAGGCTGGAGACCAAACTCTCAGCAGACGTATAAGCCCCACACCAGCTGGGCATCGTGATTGCCTGTCATGCTAGCGCCTGGGGGGTATAGCTGGAGGCTTACAGGGCTTATAGAACAGCATGGGATTCATAGCAAGACCTTAACTCTAATGGCAACAGCAAAACCATTCAAACCATAATAATAAAAAATTGTTTTTTTTTAATTTGTTCATTTGACTCCAACTCTTTATGTAGCTCAGGCTGCCCTCGAATTCTTGATCCTTCTGTTTCACAATGTATACATGCATTTGAGTACATTACTGTGCTAATATACTACTAGAGACACGTGCTTCAAGTATAATACTGTGCATTATATATATATGAACACACACACACACATTGAAATCCTTGAAATTTGAGACATGTTCTAAAGTAAGTGGAATTTTTAACATCCTTCCTGGCAGTAGTCTATAGACTAAAGCAGCATATTAACTTTGGAAGCATAGTAAGATTGGATTAGTTACAATGAATACTCAGACTGTTGTGTGTATTTTAAGATTCTCTCCCTTAATCCTGTAAGGATATCCAGCCAGGATTCCTATTCAGAGGATAGAGAGAGATTAAGGAATTTGCCCTGTGGCTGATCAGTGTTGCTATACTCCGTGGCATGCCGGTATCTCCATACTGCGTGGCATGCCGGTATCTCCATACTGCGTGGCATGCCGGTATCTCTATACTCCGTGGCATGCCGGTATCTCCATACTGCGTGGCATGCCGGTATCTCCATACTGCGTGGCTTGCCGGTATCTCTATACTCCGAGGCATGTCGGTATCTCCATACTCCGTGGCATGCTGGTATCTCCGTACTCCGTGGCATGCTGGTAGCACACTGATCCCAGCAAAGTTGTGACTCACACCATTTGCTAATTTCCTTGGTGCAAACTGTCACCACCACCATGAACTCAGAAGGTAGCATTTGGAAGATAGGTATTAACCTCTTCTGCAGGTGGCACTGACTCAGGACCCATCTGCTAAATACCATCCATACTCCAAACACCGTGCAGCTCTTTATTTGCATCTCCACTGGGTGCCCTATTCACTTCTGCAGTTCCATAGGAAGAGAATCCTTTGACATGTTCCTGGCATTTTGTTTGAGAACCATTACTGAGTGAAGAAAAGGAAACCTGGAATTTTAATAATATATTGCTGAAGAACTGTAATATACTATTATATATATATATATATATATATTAGGCAAGCACAGTAATACTATAATGCTTAAGCTCTGATTGGCCAGCAAAATGGCTCAGCAGGTAAAGCCATGCAGGCTTGATGGTCTGAGGTCAAGCTCTAGAACCTGTGATAGGAGGAGAGAACTGATTCCTGTAGGTTATCCTCGAACCTTCATGTATGCGTGGTACATGCCCATCTGTAACACACACACACACACTGTAATAATGATGGTGATGATGATGAAAACATAAAGTTAGAAAAGAACTCTGAAAGCCATAAGATTCTGCAAGATTCGTAAGCTCACACTGACCTGCAGTGGGGCCACAGCTTATTGTCACAGCTGTTTTAGATCAGAGAGCATGGACTTAATTTGGCACGCTAAAGTGTCGGTATATTTTGTTTTGTCTTTTGTCAAACAGTAGGTTGAGTCCAGTATCTACTAAGTGATGCTAACCGGACTGCATATTCAGTGGGCAGCATTGCGGGGAAAGGAACCTGGCATCCTATGGCCCCAGTCCTTTATCATACACAGTAATTCTGCCCGACTTTTGCCTTGTGGGAAAGCATTGTCTTG
Organism: Grammomys surdaster; assembly: GCF_004785775.1. Classification (NCBI taxonomy): domain Eukaryota; kingdom Metazoa; phylum Chordata; class Mammalia; order Rodentia; family Muridae; genus Grammomys; species Grammomys surdaster. The sequence goes on along the minus strand of NW_021604565.1, from coordinate 5,228,490 downwards.
TAAAACCATGATAGAAAGACATTGCCCCTGTCTTCCAAGAGTAGTCATAAATCATCCTTGAAGAGATATCCTGAAGTGGAGGATAATCAGAGACCCCAGGAGAATTCCCCATGAGTGTGTCAACACCGGTTCCATTCTGATTAACCTGACTTACAGTTCTGGGAAGAAATCCATTTGTCTCTCATAGGATCAATTAAGGTGTTATTACCAGGACTTCAAGTGCAGTAGGATGAGGCTAACTCGTAGTACTCAGCTGTCATGTGGCCAGAGGTCTTGAACCCCCGGGACTGAGCAAATCTCTAAACTATCAGGGCATGGATGGCATTGAGATGCCTCTACTGGCTTTTCCAGTTGGCCTGAGTACCCACCTGTGGTAGAATTGCAGCCTGTAAGGAACACTTCTGAGGCATTTCAGTTGCCCATGACAACCCCAGGTAGTCAGCTAAGATGTCCTGAATGGTACCCAAAAACCAAGGTGGTGTCACTAGTCACTGCAGCTAAAATAGGGAAAAATTTAAATTACCTTTTGTGCATGTGTGTATATGTATGCATATGTGTTCCAACGCATATGTGTGTGTGTGTGTGCTTAGATGCACTTGTGTGTGTGTGAAGCCAGGAGGTCTGTCCTGCCAGGTGCCTTCTTCAGCCTTTCCACTTTATTTTTAAATGAGACAGATTCTCTCCTGGAATCCAAAACATCCCAATTCAGATAGAATGGCTAGCCAACAATCCCCAGGACTTCTTATGCTTGGTTAGTTGTGAATTTCTTAAATAAAAAAATATAAACATATAAGAAATCTTTGGCCGGGCAGTGGTGGCGCACACCTTTAGTCCCAAGGAGGCCGAGGCAGGCGGATTTCTGAGTTCAAGGCCAACCTGGTCTACAGAGTGAGTTCCACGACAGCCAGGACTACGCAGAGAAACCCTGTCTTGGAAAACAAAAACAAAACAAAAGAAAGAAAGAAAGAAAGAAAGAAAGAAAGAAAGAAAGAAAGAAAGAAGAAAAAGAAAAAAGGAAAGAAGAAAAGAAATATTTGTGGGATTATAAAAATAACATTTAATTCATAAACAACTGAACAAATAATTAGGCTTTCTTTAAAATGATCCACATTTTAGAAAAAAATACATATGAACTTACATAGAAAGTATTAGATGTGTTGATTTCACTGTCCCCCACCCCACCCCCAGCAAGGGAAATGTGCATATAATGACAGCTAGTGGGCTGGCTAAAGTCAAACTACCTTGAAGAAGTAAAAATGAATTTATATTATATAAAGGAGAATTCCTGGAAACAAAAGAATTCAGGCTCCCAAACTTGGAGAAACCATTGTTTGTAAAACAGACCTTCAAAGAGCAATTTCAAAACACAGAAAAAAGTGAAACAGAAAAGCATATCTTAATTTTGTGAAGTTTATAGCTGGCACAGAGAATACACAATGACCTTCAGAAAAAGTTAACTCTAAGGTCCTCAGAAACAGCTTCCAAAAAAAAAAAAAAAAAAAAGTTAAAAAAGGAAAAGAAACAATCCCCAAATACTTTTACTTACATAAAAAGATCTGGCGTTTGAAAGACCAGTTATACTGATGCATTCCTATAATCCTTGGTTACTAAGGCAGGAGGATTGCTGTAAGTATGAGGCCATCTCACAGGCCTACAGTATGAATCCATCACACACACACACACACACACACACACACACACACACAAACTTTTAACTCAAAATAACTCTAGGGCTTCACACTGTTGTAGGTTCATTTCCTTAAATGCACACGTGCCAACTAACCGCAGCTGGGACACTGCTGGAAACAGTTCACCATCCAGATCATTAGGGGAAGGGCACTCCCGACTAAGTAAGAAAGACGACTAAGTTAGACCAGGTCATTTACTCTGCCTCCTCTCTGAATGATCGCCCATACTGAAACACTGATCCGAGGCTGGTGGAGTGATTTTGGGAGACTGTGGACACTTTAGCTGATAGAGCATAGCTCATGGAGACACTAGATGGCCTTTGAAGATGTTCTATAACACACCTACTCCTCGGGAGACCCTACGAGGGGCCCCCTCATAGTGTGGGCTCCTTCTGTAAGAAACAAATTAGACACAGACTACACCCAAACAGCGATTTTCACAGAAAATGTCTTTATTAAGTGGTGGGGGTGGTGAGTAAATGTGGCTGCTCTCTGACTCAGGCAGAAAAACAGCAGCACATGACCTTGCAGGTGTACTTTTTAAGGGGAGAAATGGAGGTCTGTGTTAGGATGGTCTACGGTGTGATGGGATGTTTTGATTGGTCATGTTAATTAGGGGAACCAAAGGGGGCTTTTGACTGCTGGATCTCGGTAGTCAGTCTTAGAAGTGAGTCTGCCGTGAGAAGATGTCAAAAACGGAAATAGACCTTGACAGCTTTGGGATGCAATCTCTGCAAAGGGAAGAGAGAAGGGCAAGCATGCCTGAAAGGAACAGCGACGGCTCAGGATCCCCAAGAAAGACCAAGCTCTCAGCACAAAGAAGACTTATTTGCCCCAGAGGAACAGAGGGCAGGGAATACGAGATGACAGAGACAGGAGATAGAGGAAGAGGGAGAAGGGGACAGGAACAAGAGAGAAGGAGAAAAGGGACAATGAGGGGGTTATTTGTTCCTTGACAAAGGAGCATATTTAGATAGAGAGGAGACAGATTCGGCCCATGGGCAAATGGCAGTTTATAAAGGTAAAACGGGAATCCCCATGTTAGAATGAGGTGTTTAATTTTAATTGAACAGATTAATTAGGTGAGCCAAAGGGGCCTTTTGATTAATGGACTTCAATACTTTGATAGCTGGATCTTGGTAGTCAGCCTCAGGAGGAAAAAGTGGCCAAATAGTGGAATGGCCCTTTGTGCTAGCTTCAGGAATGTCATCTAACGGTTTTTAGCATGGCCAAGGGAATGGAGGAAATGGTAAACAGGGTTGCAGAGCTACATACTCTGGTGGGCTAGTGTCTTTACTGCCAGTGACATGTTTACCAAACTCAGGCTTGCTGGAGCCCTTCAGACACAAGAGACATGATTACTCATCCCGTATAGGGATCCCTCAACAGAGTAAGGTAAGAGACCATCAAACTCCAACTTGGTGAACCAATGAGTTTATTGGAGTTATTTACAGGAATATGTATCAGAGCCATGTCTGCCGTGCTCAGGCAGGCCAAGTCCCTTCAAAGAGCACTGAGGAATTCATCCAGTCACCCTAGAATAAACTCACTTTTGTAATATTGAAAATACTTAATAATACAGCCACATATAATAATATACAGGCCAAAATGTTCTTGTTAACTAGTCTCCTACGTTTTCATTGGTATCAACTGGATGCTTGTGTCCTTTCAAGTTCATGTGTTGAAGTCCTAACCCTTAGAATGATATACTTCCAGTCAGGCCCTGGAGAGATAAGCGTCTCAGGAGGCAAAGCCCTAGTAGCAGGATTGGTGTACTTACAAGAAGAGACGAACCAGTTGGGTGGAAGTCTGTGCACTTTGCAGGTGGCTCTGTGGTGGTTCAATACTCAGAGAGAGAGAGAGAGAGAGAGAGAGAGAGAGAGAGAGAGAGAGGGAGGGAGGGAGGTCATTCTCCCTAGCATCCTTAGTCACAGCAAGATTTAGACTTCAGCTTCGTGATTAAGCCCCTCAGACCATGATATTCTGTTATAGTTCAACTTGACGACTGGCATTGCACAACTGTCAGAGAGTCTGATTTATGTGAGCACTTTCCATTCCGAGGCAGAGTGAAAGACCTGCCTGTGCTTTAAGAGAACATAGCTGGCAATAAGTCTATCGATATAATCTAGTTAGCAGTCTAACCCCGAGTTCATGTCTGATGTCTCCAATTGCAAGCTGAACCCGTTCCCTTGTCTCTCAGAGGCCCCTCCTTCCTTAGCCCCCAGGAAGTGGGAGCACAGTGATGCTCACGTCGAGCAGCTGTTGTGAGTACAGTGTGGAGAAAAGAGATGGAGCACATGTCACTCCATGCAGGTGAGCAGATGGCCAGACATGCAGCTTCTTCCTCCATCTCCTCCTCTTCTTCTCCACTCTGACTTCCGTTCCCAGAGTAACACATCCAGAGACAAGAGAAAAGGAACATGAACAGATCTGGGTGTGATATGAGATGGCATCCACCAAATGCCCAGCAGATAACGTGGGCAATGCAAGAAAGATTACTTCTTGTCCCCACTCAGGGGATCCTGTAACTTGAACACTCATGGCCTTACTGGACTTGGTGGTACCCATCTGTGGTCTCAGCTTTGGCAGGCTGAGGCAAGAGAGTCTTGAGTTTGAGACACCCCCATAACACACACACACACACACACACACACACACACACACACACACACGGTCAGACTTATCAGGAGACATTTCAATTAAAAATAAATGTGAAGAACCTGAGGTGTAACTCAGTTGTAGAGTACTTGCCTGGCATGCACAAGACCCTGGCTTCAATTCCAAGTACCGCACACACAAAAGTAAATTACAAAGAACTATTTTTGTGGAGGTGATCTAATAACATATGCGACGAGTTTTTCATTTGTATTAGTCTGATTAAAGCTCCAAACATGTCTGCGGTTCAAGACGGCAACTCCCTAAAAGCCTGCCTGCAGGCACAGTGAGTGGCGTTCACAGCAGAGCTGGCTCTGGGGGACTCTTCCAGAATGGCCAGCTCATTCTTTAATCTGCTGGAGGACTAGATCAATATTTAGATTTAAAAGCTCTCTTTCCTGACCATAGGGCATCAAACGGAACAGCAAACGGTTTCGTTCTCTTCTGTAGGATTTCAATTGTTGATTGAAGTCCTATTGTTTATCATTTATATCAGTTAAAAAATGTGTGAAATAGTTGACAAATATTTAATTCAGCTGTGAAGCAAGTCAGAGAAACGACGTCATTCCACCCAGCATTCACTGTGCCGCTGGTGTATAAAGTGCTTCACAAGCTGGTAAGTGGGCTTTCAGGTTGCTGGTGCAGATCAGATGGAGATAAATCTTCTCGAGGGAAGTTAGGTAAAGGCAGTGGGCCATTAACTGATATTTCTGGAATACTCTTCTTGCCTTATATAAAGAGGACTGAAAATTGGCATGTCAGGGCCAGCAGGACGCACGGGTGATTATCCGAGGTAAAGCTTCCGAGGCCTCCTGTCTCTGTCTTTCTGGGGAATATACAGCATCTATTGAGTCACATGAAGAAGCAAACAAAAGGCATACCGGATTATACACACCTTAATTGCATTAGGAATACAACTTGCAGCGTATGATGTCTGCAAACAGGAAATCACTCTGCAGTTAAAAGCAAGACTGCAATTATTTTTCAAGCCATAAACAGGGGACTAAGCAGGGAAGCCACAGAGTATAGAAAGCTGCAAACCAATCAGACAAGACAATAATGGCTTCATTATATAAGCTGTACGGCAGATGGACCTCTTTCTAACACGTGGCCTTCCCCCCCTCCTCTCCCCACTGGCAATTACCCAGAGTCACGCCCTTCTAAAGTGGTACTAACAGAGACAACACTGGGAGCCAGCGACAGCACTCTGTCCGGCCCAGCACACACTGGGCTTTAGGGTGTGGTTTCTCTTCCTAGCAGAAGTTTCAGCTTCTGGTTTCGGTGGTGTCTGCAGTTTCAGAGCACTGGGCCAAAGGGCATTTTGCAGTCCACGTCTGCATATACCTTTCAGACTTGTCATCTGAACCTTCCAGAACAAAGTGTGGAGCAGGATTTTGAGGTGTTCTTCAAATGTCAAAGGCCAACCAACTAGCTCAGCACCAGACTGCTGAAGTCCAGAGGCCCCAGGCAGGGCTTTTGCTTTAAGAAGTTTCTTGCCTACTTGTCTCTCCTCCCTCTTCCTTTATTCTGTCAATCGTCTTCCTATGCTTTGTCTGCTTACAATTGCATACACATACGATGTGTTGACAATTGCATACATGCATACAACGTATTCTGATGATACGTGGCCCACTCCCCACTCACTCCTGCTCAGCATCCTCGTATCCCAGACAGTTCTTGTTGTGGGGGGAGAAGGGGAGGTGGAGTATAGTTAGGTTTGTTTATCTGAGCATGGACGAGGGGCTGTTGGGTTTTTTTTTTAATTTATTTACTTTATGTGTATTGGTGTTTTGCCTGCTTGCATGTCTGTGAGAGGGTGTCAGATCCCCTGCAACTGGACTTATAGGCAGTTGTGAGCTGCCATGTGGGTTCTGGGAATTAAACCCAGGTCCTCTGGAGAGCTGCCAGTGCTCTTACGCACTGAGGCATCTTTCCAGCACCCCTCCCCCTACAACCCTTTCTGTTTTTAAGTGGAGCATGGGCTCCCTCATTTTAGATGATTCTCAGCTAACTCTAGGAGCCAGAGACCAGCAGGAGAGAAGTCAGTGTGAAATACCAGTCCTAGATGGTTTAAAGACATCTTATTTCTGAGACTGGAGAGATGACACATGCAAGGACCTTAGTTTGCCAGTACACTGTGTCAGGTGGCTTCAGCAGCCACAGCTGGCGAGTGCCGTGGTCCCAGGGGATTGGCCTCTTTCTCTCCCGACCTTTCTCCCTCCTCCATTTCCCTTTCCTGTAGCCCCACAGCTGCTCTATATGGGATTTCCATACCATGTGCTTTCATGTCCCCTCAGCCCTGACCCTCCCTAGATGTAAACAGCACATTTAGCCAGAAAGAAATCTGACAAGCATACTGTATGAGAAAAGAATCTATTTTCAATAAAGGAAAAAAAAGAAGAGGAGAGGAGAGGAGAGGAGAGAAGAGAAGAGAGAAGAGAAAAGAAAACTTCCTGGTACCTGAATACACGTACGTCATAAGGAGGAAGCAGGAGTTCTTGACATACATGTACCCACATATCATATCTTCATCAGTATCCTTTGTAAGGTGCTTCACTAGCCCAGTACATGTAAGAACAATTTGCAGCAGCAGCTTCAATCAATACTGAAGTAATATGTAGCATGTAATACCGGAGTAAGTCATCAACCCCACTTCAAAAAGTCCTACCAAAAGGAATCACTCTACCGGTTGCCAATCACAGCCTGGATGGCAATCCTGCTGGACTTCATTCTAATATTTACATTTTTACATTTTTGTAGTGTTTTTCATGAAAACTCCCCCAGGGATAATTAGTTGGGTCTGTGTTTGCTTTTCTGTAGGCTGATATGATGCTAACGAGGTACTAACTTTTTCTCGAACGTGATTAGCTACAGAGTAGATGATAAACATGGCCCTGGAGCTTGAAACAGTGCAGGAACCACATCCATTGCCAAGCCTTGTTAACTATCAAACGTTGTCAGCATAGTTGATGCACTAACCGTATCCCAGAGAAACACACCTGCTCCTGCAGAAAGCGTACACTGAGTGTGTCTCAGCAAAGCACAGAGGCTTCTGCCCGAGTCAAGACTCAGAACTGAGTTCTGATTTGCAACGCTCGAAGCCTTTGTGTTAATAGCATTTTTTTTTCTGGTTTTTGTTTTGTTTGCTAAAGACTGGGTTTCTCTGTACAGTCCTGACTGTCCTGGAACTTGATCTGTAGACCAGGCTGACCTCAAACTCAGAGATCTGCCTGCCTCTGCCTCCTGAGTGCTAGGATTAAAGGCATGTGCGGCCACCAACATGCTGCTGTGAATTATGAATCTGTTTTTTGTTTGTTTGCTTGTTTTTGTTTTGTGGGAGCATTTTCTCAATTGACATTCCCGTCTTTCAGATGACTCCAGTTTGTGTCAAGATGACATAAGATCAGCCAGCACACTTAGTTACTGTTTTATTTTTGTGAAGAGACATCATGACCAAGGCAACTCTTAAAAAAGCATTTAGTCAAGGGCTTGCTTACAGTCTTAGAGGGCTAGTCCCTGATCATCACGGTGGTAAGAAGATAGGCGTGGTAATGGAGGAGTAGCTAAGAGTTTTACATCCTCCACAGGCGGGGGGGAGAGAGAGAGAGAGAGAGAAAGAGAGAGAGAGAGAGAGAGAGAGAGAGAGAGAGAGAGAGAGAGAGAGAAACAGATATACTAGGCCTGGCCTGGCCTTTTGAAATCTCAGCACCTACTCACGGTGACATATCTACTCCAACAAGGCCACACCTCCTAATCCTTTTCAAACAACTTTCACTAACTGGTAACAGAAACAATCAAAAGGAAGAAAGATTTTTCTTTGGTCGCTGTTTCAGTCACAGCTCAGCTCAGGGTGTTGAGAATGAGTGGCAGTGGCCACTCACATAATGGCTAGAGGGTGGGATAGGAACCTGGCGCCTGGCGGAATCTTCTGTTTGTGTAATAGTTTCCTCTAAGATTGACAAGTTTCATCCTGTAGACAATCGATTTAAGCAGAATGTAAACAACTCAAAGTAGCTTCAGGACAACACTAAAAGCGACAAGATTCACAAGGTCCAAGGTTGCCAGAGTAAGCACTAAAAGCTGAGAGTAAGGGAATGTGAGCTTCAAAGACTCTCAGACTGGCCAAGGTGCAGACAGGACTCTGGGACCAGACCAGTGATCCAAAACCCTTTCCTGCCCATCGTATTTGCAGTGGAGCTTTGTGATTGGGCAGTAGAAGTGGTAGGTGGAGCTAGGAGTTGGGAGGAGGAAGGGAAGGGAAGGAAAAGGAGGAGAAGGGGAGGAAAGGAAAGATGGCAGGAGATGTTACCCTCGTGTCTCTAGCAGTTATTCATTATCTAGGTTAGGAAACCAGTTTACAATTCTAATTGTGTGAGCATCTTGTGTATTGAGCATTTGCTAATATATAAATCCATTGGCTAATCTTTAAGCATAAAGAGTCTTCATTCTATTGGGTACCACAAGCATGGCGGATATTGTCTGGGGTTGAGCCAAGCATTATGAGGGTGGCAGAGTTGGCCCAAGAGCCATGCTTAGAGCCATAGACTCCACAGAGCTGATTGGCAGAGACAGCAGCCACACTAAAGTGGAGCCAAGTCCCGGGCTCTCAAGCTGGTGCCTCTGTCACCATTAGTGTGGGAACTTAGAGCGGGAACATGGTGGAGGCCAGGGGCTAGCTGGACCTCACTGCCGCTTTTTCCAGTACCTCCCACAACAGACCAGCTGCCCGGAAGAAGCAGAAGCCAGCTGAGCTACCTGGAGAGAGGTTTAGACCAGAGTCACTTGGAAAGAACAGTCACCAACCTACTGAGCTGCCTGCAGGCTCTACAGTGCGCTCCAGAGTCCCAGCTTTTGTGAGCTGTCACCATGCTGATGTGAGCTTTGGAGATAGGTGTCTTTGAGTCATTTCTGCTCCTGTAAGTATCCCCTCACCCATACTGAAGAGGCACTAGTTCACCCAAGCACGTGGCTCTGGGAGCCCTTGCCCTTCTCCCCAATTCCCTCTACCTTGCTAAAACCCATTAGATTACATTCCTGAAGCCAAGGTCTATCTGCTTATTTAGCCACTCCCTCATCCTGAAGCTGACTACCAAGGTCCAGCTATCAAAGTATTGAAATCCAGCAATCAAAAGCCCCCTTTGACCCACCTAATTAACACGCCCAATTAAAATTAAATGTCTCATCCTAATATGGGGTTTCTCCCTTACCTTTATAAACTATCCTGAGACAGTCTTTTGTCCCACTCTGAAACAAATATCGCTGCCCCGTCCTCCTTGCCTCCTCCCCTTCTTTCTTGTCCTCTATCTTTGTCTCTTATTCCTTGTCTTCTGTCCCTTTGGGGCAAGTAAATCTCCTTTGTGCTGCGAAGTTGGTCTTATGGGTCCTAATCAGATACCAATCACTTTATATTGAGCCATCACTAGGATATTGCGCTATAGGATACCCTCCCCCAACCACCTTAGCCCAGTTCTCGACTGTTTGGACTTTCAGGCTCCAGCCTTCTTCATCCAACAGTGGCTAATTGGCGACTTTTCCTCTGAACTCCCTGGATTTCTACACCGGATAAACACATCCGTTCAATTCTGTGTGGTTGGCAAGCTTTACGCTTTTGGTGGCTGTACTTCTAGAATCCACTATCTGCTTTTAACTGTCGGAAAACCCTATTGACAGGTCTCAGATTCTTTCGCGGATCCCATTGGAGTCTCTCTTGGTGTGGGAGTCTAGGCGATGACACCCTCTGTCCCAGAGAACTTTCTTCTGAGCCTCTCTAGAGACATGGAAACGCCCTGTCTCTCAACTTTGGCTCACCAGCCTCCACTAGTGATGAATATGCTCTCCTCCACCTGAAAAACGCATATTAATGATGCACTTCGGCACCCAACAAAAACACCTGAGTGCGCCCCTGCTTTCTCTTCTGCCTTCTCCGAACCCTCAGTGTGACTCCTCTCTGAACTTTTCCAAACCCCGTGGTAAACCTATGCGTCTGTCCTATTTAACCTTCTGCGAGCTGCAGGAATACCGACTGTCAGCCACATTGTCACCAGCTGCTGCGAGCCCTGCCCCTCGGCTGTGCAGCCGGTGCTGCTGCAGAGCTCGCCTTAGCTTCAGCTTCAGTCTCAGCACTGCCGCCACAGGCCACGCCCTTCAGGCCCTAGCTGCTGTGGCCCGGCTCCAGTCCCCACTGCCTGCGGCTGCTGCATTCCCTTCCTCTCAGCTTCCTTAGGCCCATGTCTGGGCCACAGCTAGTTTTCCCTTAGATCCTTCTAGGCCTCTGGATGTCCCTCCAGCCCGGTGCTTCCTCCTGGAAGTCCTGCAGCTTCCTGGGATCCTGGACTCCCCCTCATCCCCACCTCCTCTGTTCCATGGGTATTTATGCCTATTTTTCCTGGCCATATTATTAATAATACCCCCTTTTACTTGCCATCCTTATTTGATAAATCATATGGTAAGCCTTCATATATCACGAGTTCAAAGTCATCCATGAAGTTTTGAGACGCTGTTTCAAAAACAAAACACGGGCATTTGGGAGGCTGAAATGTCTGGAGTTCAAGGCTAAGTGAGTTAACATGGAAAGTTTTGGGTGGGAGAGTGGGGGTGGAGGGAAAGGGAGAGGAGGGGGAGGGGAGGGAGAGAGAGAAAAAGGGAAGAGAGAGGAGGAAGGGGGTAGGGAGAGAGAGGGGAAGGAGAGAGAGAAAGAGGGAAGAGAGAGGAGGGGGAAGGGAGAGAGAAGGGGGAAGGGAGAGGAGGAGGGAAAGGGAGGGGAGGGAGGGAGAGAGAGAGAAGGGAGAAGAGGGGAGGGGAGAAGAGGGGAGAGAGGAGGGAGGGAGAAAGAGGGAAGAGAGAGGAGGGGAGGGAAGGAGGGAGGAAGGGAGAGAGAGAGAGAGAGAGAGAGAGAGAGAGAGAGAGAGAGAGAGAACAAGCATGAGAGAGATCCTGGCTTAAATATAAATCTCATTCATTCTGAACCTTGAAGGCTCCTCCGAGGTGTTCTCCTCTGGTATGTTTCCATGCCTGGAGGCTGAACACCACACAGGAGAGACTTTCTTTCCAGCCTCTCAGTTTTTCAAGCTTCCAGGCCTCAGAAATCAATAGCTACTGAGAATCTGTGGTGGGGAGGTGCATGCGTGTCATGCCCCTGCTCGCTCGCTCGGTAAGAGTTCAAAGGAGTCTTCAGGATTTGGTTCCTTCCTTCCATCAAGTGGCAGAATCAGAAACTGTTCTTCCTTTTTGTTTATACTTGTATATGTACTATGTGTATGTGCACATGTGTTCTCACATGTGTGTGATGTCTGCATGGGATGGCCTCAGGTTGACATTCAGAAGTGTTCCTCCATTCCTCTCCACTTTAGTCATTGGAGCAGGGTCTCCCAGTTGAACCCAGGCTACTCTAGCTCATTGCTGGGGAGGACCTCCCTGTCTCTGTCTGCCAAGCACTGGAATTATGGTGTGCACTGCACCACACTCACTTACATTTATTTAGATACTGGAGATCCATACTCTATTCTCACTCGGCAAGCCGCAGTAAGCACTCTGCCTTCCGGGCCATCTCCCCGACACTTGCACACAACACACATGTATTCAAATATGCTACAAGTTAAATAATATCAACAATAAAGCATTTTTAATGAATTTTCCTGAAGATACAAAACAATCACTTTCACCTGCTTCTAAAGAAGTTACAGCAGCTGGGCATCACCAGTGGTACAAACCCCTAGTCCCTGCAACCCAGAGGCAGAGGCAGTTGATTATCTGTGAATTCAAGGCCATCCTGGGCTACATAGTGAGACTCTGTCTCAAAAAAAAAAAAAAACCATAATTAAAAATAAATAATTTACACTTCAGAAAACAAGCATATGCTTCTGAACTGCGCATCCAAAAGCAACCACAGTCGCTAAATATTCTTTTGGACTTCTTGACCAAAAAATAACAGGAAACTCTGATTATTAATATGATCACAGTTATAAGATGGCAAGCCCGACTCGACAAGTCCTAGCAGCAATAAAAGCAGGATGTTTGAAGGCAGGGAAGCCTTCCATGTGACTTACAGGCTCTGTGATGCCTAAAGAAACTAGTTAGGAGATGCTGCAAGCAACACACTCTTCCCAGGGCTGCACAGCATCATTCATCAGTCGTGGTTCTGTACTGAGGCATCCTGTGCAGAGCTGAGCCTGCTAAGGGATGGTGGGTTGCCAGCAAACCTCAGTGTTCTCAGCGTCTAAGCAAGCAAGCATGGTGGCACACACTGGTAGTATTGAGATACTAAGGCAGGAGAAGCTCTAGTTTGGGTTACATAGGAAGTTCCAGGCCACTCTGAGCATATAGTCAGAACTCATCCAACTACTAATCTAATGACAAACTAATGTCATTCTTAGCTACATAGCAAGTTTGAAGCCCACCTGTACAATGTGAGACCCTATCTCAAAAACCCAACATTAATAGTTTCTTTAAAAACCAGTGAAATATACAAACAGCACGCTCCTTGGTCATCTGAAGGCTATGGAACAAAATCCTACAGACTTCCGGAATGCTGAGACATTAAGTGTCTTCCATGAGAATCTCAGTGAGCCCACTCTTTAGGCCTTGTCTTTGCTTGCCTTTGCACTGCAATGGCAGAGTACAGTTGCTGCCACAGAGATTTTGTAGCTCTCAAAACAGAAATATTTACAGATTGATCTGGCAACTCCACAGAAAAACCCCCGCCGCCAGGCCTTGCCCTGGAGGAAGAAGTTTTTATGCTGGGTTAAAGCTTCACGAGACATCTGCTTTTTCTGAAGCATAGGGGTCCATGCCTCTTTGGAAGCAGGGACAGAGGCTCAGAGACATCCTTATTTTTATCTGGAGGGTGGCACTCAAGGCTGCCAGTGGGAAACAGATGGGCACAATCTCTCGGATATTTGAGAAATGTTTAGCTACAAACCTACTGTTTATTAGGTGCAAGTTTAAGAGGCTCGTTGACAGCTGGGACTTATACCTCATTAGGTGTTGGGAGAGGAGGTTCAAGAAGAGTTAGTGGCCCTGAGGAAATCGAGATTTCCAGCGAAAAGACACAGCCAGGGTAGGGAGATCTGAGTGGGCATGGGGTGGGCAGTGGAACTCTCCTGTGTTCTCTTCCTGCCATGGCCTATGACAAGGAAAACAAAGTTGAAGGACTTGGGAAGTGAGCACTGCGCTCCATGCTAATGCTAGCTTTGAGGCATAGTTCAGGGTAGAGAGGGCTAGAAACTGGGTGTGACAGACTAACAGAAGCCATCTGGGTGATCAAAATGAAGCAGACTCCCAGTCTGGCTCCACTCCAGTGGTCTCCATATAGTCTGACATGAGGTCACAAGGGACATTCCACACATCCTGAGCTTGATCTCAAAATGCCTTCATCTAATGCTCCCTGGAGGAGTGGCTGCCCCTAAGACAGGGACAAGGCAAAAATGAGATGAGCCTGTAGAGCAAAGAATGCAAAGAATGAAGGGGTCAAGCCAACGGTCAGCTTCACAGGCACACCGCTGGACAAATCTGGGACCATCCGGAGAGAGTTACCTTCATTAATAATCATCACAGAATGAACCTCTGGATAAACTTGGAGCACAGCAACAAATATAAATAAACAAATATAGTTTTTCCCTGTTAGTAAGCCTTAAAGCGTATTGCTTACAAATGCCCACTGTTTATTAACAGTGACTATAATGTGCGCATTCATTACCTTCTCAGTAAAGAAATTCATCGAACATTGACCAGATGATGAATGACCACATCCATAATGACACAAGTCCTGCCATTCGATGTGGTAAAAAAAGAAAACCCCAGCCTTACATGCAGTATTCCCTAGAAAAAACAAGCTTAGATCTCAAAAAGACCCCAGATTGATTCAAATCAGAGGACAATTACGTTGTTAGTAACCTGTGCTCTTTAAAATCATAGGTTAACACAAGATAAGGACTATCTGAGGGGCCCTGAAACCAACACTGTGGAGGTAGTAGTGACCATCTGAAGGAGGTCTGTGGATTAGGTGGTTTTAGCACCAGGATAGCTGCCTGGAAATTGTGGCTATGCCCAGGAAAGCCATCTACACAGATGGCTGTCCAGACTCACACGGACGACAGTCCCAAGACCTCATGTTCATTGCTACACAATTGCCACAAGAGGAAAAGAAAGATCCTGTATGTCTGTGTGTGACAGATAGAGAAGGGGAGGGAGGGAGGGAGGGAGGGAGGGAGGGAGGGAGGGAGGGAGGGAGAGAGGGAGAGAGGGAGAGAGGGAGAGAGGGAGGGAAAGGGAAGTGCGGTGGGGGAAGCAAATAACACAAATGGGGAGTTAACAGTTGAAGAATCCAGGTGAAAGGAAGACAACCTTGTATATATTTTTAATCTAACTTTCCTATAACTAAGCAGTAATAGAGACAGAGCACTAGTGTAGCATGTTATAGGCCCTACAGGGTCCAAGCCTCAGTGCCACAAAGGAAAAGTACACTAAGAACATGCTTTCGAATGTGTGTGCGTGTGTGTGTGTGTGTGTGTGTGTGCACCTGCACTCATGTGTGTGCGTGTGTTTTGGGGTAGCCCCGGCTTGTGTTGATCATGTGTCTGTTCTCATGCCTCCGTAGCTGGAGTGCTTGGATTATAGATAGGCTCACGTCAACTTTCACTTGGCTCTGCTTTTATGTCATTTTGATTTTTGGATGTGTGCTGGCTAGTTTTGTCAACTTGACATAAACCTGGATATATCTGGGAAAAGGGAATCTCAACTGAGAGATTGTCTCTGTAAGATTAGCCCAAAGTCATGTTTGTAGGAATTTTTCTAGATTAATGTTTGAAGTGGGAGGGGCCAGCTCAATGGAGGCAGTGCCACCCTGGGGCAGGTGTCCTGGGTGGTATAAGAAAGTCACCAAGTAGCCATGGGGAACAAGCCAGTAGGCAGCACTCCTTCATGGTCTCTGCTGCAGTTCCTGTCTTCAGGTTGTGACTTGAGTTCCTTCCCTGCCTTCCCTCACTGATGGTCTGAGAGTTGTAAGATGAAACAAACCTTTCTTCCCACATTGCTTTTGATGAAGGTACCTGGCCCAGTACTAGAAATCAAACTAAGGGTCTCACTTAGACTAGGTTGGCCTTGAACTCCTGACCCTGCCTTGGTCTCCCATGTCCTGAGATGCCAGGCATCATCGCACCCAGCTTATCTGAGGTTATGAGCAGCCATGGAACTATCATCTTTATGATTTTATAAAACAACTCAGGTGCTGACTAGACATCAGAGTTTAGGGGGACTGGGGTGCAGACAGGAGTCCATGTCTGAAAGAAGCTTGGCTGCTCAGGCTCTGAAGGACCCCAGTGAGGGACAGTGAGACTCGGGAGTCACACTGGATACAGGACTCGTGGGCAGGCAGATGGGTGGGTTTGGGGAACAGAAGGAAAGAAGTGACAGTTGAAAGTTAACAGGCTACGAGAGGCTTCTGGAAGGAACCATCCTGAGTACTGGGCGGCTGATGATGAGATCAGATCATTTGGAGGATGCTGGGGTTGTGGAGAAAAGAAATGCTGATGGGGGGGGGCATGTGACCTATAAGGCACCAAAGTAGAAATGGTGAGTAGGTGTTGGGCTTTCCTGGGGTGATAAAAGGCTTATCAGATTTGGAGAGAAAGATCCAGAAGTCATCAAGTTAAATATCATTGAAAGTCAAGCGTGGGATGAGCTCACAGGCGAGGAAAGAACAGACAAGGTAAAGCCGAGCCTCTGACAGAACTGTGTGGACCTCAGCATTCAGAAGGGGGAGTGTGGTAAACAGACGAATGAAGAAGGAGCATTGTTTGTTTGTTTGTTTGTTTGTTTTTCAGAAATAGCTAGAACTCATCTCATACTGGCCTACCTGTCAACAAGACACTATCTGTCAACTTCTAACAGGGAAACGAAAAGGAAGGAGGACTAACTATGGGTTTTGAATTTTCCAAATGGGGTTGGGGGCAATAGTGGTCTTGACAAGGGAAGTCCCAGAGAGCGGCAGAGGGACAAACTAGAATTGTGGCTCAACAGAAAACACAAGGCAAGAAGCAATGGGTATTTGGCCCAGGGTCTCATTCATGCTAAGCTGGTGCCTACTTCTGAGCTGTCTCCTCAGAACAATTTTGTTTAAAGTTGATCTGCAGGTGGTGGAGAGATGCCTCAGCTGTTAAGAGTTGCCACTTGCTGCTCTACCAGAGGATATGGGCTCAACTCCCAGGACCCACTTGGCAGCTCACAGCAGTCTATTACTCTAGTCCCAAGGAAGCCAGCATCCTCTTCTGGCCTCTGTGGGCACTACACACACAACGTACAGACACACATGTAGGCAAAACACCAACAGGCATAAAATAAAAATAAACATAAAAAACAACAGCATTATTAAAAGAATAATAATGCTGGGAACTATTAGTTCTCCCCCTCCCCCCCGTCCGTCATCCTTCAGTCTTCAGTGTGTCTCGTTCTACTGGGGTTAGCTGTTTAATGTTTTTTTTCTTTCTACCTTTGTTTTGTCTCCATTCATTTTTGTTTGTTTTGTTTGAGACTGGGTCTCCCTACACAGCTCTGCTGTCCTGGAACTCACTATGTAGATTAGGCCAACCTTGACCTCACTGTGTCGATCAGACTAGCCTCGAACCTTTATTCATTTTGATGCTTCACTTTTAGGGGGCTAGAATCTGGGTTTAGAGGTGTGTGAATTATGGAGGCCTTACTTTATAATAAAAGACCCACCAGGGTTTCTACAGAGGTGGGCAGATCTCTGTCAGCTCCAGATCAGCCAGGTCTACACAGTGAGCTCCAGGACACCTAAAAGTTATGAGCCACTATCTAAAAGTAAAAAACAGAAAGAAAGAAAAGAAACTTCCAGCTGCTCCTTTGTGTACCTGTTCCCGCACAGTTAACAAGACTCTAAAGAATTTTCTTTAGGGCCTGGGGCCCTAGCTCAGTGAGGATGCACCCTAAAAACATTTTTCTAAAGGGTCAAAGGTTAAGGCACTTCCACACACACACACACCAGTAGATAACACATGTTGCTGAAGAGCATTCCTTATTAACATCTTACATTGTCTGGTTTTTATAATTTTAAATTCCTTGCTATGAAATCCATAGATGCCAGTGGATTTCAGGGATGGAGGCACTGTTAGGTCACAAGACAAAAGATACCAACATCAAAAGAGGGCTTGCTCAGACAAAGACCTAGCTTGACCTGCTCAGGAAGCCTGTGACTATGCAGAAATTTGGCAGCCTTGGAACCTTTGTGAGTGAATCACAGGATTCTCTTAGATTAGAAGTAAGTCATCTGTCTTTTCAGGTCTGAGCATCCACAGATGGATCCACAGACTGGAGTACAGGCTGTCTGTCAAGGAGACCCAGCAGGTCTGTGGTTTGGGCCAGGTGAGCCTTTTCAGGTGCTGGAAGCTAGATCTGGCTGTTTGGCTAAACAGAAAGGGTACAGCTCTCAGCTGCTATAGTTCAGTTCTAGTAACGTCTTCCTTCAGGTAGGACATGGATGGCAAGGGTTGAGCTATAGCTATTCTTCCACTTGAAGAGCTTTTGTTTTTCTTTGCTGGTGTCAGTGGTGTGTGTGTGTGTGTGTTACTGGAAATTGATATAAGACTTCTCACATATTAAATATGTACTTAGTGTCGTAGAAATACATAGATTATCCTTTTGTGTGTGTGCTTCAGGGTCAGGGTCTCACTAACTTACCATGCAGCCCTTGAACCTGCCAGCCTCCTGCCTCAGTTCCCTGGTTAGCTGGGATTGCAAGCCAGAGCCACCTGGATGCTCTTCTCTTTAAACAATATGATTGCCACCAGGGTAAGTTAAGTTTTTGTTTGTTATTTTTATATAGTTGGCCTTGAACTTATGAGCCTCTTGCCTCAGCCTCCGAGTACTGGGATTACAAGTTAGTACTTTGTGTCTGACATAAATAGACTTTCTAAAGAAAAAATTCAAACACATTTTAGGATCTAGACTTTATTAAAAGTGTCCTTGATTTTTGCCCTGGATGGATTAACTTCATTTCCATCTTGAATCTCTCAGTCCTCACACTAACCAATCACAGTTTCCAACATGGCAGTTTCTGGCTAGGACTCTTCAGTTTGCTTAAGTTTTGTGGGGAGTGGGGTGGTATATTTGTTGTTTTTTTTTTTTGTTTTTTTTTTTTTTGGTTTTTCAAGACAGGGTTTCTCTGTGTAGTCCTGGCTGTCCTGGAACTCACTTTGTAGACCAGGCTGGACTCGAACTCAGAAATCCACCTGCCTCTGCCTCCCAAGTGCTGGGATTAAAGACGTGCACAAGGGGTGGTATATTTGTTGTTGTTGTAGCCCAGGCTAACCTCAGACTTGCTATGTAGCAAATGATGACCTTGAACTCCTGATCCCCCTGCCTTTAGCACCCAAGTGATGGGAGAGTAGTCAGTGCTCTTAACTGCTGAGCCATCTCTCCAGCCCCCTATACTGTCTTTCAATGGTGCACACAGAGAAAGCGAGACATTCAGTCTTCTCCGTATTCTGTATCCTGCTTGAAGTAGCTTGTCTTCTCAGTGAAGCTAGATCATATGCACACATGCTTGAACTGGGCCACATTGTACCAGCTGTGACTGGAACTCACTGCTGGAATTACTGTGGTGTTGTGGCTGAAGTGTGCCTCTGAGGCCTAGGTACTGCTTGTAGAAACCCCAGAGCCTCCAGGGGTGTGGCTGGGCTGGTCTCATTGCTGTTGGTGCCACTGTACAGTGACTTTTGCAGGCTGCTCTGTGCCCTCCCCTCTGGGCCAGCATCACTTACAGATTCTGTACACTGAATCAGTTTTCAGACGTCCTTGAACCAGAACTGAGCCTTGCTACTGGGTTGTGCTTGTTCCAAGGGCAGCCCCTTGCAGACCAAGAACCTAGGATCCGTTTCTCCTTCAGACATCAGTTTGCAAGCCTGACATCAATCACTACTCACCCTGCAGGCCCACAATGGCTGTGACCTCCTAGACACAGGATCTTACATTCTTTACAACTCTCTACCACTGGTGAAGACTTGTATTCCTAATATCAGTCTTTACTCTGTGTGCGTGCATGCGTGTGTGCGTGTGTGCGTGTGTGCGTGTGTGTGTGTGTGTGTGTCTGTCTGTCTGTCTGTCTGTCTATCTGTCTGTATCTGTTTTGTGTGTGTCCATCTATCTGCCTGTGTCTATATGGTTGTCTGTCTGTCTGTATCTATTTTGTCTGTGTTTCTGTCTGTGTCTGTATATATATGTGTCTTTCTATCTCTGTCTTTGTGTGTGTCTGTGTGTGTGTTATCTGTGTGTGTGTGTCTGTTTTTCTATGTGTGTGTCCATCTTTCTGTTTATGTGTGTGTCTGTGTGTCTGTGTGTGTCACTATGTGTCTCTGTGTCTGTTTTTCTGTGTGTGTGTGTGTGCATCTTTCTGTTTATGTGTGTGTGTCTGTCTGTGTCTGTGTGTGAACAACAATAACAACTTAAGAAACAGGTGATGATTTCAAGAGGGAACAAGGGGTAAAGGTTCATGGGAGGAAGGAGAGGGATGGAGAAATGACGAGATTAGATTTAGTTTAAAAGGAAAGGAAAGTAAGTCAGTATAATTCGGCCAGATTCCCAGCCTGTCTGCCAATCACCACAGAAAGGAGCCCAGCTGCTCTCCACACCGGTCTTCTCAGTTTTATTGCGTCTGATAAAAGCTTGTTTGACTTTCGTCAGGTTATAAATATCAATTTTATGTAGCAGGTTTCTGCAGTTATCTACCTTGGAGTCTATTTTGCAGAGAGTTTATTTTGAAAGAAATATCAGCCCATAGCACTCTTCAGCCCAGTGTGTGTGAAGGCTGCTAAAAGCCATGGGGTTACATTTATTTCATTTGTTTGGTTTTGAAACCAGGTATAATTCTGTAGCCTAGGCTAACTTGTAACTCACTGTAAAGTCTAGGTTTGCAGCAAGCCTTGCCCCAGGCTCCCCAGGATTGTGCTCAGATATATATTCTCCCTCCCTCTCTCTCTCTCTCTCTCTCTCTCTCTCTCTCTCTCTCTCTCTCTCTCTCTCCCTTTCTCTCTGTGTATGTGTGTGTATGCATTGTGAGAGTCAGTTGTGTTGGATGCTGTTCATGTGTCCATGGGAAAACCACATGAAGGAGTATTTTCCTGAAATGGACACAGGTGAAAGACTCATAAAGGGACATTGTGCTGAAGCAGACACAGGAGAGAAGATGTTCTGCTAAAGCAAGCGTGTGAAAAGACACGTGATGAAGGATTTTTTGCTAACAACAGGTGTATATCAGTCCACCTTACATTGCATAATTGAGCTGCATTCGTTGGGATGCCACAGAGAGAAATGCACCAAAAAAACTTCTGAAGTTGTGCTGCTTGCAATTTCTGCAGATTCTGGCTGATCGTCTAAGTCAGCTGAGACAGACCCATGGAGGACACGTGATGTTTGGAGGGTGTAAATATGACTTGACAGTCAATAACGGGGTTGCTTATAGAGCTAGCTGTGCAAGGCTGTCTCTGCTGGGGAGGGCTATCGCTGTTGATTTGTGTTTGCTATCCTGATCTACTGATCTGGACTGCTGGTACGTCCATAAAGTGTTTGCAAGTGGATCAAGCTGTCACTGCTAAACTGTCAACTGAACTGCTGATTTCCAGGCAACACAGATGGGAGTTGCTCGAAAGAACCTTTCTAAACAGGTTCACTTCCCTTGTATCCTTTCTCTCCCACTACCTCTGGTGGGTGGTGGGCTGAAAGGAAGGTTAGAGCACTTAAAAACCATCACTAAAAATAGGTTTTAAAAAGTGACACGTGTGTGCACACATGCATGCATGTTCTTACAAATGGGCATATGTGTGGAAGCCAGAGGTCAGTATCAAGTGTTGTCCTCAATTTCTTTCCATTGTTTTCTTAGTTTTTGAGACACAGTCTCTTGCCAAATGTAGAGCTCAGGGTTTTGACTGGACTACCTGACCAGAAATCCCAGGAGTCTTCCTGTCTCTGTCTCCCCAGCTTTGGTGTGCAGGCATGACCACAGCGTCTGACGGCTTCTTCTTCTCCTTCTCCTTCTCCTTCTCCTTCTCCTTCTCCTTCTCCTTCTCCTTCTTCTTCTTCTCCTTTGCCCTTTCCCTCTCCCTCTCCCTCTCCCTCTCCCTCTCCCCCTCCCCCTCCCCCTCCCCATCCTTCCTCCTCCCCCTCCCCCTCCCCCTCCTTCTCCTTCTTCTTCCTCCTCCTGGACCTACTCCTCCTCTTCTTTTTCCTTTTCTTTTCCTTTCTTTCTTCCTTCCTTCTCCTTCTTCCTCTTCTCCAGCATAGAAGGGTCAAAATCCAATCTTCACTTTACCATTGAGCCATCTGCCCAGCCTTCTCCAACTTTTTTTGATATGGGATCCATTCTTCCCCACCTTGAACTTACAGGATCAAGAGCTCCCTCTGCCTTCTGAGCAGCTAGGACCACAGGAGGCTCTCATCTGATGTTCTTGACACAGAACTTTGTATATAACTGCTATAAAATGGTTCTAAAAAGCCAGGCATTATGGCTCACACCTATAATCCTAGCATTTGGGAGACTGGAGTGTGATAATCTCAAGTTCCAGGTCAGCTGAGGCTATGGAGTAAGACCTCAAAACCATAATGACAACCATGAATAAAATTAAATGGTCTGTGTGTCTCATGATCACATTCACAGAGCCTGGAGTTCATTTCCAACCATTAAAAACAGAAGAAAGGAGAAGGGGGGGGGAAATTCCATATGAAAGAGTGTGGGGTCATAGAAAAGACACCAAGAATCTGCCCGGGGGGTGGGGGGGGCACACTCCTTTAACCCCAGCACTTGGGAGGCAGAGGCAGGCTGAGCTCTGTGTTTGAGCCTGATCTACAGGGTGAGTTCCAGGACAGCCAGGGATATACAGAGAAACCCTGTCTTTAAATCAACGGGGGGGGGGGGGGGGGGCGGGAGGGAGGGAGGGAGGGAGGGAGGGAGGGAGGGAGGAAACTAAGATGAAATCGTGTGAGATGAGCTTTTATGGGTCTCAGGCACTTCTGTGCAGCCAGTGCAGTGGAGCCTAAGGAGCTAACAGTGAGCCCTCGTTGGGGATGGGAAGAAAGAAAAAAAGAAAAAAAAATAGATTAAAAACATTTACCCTTGGATGAGTGCCATGATTTTGCATGCTGAACTGCTAATTAAGATGGTTACCTTGGTAACCGCTGCACCAAATGATAGCATTTACAGTTCCGACCTATGAAGAATTGTCTTAAAGTAACTCCGCAGCAATGAGCAAAAGCCTCTAAAATTGTTATATATCAAATAAAAATTGTCAAGGGACTGGGGAGATAGCTTACCAGGTAAAGAGCTTGCCAGGCAGGTATGAGAACTTGTCTGGATTCTTAACACCCACATAAAAGCTAGGCAGCTACCTGTAATCCCAGCACTCGGGAGACAGAGATAGGATCCCTGAGACAAGCAGGCTGGTTAGACTAGCTGGAATAGTGAGTTCCAGTTTCACTGAGTATTGTGACATGTACTTGCTGAGGATTGAACCCAGATCCCCTGGAAGAACAGCCAGTGCTCTTAACCACTGAGCCATCTCTCCAGCCCCATGTTCAGATTTCTAATCTGATCATTTCTGAACAATAGAATAAAGGATGCTGGTGATATCGACAAGTACAATTTAAACTTCTAGAAGTACATTCTCAACACAAAGAACATTTCTGGAGCCAGTGAGGTAGCTCAGTGGATAAAGAAGCTGCTGCCAAGCCTGGTGACCTGAGTTCAATCCCCAGGACCCACAGTGTGGAAGGGGGGAATAGATGTTGTTTTCTGATCTCCACACAAGCACCATGGCATGTGCACACTATGCTACCCAAATAAATAAATGTAATTTAAAAAAATTAAAGCTGTCTTTTTCAATAAGCATTTATTTTATCCTTCACACGTCCACATTTTCGATACATGGAACTAACTGAAACACAGCTCAACACCTTGAAGTTTGGCATCAGAAAGGAATCATTTGGGGGCCAATACTCAAACATCCAAATGGTACGGTGGCGCACACCTTTAATCCCAGCACTCTGGAGGCAGAGGCAGGCAGATTTCTGAGTTTGAGGCTAGCCTGGTCTATAGAGTGAATGTCAGGATATGGAGGGCTACACAGAGAAATTCTTTGACTTGAAAAATAAAACTTTTTTTTTTCTCCTGGAGGGATGGCTCAGCAGTTAAGAGCACTGGCTGCTCTTGCAGAGTGTCAGGGTTCAGTTGCCAGCACTTTGGAGGTGGCTCACCTGTAACTCCAATTTGATATGCCTGACCCTCTTTTCTGACCTCTGTGGGCACCAGGCACACAACACACATGGCACACATACCTACATTCATGCAAAACACTCACACATATAAAATAAAAATAAATCTTTTAAAAGACTAATTCGCATATATGCTTAATCTTTTCAGGTAATTTTCTACAAGATAGTGACTTTTTAAGGTTTACTGTCATTATTTCTTTAAATTAAGTATATACATGGGTATTTTTATGTGGGGTTATGTGTA
Organism: Grammomys surdaster; assembly: GCF_004785775.1. NCBI lineage: Eukaryota > Metazoa > Chordata > Mammalia > Rodentia > Muridae > Grammomys > Grammomys surdaster. Next base: position 5,204,631 of record NW_021604565.1, on the reverse strand, counting down.
CACAAGAAGGCCTAGGATCCCCTGCAACTGGAATTGCAGGCAGTTGTGAGTTGTGGGTGCAGGGAATAGAACTCATGTCCTCTAGAAGAGCAGCCAGTGCTCTTAACCACTGTACCATCTCTCCAGCCCAAGATGGAGATCTTAAAAGGATATTAGTAAATAAAGCACAGAAAAACCTAATAGGAAAAATACTAATAGATAAAAAAATGAGTAGTCACCTAGTAATGACAGCTCATAACGGCCCGAGTGTGGAGTTGTTACTGAGAAAGTAGAGAAGTAGAGGAGTAGAGGCTGTGTGTGTGTGTGCATGTGTGTGTGATTTTATTTTTCATAATGGAAACTTCAGAATATTTAGAACTGATACACTAGGATCTGTGTAGAAGGCCATTTGGCAGGAGTCTTTGATGGTAGGTGAATTAGCAAGGGTGTTCTAGGAAGACAAAGCAATGAAATTAATTTTACTACAAAGGGGGATTTATTAGAATGGCTTACCCGCCATGGGCTGGGGAGTCCAGCGTGACTGATGCACACTGCTAGCTGCTCTGCTCTTGAGTGCCCCCATCTGCTGCTGAAGGCTGGACGATTTGTAGGGAGCTGTTGGTCTGTCCATGTTGAGAGCCCAGGAATCAGAGGTTGATAGTGGAGGACAGTGGTAGCCACTCCAGCAGCAGCAGCAACAGCATAGACACTGGGGGCCATCAAAGGCAGGCGGGGGGCATAGCTTTATCTCAGGCCTCCTGTGTCTGGGCCTCCAGTGGGAAGACACCACCACTGTGAGGGTAGATCTTCCCCTGCAGCTCTTCCTCTCTTGAAACACCTCAAACGCACACTCATACAACATAGGTTGATGCTACACTCTTCCACTGAGAATCCCAGATAACGGTGGCAGTAGGTTTGCTTTAGAGTGAACCGTCTTCCTTTCCATGATGACGCCGTGGAGCAATGCTTCTCAGCCTTCCTGATGCTGTGACCTTAGCACACCTCCTGTGTGTGGTGCCCTCAGCCATAGGATTATTTCCATTGCTACTGCATAACTGTAGCTTTGCTACTGTTAGGAATCATGGTGTAAATATCTGTATTTTCCAATGGTCTTAGGTCACCCCTGTGAAAGGGTCACTTGACCCCAAAGGGGTTGCAACCCACAGATTAAGAACCGCTGACCGAGGGCCTGTCAGAGTCAGTGAGCTACTGAGTACTTTGCTTGGCCCTGAACAGTGATGAGCACTATGTCCCAGTACCTATGTGTCACAGGGGCCAGCTTCAGGCTTTGGTTGACCAGTGGGAAGGCAGTCATGGTGAACAAAGCTGGGTTTGGTTTCGGCTTGGCAGCCCTGAGCCAGAGAGGACCTTCACTTGAAGGATTTTAACCTCGTTTATAAACAAACAATGGTAGCTAACCAGAGTAACAGCAATGTAGCCATGCTGTGTTGTGAATCTGAAAGCAGAGAGAAAGATTGGCAGAAGGAAAGGCTAAATAGTATGAACTCCATGTCAGCATAGGCATGGAGTGTCCATTCCTGGGGAGTGTAGCTTAGGGGGCAGAGCACTAGCCTGGCATGCCTAAAGGCCTAGCTCCAATCCTGTGTGCTGAGGAGGAGGAGGGGGAAGAGGGGGAAGGGGGGGGGAAAAGACTCATGTTGCACATTGGCCAAGGACCTGGATTTCTGTGATTCTCAGTTTCCCGCTGTAAAATGACAATAGTACTTTTGATCCCAGCCCTTGGCAAGTGGAGGCAGTAGGATTAGGAGTTCAAGACATGAAGGCTTACCTAGTCTACATGAAACTGTCTCAAAGGGAAAGGTGATGGTGGTCACAGAGAGTCTGGTGTCGATGGGTCCCTGTGGGATTAAATTGATTGGACTTAGCATGTTGCCATGCCATGTGTCTGCAATTTGTTTACATCATATGTCTGTAATCCTGGCGCTAGAGAGGACGAGGCAGAAAGTTCAAATGCTCAGCAGCTTAAAGTCAGCCTGGCTGAAAGAGTGAGAGCCTGCCCTAAACACACACACACACACAGACACAGACACACACACACACACACACACACACACACACAGAGATATATACATGCACACACACACACACATATACACATCACATACAGATATATACATGCACACACACATGCACACATATACATCACACACAGATATATACATGCACACACACACACACACATGCACACATATACATCACACACAGATATATGCATGTACACACGCACACACACATATATACAGACACACATACACTCAGATACACACACACACATATACATCACACAAGGATATATACATACACACACACACATACACACAGACACACACATTACACACCGATATTTACATGCACACACACACATATACATATACACAGAGAGAGAGACAGAGGCAGAAAACAAATGAAAATATCCATGTGTACACAACCCTTCTGCCTGCCTACCCTGTAGATGAAGGCTCAGTTTACTGATAATAGACCTTTCAGTCAGAAATGCCCTCAGTAGCCTCACTGCTTTTTAGCCTACCCATTTTTCTTGAGTGTGTTCCTTTTTTTTTTTTTTTAAAGATAAGTCTCACGTAGTCCAGGATTACCTTGAACTTGCTATGTAGTCAGGGGTGACCTTGGACTTCTGATTCTCCCATGCCATTTCCACTTCCCAACCTCACCTCATTGATGAGGTGCTGGGGGTCGAGCCCGCAGCTTTGGGCCTGTTGGACAGCAGCAGCGAGAGCAGCATCTCCGAGTCTGTTTCTATGTTGACATCGTCCTTCTCCTTAGAAAGGTAGCTAGATGCGTATTACCTCCTCTGAGGGTTTTGTTGTTTGGTTTGGTTTTGAGACAGGGTCTCATGCTATAGCTGCCTCTTCTTTCTCTCTTTAAAAAAGAAAATTACTTTACTGTCATGAACTCACATTGCTGTGTAAGGTAGCAGAGCTCGCCCTCAGCTCCGTGTGCCTCATGCTGAAGCCGTGGGGCTTCACTTACACTTTACACTGTCAATGTCAACCACACAAACACAACAAGAAAAAAGGACGACAGAGCTGAAATTAGAAAAACAATTAACTTTGTGTCCTCTCTCACCTGAGTCAGGTCCTTCAGCCGCCATTTGGTGGGAAGGACAGAACGCCTCTAGTCTTGAGCTTGCTGCTTAGCAATCAGGATGTTGAACTTCTGATTCTCCTGCCTCTACCTCCCAAGTATGCTCCCACTGAAGCACAGGTCCTGGGAATCAACCCAGGTTCTCGTGCATACCCTCAAGTACTCTTCCAGCTGACCCACCTCCCTGGCCCCTAGTTCACGTCTGCAAGTCTCATCATGCCTAGGAGACATTTGTAAGTGACTGCTGTATCCAGTGCTCATACTGACTCAATGAATCATCTATCCTAGAAATTAGCAGGACTGTCAAAGCCTTTATTCTACTACATGGCATATGTGCCAAATCACTAGTCCAAGAATGTGGCCTTGGATTCCAAAATTGATTTTGTGTGTGTGTCTTTGTCTATGTTTGTGGGCGTGTTTCTGTGCTTTTAGAGCAGGTTCTCCGATTCCTAGGCCAATTTTAAGTTGCTAAGCATTTGAACAGAGCATGTGTTTCCAGTCCTGATCACATTGAGTCTCCCAGCCCCTCCAGCTTTGGCTCTCTAAACAAACTTGCGAGCAAACAGCGCCCCCTGCTGCTCAGGAGCTGTTGAGGCCTCAAATGGAAGCCATAGGACTGTTGAGCCGGTGCCACATAGCTGCCCCACTCCTGTCTCCTGACTGTGGAGTAGGTGTCCTCGCTGCAACAGACTGGTGTGAAACTGATCCCTGCAGAAGGCCAGAAAGCTGGATGCTGTTAACAGACTCTTTTCTTCCCCCCTTTAAGCCATCTCCTTAAAACCCTGCTCCTCCTTCCCAGTCTGCTCTCAACTCTGAGGCCAGAGGAGGCAACCCTGTCAATGAGCCCCTCGACGTGAGCCACACAGTGGTTCTTCCTTGTCATATGGAAAAATTGAGACCACGCTACAGCCCGTCACTGCTCTGCTCTCGCTGCAATCCAATTTCTTCTGGAAGCGCTGAGAATTGAATCCAGGGTAGGTAAGCAGTCCATCAAGGTCCACCCTCGGCCCGCATTTTACTTTCGACTTAAATGTGTTTGTTTGCTTGGTGTGTGGTGTGAGTGTACTGCACTGTGAGCATATGAACATAGAAGGGCATGTCTGGTGTCCTGACTCCTCACTCTCCGAGGTATTCCTTGATTCAGGGTCTTTCCCTGTGCAGAGGTGGCGGTTTCCACCTTCCACCGTGATGGAATTCTAGCACAAGCACACAGGCTTTGTCTCTTGTTTGTTTTCTTTTTCCTTTCTTTTTTTTCTTGCTTTTTCTGTGTGCGGGTGTGTACGGGCATGCATGTATATAGGTGTGTGAGTGTAGCTGAAGAGGGCTGACGAAATCCACTCCTGCATTTATACATACGGTCCCCAACCCAGCTGACAACTAAGGTTCACCACCACAGGGGCACTTCTAGTCTCTCATACCCATTAAAATGCTGGGTAAGGGCATCAGGGAAGCAAAGCAGGTCAAGAAGGTGCTCAGCACATGGCCACCATGACTTCACATGCTCACGTTACCTGCTACTTCAAGACTTGGGTATGTGTGTGCTTTCAAGTCTTTGCCCAAGAACAGAACAATGAAGGAACAGCATAAATTAAGAGTCCTCTGCAGTGAATCTCAGTGTGGAAGAGGAATCCAGGTTGAACCCACTGAAGGCTGGATCAAAGCACATGTCAGCAGGCCCCTGAAGTAGCCAGCTGTGAAGAGGAGTGGGGTGGAGGGGAGATAGAGAAAAGAGAGGACGCTGAAGAACTCTAGGAGACTGACGTCAGCTGCCCCACACACATGCGTTACAAACGGCATTTCTGTTACAAAGGGCAGATCATTACCCGGTGAGGTATGTGAACGTGTGTGCATGTTCATATATGCATGTGCATATGTGTGTGTGCATATGCATGTATGATTTTTAAATTATTGTTATTACTATGAGTTTACTTATTCACTTCACATCCCTCTCACTGAACCCCCAGTCACCCCCCCCCACAATTCTTCCTGTCTTCCCCTCCCCTTCTCCTCTGAGCAGGTGGGGGCCTCGCTGGGTATCCCCCAACCCTGGCACATCATGTCTGTGAGGCTCGGTGCATCCTCTCCCACTGAAGCCTGACAAGCAGTCCAGCTATAAGAACATATTCCATATACATACAGGCAACACCATTTGGGATAGCCTCCTCTCCAGTTGTTTGGGACCCACATGAAGACGAAGCTGCACATCTGCAGGCTGTGTGTGATGTTTTAAGTGCTTTTTAAATAAGATTTATTTTATTACTTCTAAGAGTGTGTGTGCGCATACATGCATGCACACACAAGGGCTCTCAGAGGCTAGAGGCATCGGTATCCCTTGGAGCTGGCCATCACCTTCTGTCTCTAGGTGTCCACAGCTACGTCAGTCCTCACAGCTATGTCAGACCTCTGGCTTCAGGGATGCTGGTAGCAGTAGCTGGAACTGAGTGCAGGGTCACATGTTGTAGCGGGAAAATTTCCCTGAAAGTTGTGAGGAGCTAAGGTGGGAGGAGAAAGGAGAGAAAAAGGAGGAGTAAGGAGAGGAAGAGGAGAAGGAAGAGGAGGAGCTAGGGAGGCAGAGATGTAGGAGCCATGGAGAACCACGCATGTATTGAGGACAGCCCTGAGTAACAACTTATATCTAGGTTAGTTAATTAGTTAACACTTCTAATTGTGGGGCATCTTGTTATTTGAGCATTATCAAATACATACAGCTATTGCATAATCTTTAAACATTAGAGTCTCATTTCTACCTGAGCCGGCAGCCTGAGCCACTCGTGGCCACAGGCCTTGTCTAGTCAAGAAGAGGGTGACTGATTAAAAACAAGCAAGATTGGGAGCCACCGATTTAAATATCTTCCTCAACAGCATGTTTCTCAGCTTAGTTTTGGTGTTAGCAGGGAAGGAAGAGAATCTGTCCTCAGACCTTTGATACACACAGACATCTCTGGTGCTGAGGTTCGAAGTGTGAGACAGGCCTCACCAGGGTGGAGAATCTCAGCATAAGGATAAGTCACCATGTTAAGAGCATCCTTTTATACTTGCAGGAAGAGATGCAGGGCGTATGCATGGCAGATATGTTAGCCTAGAATGTGACATATTCGGTAAAATTCGTAACATATACAATGCAATGCTTTGTATGTCTAAGACAGTGTGCTACATCTGGCAGGCAGCTGGCATTTATAAACTGACTCAGGCTCAGCAGGTTGCCGCTTCAGGAAACAATTCTCAAGCCCCGGGTACTCTGTCTTCTTCACTGCTCCCTTAAAAGATACAGCTCCAAAGTCACTGCAAAATGCAATTAGAAAATGAAAACTCTCTGTATTGCTTCCAGAAATGTTCTGGAAAGCTCTAGAAGGGATTCTGTGGGTATCACTTATGGGCCAGCTTCATCTGTAATGCCAAAAACCATCACCAACTCACATGCAAATGGTATCTCTGCATTCCCAGGCTGTGCTATCCTGAGAGGGGAATGGGGGCTGCTGCCAAAGGAGAGTATGGCCCGCGTCTCAAGCAGGCTGCTACCAGTCAGCAGCACTCAGCACCAAGCACATGAGTGTCAGAGACAACTATTGTTGTTATTGTTGTTTAGTAAACACAAAAAATACAGAGGTTTGCCATGATACCTTCTCTCATTTTTATTTTCTCTTCTTTCCTCTCTCACTTCCTTCCTTCCCTCAGCTAGCTCAAGCTTCTGTTTGCGCCCTCTCTCTCTCTCTCCCTCTCCTTTTCTTTCTTAAAAAATATTTATTTATGTAATGCACATGAGTACACTGTATCTGTCTTCAGACACACCAGAAGAAGGCATCAAATCCCGTTACAGATGGTTGTGAGCCATCATGTGGTTCCTGGGAATTGAACTCAGGACATCTGGAATAGCAGTCAGTGCTCTTAACCTCTGAGCCATCTCTTCAGCCCCTGCTTTCTTCTTACATGTGTCTGTTACCCTTTCTCCCATCTCAATCAGTGTCCCTTACACTCTCAGCCTCTCCTCTCCTCTGAGGTTCCCCTCTCTAGTTTCAGGACTCGCAAACAAACATAGATGAATGAATATACATATACGCATGCACACACATAATTTTAAATCTCTGTTCTGTGTTTGGGAAAACACATTTTTTTCTGAGTCTAGCTTACTCTTGCTTAATATAAGGATTTCTGGTTACATCGATTTTTCTTTAAGTACCATGATTTCATTTTTCTTTAAGGCTGCATAAAAGTGTGGTTATTAACTGTGTTCTAACCTTCGTAGAGTCTAACCAGTCCTGCCCCAGGTAGTTGTTCGTAATGTCAAGCCTCCTGCCTGTGGCCCTCCACTCCTTCCAATTTTTAATGCTCTGGAACGCCTTAATCAATGCCTGCCTTCCAGACGCTCCCAGGAAACTGGTGGCGCCGCAGCGCCCCCTGCCGGCAAAGTCTCAGAAGCGTCCTTCTCAGTTGCCTGTTTGACAAGTGTCTTCTGTGTTCTGTCGCTGGCCCTGAGTTTCAGAGTCAGGAAACATGGAGTCTTTAGGTAGATGTCTTGGTTGAGGCAGTAATCTCATCACTAAGGACATTTAGGCAGGAGGATCATGAGTTCAAGGCACGTCTGGCCGGCATAGTTAGGCCCTACCACAAACAAAAACACCATCCACTGTCACTCTTTGGAGAGACTTCAAAGAGATGTCTGTTTCCTTCTGGATCTCGTCCCCTTTTCTTTCCATTAGGTTTTCACTGTGAGAGCGAATGTTAGTAACATCGATACAGATGTTTAGAGGAGGCTTCAAATGGGTAACAAAGAGGAGAGAAAAGTTGAGAGAGAAATCTAGGCTATTGTTAATTGCTGTAGGGGGGCAGCCGGCGTACAGGGAAAAGAGAAGCTGGGAGGCGATTCAGTAAGCCGTAAGACGCTCTGTGGGGCGTATACGTGATGCATTGATTGATTTTTCTGCTGGAAACTAAGTATAGAGCCCAGCATGTGCAAGCTCTGGCTTTCGGAGAGGGGGAGGGGAGGAGGAAGAGGGGGGAGGGGGAGGGGGAGGGGGAGAAGGAGGGGGAGGGAGAGAGAGAGACAGAGAGAGAGAGACAGAGAGAGAGAGAGAGAGAGAGAGAGAGAGAGAGAGAGAGAGAGAGATATTCTTCAGAAATCTCATCATTTCTCCTGTGAGATAGGTCCTTCGTTGGCTGGAGTGCACTGGTTCATCTAGGCACACAGGATCGTCCTGTCTCCGCTCTGCAGCACTGGGTTCATACTCTCACCATGCCTGCCATTTTTATGTGGGTTCTGGGGGTTAAAATTTGGCATTTGCCCTTGTGAGGCAGCCGAGCCATCTGCCCCTGCCCTGAGAATTGTCCTTTAAGTCTCAATAGGCTAGTTTTACTTCTGCGATTTCCCCTCCAAACTGTTGCATCTCTGTTTTGTTTCTTTGTTTGATTTTTGTTATTTTGAGTTAACATCTCAAATTGTCAGACTGCCTTGAGCTTACTGTGTAACTGACAATGGTCCTGAACCTCCTGTCTCTAATTCCAAGCGCGTGGTCACTGCTGTGAGCCACCACACCTGGCTCTACCCTTTCCTTAACTACAGTTGTTTGTTTGATAGGTTTTTATTTCTTGTGTTCCTGCGCCTACTTGACATTTCCTATTTCCTTCTTTAAAAGTATCCTTTTCTAAGCTGGGTAGGGTGGTATACTCCTGTAATCACTTGGGATTTGGAGGAAGGAGGGTCAGGAGTTCAAACACAGCCTCAGCTACAAAGCAAGATTGAAGCCAGTCTAAGCTGTATGAAAGCTTATCAAAATTTAAAAAAAAAAAAAAACTACCTTTGAGATTTTCAAATCGTATTTAAATATTTTCATTCCTCCCTCATTGAGTTTTGCTATGTGTATTGTCATTTGCGCTCTTCGTCTTCATTTTGTAATTCAGGATCCAAATCCTTTCTCGTCTTGGCTCATTTCTGAATTTTCACACAGATGCCGATACTTAGGAGACCAGGGCCCACTGGCCAAAGAGCCGAGCACGTCCCTGAATCTGTTTAAAGAGCCCCCTCTTTATGGTGGGGGATGTGGCTCTGTCGGACCAGTGCCTCTCTCTCTATATGAAGCCCTGGGTTTGGTCCCCAGCATCAGGTAAACTGGATGTGATGGTGCACACCTATGATCCTAGCAGCAATACAGGGGTCAGAAGTTCAGGGTCACCCCGAGTGCAAAGGGAGTTTGAAGCTACCCAGGTAAGAGCCAGTAGATAGATAGATAGATAGATAGATAGATAGATAGATAGATAGATGAATGGCCCCGGGCTGCACTGGCTTCGTACTGCAAATCACTATGACCTTTAGCAGTGCCTCCAAGGACTCCCTGTTTCTAATTCTCCACTCATTTCCCATAAAATTTCATGATCAAAATGATTTTCACTGCCTTTCTCTCCTACATTCCCAGTCTTACAGACTCAAAATCAAAGTCTAGTTGCCTGCCTGGTTCTTTACTACATTTAAAGACTGTTCAAGGGCTGGCAGGGTGGGTCAGTGGGTAAAGACACTTGGGGTCCAGCCTGATGACCTAAGTTTAATCCCCAGGACCCACGTAGTGACAGGTAGTGACATGTAGTGAAAGGGTTAAATCAGCTCCTTTTAAGTTGATCTCTGACCTTCACATGTGCATCCTCTCTCTGTCTCTCTCTGTCTCTGTCTCTCTCTGTCTCTCTGTCTCTCTCTGTCTCTCTCTGTCTCTCTGTCTCTCTCTGTCTCTCTCTGTCTCTCTGTCTCTCTCTCTGTCTCTCTCTGTCTCTCTGTCTCTGTCTCTGTCTCTCTCTGTCTCTCTCTCTCTCTCTCTCTCTGTCTCTCTCTCTCACACATACACACACACACACACAAAGTAGATATTAAAAAACAATTAAAATCACTGACTCTCCCTCATTCTCTCAGGTCATACCTGCTCTGTCTTCTTCCAGTTTGTGCCGCCTCATAATTTATGAGAACCAGACAGAGGATCATAAGTGTCCCCATGCGGACGGCAATTGCCTAAGCTGAAATTAACACCCTTTCAGGGAAATATATTTTTTTAGAGCACAGTAAAATGCAAAAGGGAAGACCAGAGTTTTAAAATATATCTTTTCTATAGAAATTCAGATGGTACTGTCTGGGCAGATGGGAGCTAAGGGCATCCACAAGCAGAGAATTATTCAAAACCACCACTTGTGCATGTTCTGGCTCGTAATCTTCAGCTTTCCACACTGGGGATTTGAACAATGAATTGTTTTCACAGACTATTGTATTTTGGCATCTCCAATTAAGAGCTGATTAAATGCTTATTTAATTACAGGTCTACTTTTTCCAGTGTTCCAGAATTTCCCCAAATCCACATATATTGAATCAGCCTGTCAACTCAGATATATACAAACATGTTCCTGGGACAGAAAGATGATTTTGAATCTTGCAAACAAGGGTGCATAGCTGGAAGCTTCATTGCTCATGGGGACATGGATATGCGGTGGCTGCAGAAGAGGGACCAGGCCTGCCAGCGCTCCCTGTGTCATCAGCACGTTTCTAGTGACTGTAAGGCATAATGTGTTGTCCTACTTCCTTAATTGTGATGCTGAGGACAGAATCCAGAGTCTCTCATCTGCTAGGAAAGTGTTCTACCACTGAGCTGCACTGTCAGCTACTAGTATAGACTCAACAGTAAGAGGGGGTGTGTGCATTCATGTGTGTGTGTGTGTGTGCATGTGTGTGTGCGTGAATGTTCGTGTAAGATTGCAAGTGAGAAATGCAGTCAGACTTTATCTTACGTATGTATAGTAATTGTAAAACCCTATGCAGTTAGTTGTATCTGGCAGGAATGCTCTGCCATTGAGCTACATCCTGTGCCACCGAAAGCCACCCTGCAGTGGGAAAGAACAATGAATGTTTTGTCACCAGGTTGTGGATGCTAGTCACCGAGGATTTACAGTAGTTTCAACAACCACGTGCAGCTGGGAGGACTCAGAGAAGTTGCTCAATTCGACAAGTCCAGTTGCCAGGCTGATCGTGAACTCTAGACCCTCCTGCCTCAGCCTCACGGGTGGTTGTGACTAGATCTGGTGGACACAATGGCAGCTGGAACCTCAGCACCTCTGGACTCCTGGTCAGTGTTGGGTAGTGGCAAGACACAAGAGATGGGCTTCGGATCAGAACGGAAGAGGATTACATCTTTGCTAGCGGCGTCAGAATACAGCTTCGTGGGAGAACATTTATTTGCCCTGTGTGCTTGAGGCCCCAGGGTTCATCACCAGCACCCACTCATTCACTCAGTCGCATCCCTAGCTGGGTGGTCACTCACAACTGCAGTTGACGTCAACTGACCTGACTCCTCTTGGAGTCTACAGAGGAGAAGTGTATTCTCTTCCCAGGTCACTGATAGCTTTAAATGATGTCCCATTCCCCTGGGCTTTCTTCCTAGCATCTATTACTGTCTGAAATCCTTCAAATACTTGTTTATTTTCTGTAAGTGTTCTTCCTCCTCCTCTTCTTTTCCCTCCCTCCCTCTTCCTCCCCTTCCTCCTCCTCCTCCTCCTCCTGGGAGCAGGAGCCTGGATGACCGACTGCCTTTGGTCGGGTCATTTTCTCCATTGTTCAGGGGCACGCCTGCATGGAGAAATGGGTCAGTAAAGTCTTACAGGATGAATAAAGATGAAGCGGGTGCCAAGCGAGGCATGCAATACAGGCTGAGCAACAGGCTTTTACGGAAGTAAGTTGGACCATAGCACTGCGCAGGCTGTGCGGTTCCACCGGGTCCTCTGTTGTTGCTACGATCTTTCCTAGATTCTTCACTGCTCTCCGAGAAGGCATCCTGAGGGATTATCACTGGAGGGTATGGATGAGAACTTTGCTTTGGGTCCAAGGCCATTTGGGGCAGGTTGGCTAATCTTAGTCCACTCTAAATAAAGCCTTGTGGTGTTCTCATCCTAGACACAGTTCTGTAGCGGTTGTGACAGTCTTCCAGTAGGGGGCACCCTCTGCCAGAACACCATCCTTCACGGTCCAGGCTACAGTATTCCTGGTAAGTCACTAGAGTGCGGTGTAACAACGCTGGCTGGCCGGCTGACAGTCTGTGCTCCCTTTCCATGCACAACGTCTTCTCTGACCTCTGTTAGCACATTAACCAATGGTCTGCTCCATACAATAGTCAAGTGAGAAAAGGAATGCTAACTTATGTGTTTTTAAGTCTAACTTTGATCGACTTTTGAAATTTCATTCTCCCAATTATTCTCCAAACTTTTACCATGGGTCAACATATTTCTTAGCAAAGGGAAGAAGATAGGTTGTGTTGGGGTGGGAGTGAGGTTCTGAAACATGGGTTCATTGGCAGAGCTATCTTCTTTACCTTTCAGTATCCTAAGTCCTCTTCTGTAAAATGGGATAGCAAGAAGGCACCCACACTTGCTCCAAGTATTAGGTAAATGCTTGCTTCTAAACTATGGCAACAAGAGTTGCCATAAATACACGATATCTAGTACATTGCTAGGTCCTGCTTAACTCTGTAAGAGACACATGAGAATAGTTTTTTTTTTTTAAAGAACTGTGTCTTTTTTTCTGATTCATTTTTAGATTTTAATTTATGTGTATGTGTGTCTGTATGCCATGGGTGTGTGCGTGCCAGAAGAGGGTGTTAGAATTCCTGGAGGTAGAATCACAGGCTGCTGTGAGTCTCCCAGTGTGGGTGCTGGGAACCAATTTCAGGTCTTCTGGAAGAATAGCAGTAAGCACTCTTACAGAAGGCTGTCTCTCCAGCCTCCATGGTGTGTGTGTGTGTGTGTGTGTGTGTGTGTGTGTGTGTGTGTGTGTGTTGTTTTAAAGACAGGATCTCACTATGTAGTCAGTCCTTGGTGGCCTAAAACATGCCAGCCTCAAACTTGTGGTGGGGTTAAAGGCATGTATCATTATCCCCTCAAAGTGCTTTTAATACAGCCAGATGTGGTGGGCCACATCTGTTTCAGCAATGAAGAAGAAGAAGAGTCTGGGAGGATTTCAGGTGCCACTAACTTAAGAAAACAAAGCAATCTTTGATTAAAAATTAAATTAAGGGCAAGGAATGTAATTCAGTGGTTAAATACCTGGTTTCCAGTTCTTTGTATATCTGTCCATTTAACAAGGGGGTTGTTTGCTAGTCCAGCCCTTTGAGTTGGGTAGTGATGTTCTCCACATTGTAAGTGAAGCAATCACATGAGCATGAGAGAGAGAGAGAGAGAGAGAGAGAGAGAGAGAGAGAGAGAGAGAG
>NW_021604565.1:5179879-5191296 GCF_004785775.1 Grammomys surdaster | reverse complement strand
GAGAGAGAGAGAGAGAGAGAGAGAGAGAGAGAGAGAGAGAGAGAGAGAGAGAGAGAGAGAGAGAGAGAGAGAGAGAGAGAGAGAGAGAGAGAGAGAGAGAGAGAGAGAGAACATGCCAGAAGATCTGTTTATATTTTTAGCAGAGCAGTAATAGCTGTATTTGTTTTTCTATTTTTAATTGTTATATTTTTATAATTGGGATTAGGCCCAAGCCTAAGGTATACGTGGAAGCCCCGTGGGTGTTAGGGACTTGTGTAACCTCCAATAAACACCTAGCCACACTGTGGTGCTGCTCCTGACCCCCAGGTGTCTGCTGAGTCATGGCCAGCCTGCCTTCCCTCTGGGGAGTGGAGGAGGCTGCTCTGTAACAAACCACGCTCTGTATTGGGAAGCTCCAGAGAAGGCTTGCCTCTTCTTGACCTGGTACTCGCAGAATAAGAAGGGTCATGAGCTACAAAATCTAGTACCCTTCCTCAGTTATCTGACTTCTGGAAGAAGGAAGCTAAGGTTAGGCTCTGCATGGGTAGCTGTGTCACCTATGTGGAGGGGCACTTGATCACATGGGGACCATTTACCTTGCTGGCCCATGTGCCTGGGAGTGGGCTCCACACTCTGGCCCATCCTCCACCCACCTTAGAGTCACCATTGGTAGGGTCACCTCTGCTGTGCCCTGCTTGCCTCATTACATGGAAGGGCTGGACCAGCAAACAGCCCTGTTGTTAACTGGACAGATCCAAAGCAGAGGCTTTTAAGTGTGCCTCTGTACTTACATGTTCCATAAACTCTCTACACTCTGTGTCTAACCGTCCAGGCTGTCTGAGAAGGGCAGGGATAATAAATGAAGACGGAGATGCCTGGTGGGACAAAGTGTTAAACACACACCTTTATGAACCTGGCTTTTTGTTATCACCCCCATGGAAGCAGCACTGGGTTCTCGGAGGAACGAGACCATCTTTGTTGGGTGGAGGACCACGTTGAGGACATGTTCCCTACAGATGCTCTCCCTACACCCTGGCCCCCACCCCACAGTGTCCCCTCATTCTTGGCCTTCTTTCCACCCTCCCCACCCTCCCCTGACTCCCTGCTCTCTGATCACAAAGCTTCAAGATAACATACCACAGACCCACAGAGATGAAAAGCAGTGATAGGGCCAAGCCATAAACCTGGTGCATCAGATTGACCCTTGAGCGGAATCTCTAGACTGTCAATAAGTGCAGGATCAGGGGGGTCATGCATGACCTTTATCAGGGTGTGTCATTAACAGATAGCTCAGAATTACATGGGGGCGAAATGAGAGTTGAGGTCTTTTGTTCGGAGGGTGGGGTGACGTCCTTCCTACTCCCTACCTGCCTCCACCCCAGCTGAGATCTTATCAGGGGAGGGGGTGCAGAGATTCCATAGAAATGGAATCTTCCAGAACTTTTATCTTAGTCCTTCCACTCCTTTACAAAGTTGCTTTCTAGTTTACATGATACAGATAATCCCATCAGAAGAATTTCTCCCACCCAGCTGTCCCCAGAGAGAAACAGAACAGAACCTACTGAAATGTCCAGGTCTCTCCTCAAGTATGATGATTCTACTTTGGAGACTTCTCTGCCGTTTGGGGTCATAGTGGTAGGCTGACAAGGGTCATGACTTTCCTACCAGCCTCTGCAATTCTCTGCCTGTCTGCCCTTCTATATTGCAGCCCCTTTAAAGGCAGGCCTGTGGTTTCTCAGTATGGAAGTGGGTGAGCTATCTAAGATGGCACTGGGGAGACTGAGGCAGGAGGATCACTGAAAGTTTGGGGCCAATATAAGCTAAGTATCTCTATCCTGTTTTAAATTCCCCTCTCCCTCCCTCCCCCCTTCCTCTCCTTTTATCCCCCCCCCCCCACACACACACTCACAAATCAGAGGCTAAATATTTCCTTTCTGTGGATGATTTGGAAGAAAAGTACCACCTCCAGCTTTTAGAAACAAAGCAATTTCCTCCCATAGATTCAATGAGTTCAGCTGGGAGGAATCTTGGGGTTGCCTACCAAGTAGTGGTCTGAGCCCTCTCAAGACAAAGCCTTCTCTGAGGCCAACTAGTCCCTCCGTTCTGATCATTCTCAGACCATCTCTCCTTCCGCTCCTTCCTGGCCAAGCAACAGCTTCGTTTTCTCACCCCAGAGACCTTGGATAAAACCTGACCTCTCTGCCTTTTTAGGAAGAATAGAGAAATTACATCCCTCTCAGCCCTGCCTGGACACTGGGCATCAGAGCTAACTCAGTATGGATTTAGGGAAGAGACCTAGAGACTATCGGGCTGCAGAGGGCAGGGAGGCAGGGTTACGGCTTGGCTGCCCCGTGGCCTCTGTCTCCAGGTGCTCTGGACATCACCGCCTCCTTCTTACTCTGAATTCTCTCTAGTTGTTGCAAACCATTTACTTTAGGAGTGCCCCAAAGTAGACAGACAGCAGCCAAACAGCAAATGGATCCCTTTCCCCAGCATTTCTTAGTTCAGATGAGGTCAGGTGGAGAAGCCACCCCTAAGGTGAGATCTAGGCAGCTCAGGGAGGGCCCTGCTCCAAAATAGTTTCCATGCAAACACCTGAACTGTTGGTGGCCAACTCATTCCTTTGTTGACTGACAAATATTTGTTGAATACACCCTAGATGCAGCCTTCCATTACATAGAAATAATGCCTGGTCTCACTCAGGATGAGCAAGATGCTGGGAGCCGTGTTGATCATCATGGCACACACCTGTAAGCTCGGCATTGGGACACAAAGGCAGGAGGCTCACTAGAAACTTGAGGCCAACTTGGTCTACAGAATGAGTACCAGTCAGCCAGGTCTACACATGGGGATTCCACCTTAAAGAAATCCACTGTCACTATAATTTAAAAATCTTATTTTGAAGGAGATGATGTTGGTCTCATAGTCAGCCTTGTAAACTTAGCTGATGGCCTGAGACCAGGCCATCAGGTTAACTCTTACGATCTGTTATTCCTAGGTCTGAAAGTCACTCTCTTGGCTGGATGGTGGGGATGCAGCAGGCGTGTGGTTACAGTCTCAGCGCTTCCCAGTCAACAAAACATAGCGATGTCAAGGGAAGGTACCAAGGGCTTCAAGTAAGGTAGGGACATAACATTAGGGAGTATAAAAGGAGTAGCTGTGGCCCACCTATTTCAGACATAAGATATCCTGAAAGAGGTGACAGTGGATAGGAAACTTCAAAGGTAAGTAAATTACCAAACAGAAATAAATAAAATGAAGTCAACACCAGGAAAAGAACAGTAAATGCAAACTAACAAGAAACAGCTTGACACCATTCTTAGAGCATCGGAATGCCCAGCTGCCTGAGGTCCGTTCCTTTCCCTGTGTGGTCTGGGGAGGGCTCCTTCAGCATCTTCGCTCAGTGGACATCACAAGTTGCAATGGCTGCTAGGAGTTCCTGGCTCATTTGCCTTTCTGCTGGCCCTTTATAATATAAACTACAATGTTAGTGTAATATAAAACTTGACTGGTCCTCCTAGGCACCCTCATCTCTCTCCCACGTCCACCATGTAGGCTCAAAGGAAAGGAGCTGTTTCTTCATGGGTCTATTCTCAGTGCATCACGCCCCGCCTGTCCTTCTGCTCCTTCCATACATTTGTGTTTGCTGCCTGCAAAGGACCCAGTTGGAGTACTTGATTTTGAAGAAGATGGAGTCTAGTTATGTCATAAAGAGATGTTGGGACACTCTCTTTCCTTTCCCTTCCCTTTTGTTCTTTCTTCATCCCTCTTTGTTTCTCTGACAGGATCTCATGTAGCCCAGGCTGACCTCAAAGTAGCTATGAGGCTGAGGCTGCCATGGACTCCTGATTCTCCTGTGTCCCAGGTGATGGGACAACAGTCATACACAACCATGTCTGGCATCTGGCTTTCCTTTGAAGGCATTTTAGAGACACCCTCTCTGGCGTCTCTGTAATTCCCTGTCTTTTTCTGACTATTCCATAAAGACTTTCAAAATAGGGCTGAGCCCACTTTTGGCAAGTCTCTTACTTTTGTGAGCCTGACTTCACTGTGCTGGGAGAGGCACTTTAAGAATCTCATGACTGTTGATGCCTGGGGGGGAAGCAGATGTTGTAAGGGCAGGTGGGGGTTCAGGAATGGAGGCGCCCAGAGACACAACACGTAGCTTCTTTCACAATCTGGCCTGGGGCTGATCCTGTGATTGGGTGTCTCAGCCAAGAATGTCCCCAGAATTCCAAGTCACTTTTAGACGCCATTTCCCTGTCCTGTGGTCCCACGTCAGGTCAGCAGATAAAGTGGGTTTACGAGCAGAAAGAGAGCAGGCTCAGGGCAGTTAATTCACTGCAGGGGTAGGAGGAGAGGGGGAAGGGCATCTTCTCCTTGTCTTTTGGGTTAATTTCTCTTGACTATGAGGCAGGGTGTGGTAGCGCAAGCCTTTAATTCCAGCCCTTGGGAGGCAGAGGCAGGAAAAACTCTTGTGAGTTTGAGAAGCCAGCCTGGTCTACAGAGTGAGTTTCAGTACAGCCAGGACTAAAAAGAAAAACCCTATTTTTAAAAAAAATGTTTTTAAAAGTCACAAAGAAAAACTCACTGAGGGGCTGGAGAGATGGCTCAGTGGTTAAGAGCAGTGACTGCACTTCCAGAGGTCCTGAGTTCAAATCCCAGCAACCACATGGTGGCTCACAACCATCTGTAATGAGATCTGACGCCCTCTTCTGGTGTGTCTGAAGACAGCTACAGTGTATTCATATATAATAAATAAATAAATCTTTAAAAAAAAAAAAAACTCACTGAGTTCCTTCCTCCTTGCATTCTAAGCAAAACTTTATTTTTTTAATTTTTTTCTCCCAACATTTTGTAACAAGAAAAAGAATTGCTGGTGTTTCTTCTCCTGTGACCACTTCAAAGAGGAAGCCTTTATGTTTATTGCAATAATGTTTTTCTGGTCTGTTTGGTTGATCTTATTTTATTTTTTAACTGGCATTTTGCTATGTATTCTAGGTAAGCCTGGACTTACTATATAGCTCAGGTTGTGCGTACAATCCTGCCACTTCAGCCTTTCCAACGATGGAATTACAGGAGTGAGCCAGTGTACCTAGGCAATAGTCTTTAATTTATCGACTTTATAAGGGATGCCTCATACCCCATTTTGCGGTTGTTTTGTTGTTGTTTTGAAACAGAGCTTCTCCCTGTAGCTCTGGCTGTCCTTGGAACTTGCTCTATAGACCAGGCTGGCCTTGAAATCTGTCTGGCTCTGTCTCCCAAGTGACGGGTTCAAACACCACTGTGCCTGCAAGGAATAATTAATGTCTGAAGGGCATGCTGGCAGCAGGTTCTGTGGGCACTCTGTATCTCCAGGTTAGCCAGACAGATGGAGAGGGCATTGAGCACATGTTTTACTGGCTATGATCCCCTATGCAGTGTAGTGTAACTATATGTAGCTTTTGTATTCTGTTAGGCAAGCATGAACCTGAGATCCCAGCACTCTGGAGACTGAGGAAGGAGGTTCTAGGATTTAAGTCTAGCCTGAGCTACATTAGAGAGACCCTGTCCTCAGCTCTGTAGTGCACACCTGTCACCTCAGCACGTAGAAGGCAGAGGCAGGAAGGTCTTCAACTACACAGTGAGTTTTAGGCCCACTGAAAGCATATGGGACTCTACCACAAAAATTAAATAAATAGCCCAGGGTGGTGGTGCACACATTTAATCTCAGCATTAGGGAGGCAAAGGCATGTAGATCTCTGTGACAGAGGTCAGCCTGGTATACACAACTAGCTTTAGGCCAGCTAGGGCTACATAGTGAGACCCTGTCTCAAAAACAAAAACAAAACAAAGCCAAAGACAAAAAAAACTAGAGGGAGGATGGAGAGGGAGGGGGCTAGTTACCGACAGGCAGTGGTCTTGGATCAGTCAGCATATCTAATTGGCATTAGGGAAAAATGTCCCGTTCTTTGCATCTGTGTCCAAGAGGATTCTGACAAGCCTGCAAGTGCTTCCAGGCTCTAGATATGTAGAAACGAAACTTCAATTCCAGCTCTGCTCACTGTCAGCCCTGTGACTCTTACACTGACCCATCCCTAAGTTTCCATTTTGTCTTATCTACAGAAGTGACACTAATTCAGAGGTTACGAGGCAGTGGAGTCTCGAACAGGAGACCATGAACGTCAAGGGCCTGATGCCACAGCCTCTCAGCTCCATCAGCAGGACCACCGTTCGGCAGATATGGCCACCGAGATGCACGGAGTCATCGTTCAACAACTGCTCCCTGACTCACAGCTCGACACACAGGCGAGGTGTCGGGCCCTGTGCATTGGGAGTAGAGCAGACCAAGCCAGGCCCTGCTCTCCTGGAGCTGGGATGTGAAGACACAGGACACACAAAATAAAAATAAATAAGGGAGCCATGTGTGAGTCAGGATATGCATCCTTGAGAAGAAAGTGCATGTGACTTCGAGGCAGCAGACAGAACGGCTAACTAGTCTGCAGTATCAGCATCCAAGTTTGGTGGTGGTTGGCTTTGAAACTCATGCCAGCCTTCTGTGTCTTTTTCCTTTGGCTGCATCAGGGACTTTTTCCCAACTGGCCTTGTGTTACTGACTGTCCCTGAACCCCTAGGGCCAAAAGATCCTCCTGTTTCAGCCTCCCGAGTAGCTAAGACTATAGGGACATGGTATAGTGCAAATATTTAGTATCTATATTGTGCTTCCCCATCTTGTCAGTTTGCATCTATGAGAATGTCTCTAAAAACCTGGGTGATGTAGTGTGGACCACGATCCCAACACTCAAGAGGTGGGAACAAGAATACCAGAAGTTCCTGGTTATCCTCACCTACATGCTAAGTTCAAGACCCGCCCAGGCTACCAGAGACCTTGTCCTAAACAGACAAGCAAACTTCTCCTGAAAAGACACATTATGGAAAATGTTTATAATCCTAGGATTTCGAAGGCCAAGGCCAGAAGATTGCAAGTTCCAGGCCAGCCTAGGCTATCTATTAAATGTGTCAGGCCAGCCCTGAAAATACAGCAAACTCCGTTTGTTTGTTTGCTGTGGAGTATGTCTGTAAATTGTAGCTGGTGAGCACCAGGTAAATGGGTTTCCTTTCCATCGTTATGTTTGCAGTAGGATTAAACTTACTGGCCAGTGGTAGAGATGCTACCTGCATTATTTAAAACACGAGCCAGAAAGAGAGGCATGGTGGCACATACCATACCTGTCTTCCCAATGCTCAGTAGCCTACTGCAAGAAGAATACACAATCAAGGCCAATATGAACTACATAATTTCAAAGAGAAAGTAAAATACATCACAGACACTTTTGTTTGGAAGAGGGCTTTAAGATTATGTCTAATGAGTCAGGGGTATGGCTCAGTGGACACAGCACTCACTGTGAAAACATAGGGACCGCAGTTCAAAGGCCAGCTCTGTACTCTCAGCACTCAGGAGGTACAAGAATCTCCATGTCAACCAGACAGCTGGGCGAGCAGGAAGTGATGGGTTCTGAGTTCAGGAACTGTCTCAAAACATACGGTGAAGAGCCACTGAGGAAGAGAGTTCTCATGTGTGTGCAGATACATGCACACCTCCATGCAGGTATCCACCACACACACACACACACCACACACACATGCACACATGCATGTATACACACAAGTGTGTGCACACCTTCATGCAGATACACACGCACTCACACATGTACACACACAGATGCATGCATACCTACACACATATGTGTACCCACACATGTGCAGAAGGAGGGGAGATAGAAAGAGCCACTTGTGAAGTGCCATAGTGTGGCACGATTTACTTTGGAGCACCTGAGAAGCCTGGCAGACTAGTTTTTACTTTTTTCACAATTGCAGCTTGGCAGGGGTTGATATTCAGAAAGGGAAAGGCATGGTTGTTACTAGTGTTTCTTGAAAACAGCCCCAAACCAGAAGTTTGTTTTCCCATGATGCTAAGGCTCTGGAGAGCCATGGGCCCAGCGTTTCTCTCTATCCTTCCCAGAGGCAGACAGGGAAAGCTAGGGGCGCTCGAGGCATGGCCAGCCCCACAGTGCTGATCTCCTCCATCTCCATCTCTTTTTTAATGGATGATGGAAAGATTTTAAGACAGAAATACAGAATTCTGTAGCAAAATCCTGAGTTCAACTCACGCCTGGCAAGTTTCTATCTTCAGATCTTTATTTAAAACAGTACGGAAGGATTTAGGATCCACTAATGTCCCCTTGGGGACATTATCTTGTCAGTCCCATTTTTCTCACTTCAGAATGAATTATTACTCTGAAGCTGTGAGTATATTTCTATCAATGCGTTTAATTTTTCTTTGTATGTACTATTCTAAAATAAAAATCCAGAGTTAGTGAGAAGGCTCAGTGGGTAAAGGCTCTTGCTACCAAGCCTGATGACGTGAGTCCAATCCCCAAGACCACGCGGTGGAAGGACACACTGAGTCCAGCAAACTGTCTTCTAACTTCCCGATCACGTGGGATTAGAGAGAATGTCTCCTTGGTGTCCTCTGTCCTCTCTGGCTTTTACACTTTCTGTCTTTTCTACAGGGTTCTCTGAGCCCTGAGGGAAGGGATTTGATGGAGACATCCTGTTTAAGGGCTGACTGTTCCAAGGCCTCTCATTCTCTGCATAATGTCTGGCTGTGGTCTCTGTATTTGTTCCCATCTGCTGGAGGGGCAAGCTTCTCTGATGATGGCTGAGCATGGCGCTGACCTTTGAGCTTAGCAGAATGTCATAAGAAGTCATCTTTCTGCCACATTGTTGTCGTTTGTTTTTAGAACAGAAGTCTTTGGTTTTATCCTAGGTGTCTGGGCTACCTTTTCTCAGGTTCTTGGTCACCCAGGCACTGTTGGATGTGGATTCCTTCTTCGGGATGTGATCCTTAAGTCAAGTCAGATACTGGTTGGTTACTCCCACAAGCTTTGTGCTACCATTGCACTAAAACATCTTGCAGACAGAACACAATTGTTGATCCAAGGGTTTTGTGGCTGGGTTGGTGTTTATATTTCTCCTTTGGTAGCACTCAGAGTACCCTCTTGTACCAAAGATGCTAGAACACAGGGGTGAAGACTCTTCTGTAGGGTCCAGCTCAGTTTCTCAACCTCTCCATGTTCAGTGAGTTCAGTAGGTGTCATCTTCGGCAATGGGGCCCTGCTTTCAGTTTGTGGAGAGTAACTTATAGTCTTTGCAAACCTCTGGGTTGTTTGGGGATTCCCATGGAACCCCTTTGGCCAACAACTCAATTAGATGTAACAGAATCAGAAATTTCATTTGGTCACAAGAGATGGCTGGTTGGGGCTCTGTCTCCCCTAAAGTTGGTGATTTCCATTAGATCACCTTTGTGTGTGTGTGTGTGTGTGTGTGTGTGTATGCATGTATTTTAGGAAGCTTCTGCTGTATCAAGTTTCCATTCTACACCTCTAATGGCCCTTCATTTTACTGTCTCTCCTCAAATTCCCTCCCTTATCCCCATCTTCCCTCTCTTGAACCTTCTATTCCAGCACCCCTCTATCCATCCATGCTATCTCTTCTATTTCCCTTCCCTAGAGAGATCTATCTGTCCCCCAGTCCATTACTCTATACCTAACCTCTGTGGTTCTACAGCATAGAACTTGCTTATCACTGACTTAACAATTAATATCTACATATAAGCAAATTGATACCACATTTCCCGTCCTCAGTCTGGGTAGTCTCACTCAGGATGATTTCTTTTTCTAGTTCCATCTAATTACTTGTGAGTTTTATAATTTCTTTCTTTCTTGCCGGGCGGGCGGCCGCCGCCCCCCCGCTCTCTCTCTCTCTCTCTGTTTCTCTCTCTCTCTCCCTCTCTCTCTGTTCCTCTCTCTCTCTCTCTCTCTCTCTCTTTCTTTCTTTTTCTTGGCTAAGTAATACTCTGTAGTGTAAATGTACTGCATTTCCTTTATACATCCTTCTGTTGAGGATGTCTAGGTTGTTTCCAGTTTCTGGCTATTATCAATAAGACAGCAATGAATATGGATAAGCAAGTGTCCTTGTGGTATGATGAAGCATCCCTTGAGTACGTGTCTAGTGCTATAGCTGGATCTTGAGGTAGATCTATTCCCAGCTTCTGGAAGAACCAACACACTGGTTTCTATAGTGATTGTATAAGTCTGCACTCCCACCAGCAATACATGAGTGTTCCCCTTACACCACATCAAGCCAGAATGAGCTGTCACTAGTTTCATTGATCTTAGGCACTCTGACAGGTGTAAGATGAAATGTCAAAGATATTTTGATTTGTGTTTCCCTGATGGCTAAAGATATTGAACATTTCTTTAAGCTTTTTTCTCCATTTTAATTGGGTTGTTTTCTTGATATCTGGTTTCTATTCCTGCACAAACATCATGACCAAGAAGCAAGTTGGGGAGGAAAGGGTTTATTCAGTTTACACATCCACATTGCTGTTCATCACCAAAGGAGTGGATGCAGAAGTCATGGAGGGGTGTTACTTACTGGCTTGTTTCCCCTGGCTTGCTCAGCTTGCTTTCTTATAGAACCCAGGATACCAGCCCTGGAATGGCACCACCCACAATGGACCATCTACCCTTGATCATTAACTGTTTGGAAAACTCCTTACAGCTCGCTCTTATGGAGGCAGTTCTTCAAGGGAGGCTCCTTTCTCTGTGATAACTCCAGCTTGAGTCAAGTTGACACACAAAACCAACCAGTGCAGCCCTCTATTGGATGCGCAGGTGGTAAATCTTTTCCCATTCTGTAGCCTGCTCCTTTATCTGACTGATGGTACACTGTTTTATTTATTTTATATTTTAATTTATTTGAGGTGCTGTGATTGGACCCAGGACCCATGCAATGTTAGGCAAGTTCACTGAGCTCTACCCCAGCCCTTTCACTATCGGACAAGCTGTCTGTCTGTCTGTCTGTCTGTCTGTCTGTCTACATTTATCCTCATAGCTCTCTTAAATATTTCTTTGCCCTGGTAATACCTGTGTGTGGCAAAGGTAAGACCAGGCAGTCTTCTCCGTCATCACTTCCAACCTTTCTCTTTCCTTCATAAGCATCTCAGCCATCCATGCCAGTCCCACACCATCAAGCTACTTAGAAATGGTCCAATTCTCATGTTTTCTGTTAACAAATCATGGCAGCCAGGATTTCTACTGTGATACTACTGACCAAAACCCTTTTAAATATTGTTTCATTATCTCAATGACTTTGAGAAGCAGGGGTTATCATCTCATTTTAAGGAGTAGGAATACTTTGGCAGAGGTCAAAACCAAGTCAAGCACACTGAGTGGTTAAGCTGAGACATATACCCAGTTTGCCACCAGAGCCTGGAGTTTTGCCACATGCTAGTACATGTACAACACACACACACACACACACACACACACACACACACACACACACAGAGAGAGAGAGAGAGAGAGAGAGAGAGAGAGAGAGAGAGAGAGAGA
>NW_021604565.1:5159257-5179869 GCF_004785775.1 Grammomys surdaster | reverse complement strand
AGAGAGAGAGAGAGAGAGAGAGAGAGAGAGAGAGAGAGAGAGAGAGATTGGAATGGTGCTCTCCAAGGACTTCTTTGCATCAACTGATGTTTATTGAACCGCTAAGAATGGTTTGTGCGCTTTCACGTCTGGTGCTGTCTTCAGCAATCCTTCAGCCCTCCTCTGCCGGCTCTTGCTTTCCTTCGCATGTTTAAGCACATGTTGACTGTGTTTTGTCCAACGTTGTTGTATAATGGTAAAGAGAAAAGAGCCTTTATTTGGAGCCAGAGATCTTTTTGTTTGTTTGTTTGTTTTGTTTTGTTTTTCGAGACAGGATTTCTCTGTGTAGCTCTGGCTGTCCTGGAACTCACTCTGTAGACCAGGCTAGCCTTGAACTCTTGAACTCAGAAATCAGCCTGCCTCTGCCTCCCAAGTGCTGGGATTAAAGGTGTGTGCCACCACCGCCCTGCGGAGCCAGAGATCTTGATTTCAAGGATGTCTTTGTCACTTGTCAGCTGGATGACCTTCAGCAAGTTATTTAACCTCTCTGAACCTCTTTCCTAATCTGTAAAGGGCGAGTAGTAATAGTGCCCATAGTGTCTGGGCGCCGACAAGATAACAAAAGGATTGAAAAATTCTCGTCTTTTTGAGAGCCATAGAAGAACTTGGAATCAGAAGATCTGAATCCAGGGCTTCTCTGAATGTGCAGCAGAGAAGGTGGGATGGGGGTCCTGATGTCCCATAGCCCGTGCCTTCTGCACATTTTTCTTCAGCAACATCACAAGTTAATACAAGTCATGGCATTGCTTAAATAATCAAATAAAAATCGTCAGATCAGATTTCAGAGACATCCACAGAGAACTTGATTGCCCTGAAGAGAGCATTCTCAGAGATGCATTTCCTGTTCGTGTACAGTCAGCCAACTAGCCATCCACACTGTGAGCTTCCGGGTTTTTCACATAGCCCATCCTGGTCAAACTCAATAAGGAGCTGACCTCTGACCTTGAGCTTCTTCTGCTCCTGTCTTTGCTTCCAGAGAACTAGGATCGCAAGTACGTGCCATGCGGTAGGTTCATACTGCTGACATCAAACCCTGGACTGTGTGTATGCAGGCAAGTACTTCCCCAGCTGAGATGCCTCCCCAGTCATATTCTGGGAGCATAAGAGTGCCTGTGACTCCAGCACCAAGGGATGTCTCCTGGCATCCACAGGCAACTGTACTCATGTACAATATCCACACAAAGACATGAGCATATACATATAATCAAAAACAAAATAGAACTTAAAATATAGATAATTATAACCAAAATGTTAAAATGTTAATCATTGCTATCTCTGGGTATTTACAGTGTGTTGGATATGTTTTGATTTTGGTACAAGGTGGGCCAGGTTGGCTCAGACTCACTGTGTATGAGAAGAACCTTAACCTCCCTATCTTTCATCTTTCTGCTGCCACCTTCTAAGTGCTAGGACTCTAGGTAGGCCCAACCATGCTCAGCTCTAAATTTTTTCTTTTCTTTTCTTTTCTTTCTTTCTTTCTTCCTTTCTTCCTTTCTTCCTTTCTTTCTTTCTTTTATTTTATTTTTTGGTTTGGTTTTTTTCGAGACAGGGTTTCTCTGTGTAGCCCTGGCTGTCCAGGAACTTACTCTGTAGACCAGGCTAGCCTCGAACTCTCGAATTCAGAAATCTGCCTGCCTCTGCCTCCCAAGTGCTGGGATTAAAGGCGTGCGCCACCACTGCCCGGCTTCCATTTGATGTTAAAAAGTGTTAGAAACGTTAACGCTTGGCAAAATCTAGCATACTGAGGATACGATGGAATTCTATCAAGATTTTATATGTATGAGTGTTTGCCCGAATGTATGTATGTCCACCTTCTGTGAGCAGGGCCCAAGGTATGAGGAGGAACTGGGTGCTGAGAAGTGGATTTGGGTCCTCTGCAAAGGCCCTGAATGTTCTTAACTGCTGAGCCATCTCTCCAATCCCCTCTGAGACAAGGTAGAAGATGGGAATGTGGTTCAGGGCTGGAGGATTTATGCCCCACGTGTGAAGTTCTGGGCTCCGGCCTGAGCACTGTGAACAAAACTGAACCAAGCTGGGTACAGGACTGGGCTGTTGGCTTATCTCTGTCATTCCAGTTGCTTAGGAGGCCAAGGTAAAGGGCAGTTTGAGCCCAGTAGTTGGGAGTCAGTCTGGACAACAGAGAGACTGCCTGGAGTCAGGGGTAAACATGGAATCCATGGAGTTGCTGCCAGCCTGGCACAGCAGACTCTGTCATGGTATGCAGTGCCAAACTCTGGCTCTGCTATTACCATTTCCAAGCCCAGGGAGGAGTTGTACGCCTGTGATCCCTGCATCAGGAGGCAGAAGCAAGAGGATCTGGAGTTCAAGGCTAGCCTGGACTATATGAAACTCTGTCTCAAAAAGAGTTATATAAGTAGAGCCAGCAAGATGGTTCAGTCCGTAAAGGCTCCTAATACCGATTCCAAGGACCCATATGGTGACCAACTCCTGCAAGCTGACCTCTGACCTCTACATGCACACTGTGGCACATGAGTCTTATATATCACACCCTACTTTAGCATGCTGGACCTTGGCCTTGCCCCTCCTTCAGTGGTAAAGCCCTAACTGTGTGCTTCTTACATCACACAGAAGAAATGACCTCTGGCTGGGCTTGATGGCACACGGCCGTAATGCCGGCCGGCACTTAGGAGGTAGAAGCCAGAGGAGCACGAAGTCAAAGCATAGTGCGCTCTAGGATGAGAGAGAGCTTTTCAGAAATGAAACAAAACACAGACCCAAAATAAATAAGGGCTCAAGGGACACCTCAGTTAGTACAGTAAGTACTTACCAGGCCTGTGTGCAACTGTTGCCTGACTTCAATCCCAAACTACCCCCAGCCTTATGAAGTCTGGTTGGATATATACACTCAGGAGGTAAAGACAAGCAGTCTGGGGTAGTTCATGGTAAAATACACAGTGAGATCAAGGCCAACTTGGGGTTCATTGACATCAAACAACAACAACCGCAACAAGCAAGCAAATGAATAAAAAAAATCACCTCACAGACAGAATGTGACAGTAGCCCTGATAGGCAGCTGCTGCTCCTACGGGACCAGGGGAAAGAGCTGGAGGGGGTGTTGCAGGCTTCTGAGTAACAACTTTTCCTTCCATTCTTCCTGGTGCTGTGGGGAGGGGGCAGGTTAGCTCTTCAGATACCTATAATGCAGCACGGTGCCCTGAGGGGTGTTGGAGAAATGTCAGGCTGTTACACACACTCATGCAGGATGAATCTAGTGGTCTGAAGAGTTGGAATCGTTCTGCAGCCATGTGTCAACCAAGAGCTGTGTCAAAGCCCTGTGAGCATTGATTCCCCCACCACAGCTTAGGGCCATCAGCGAGCTGACCAATTATTTAATGTTTAGTCCAGGTTGCCCTGTGCAGAGCCCAGAGCTCCGCCAGCTACAGCTTCAGCAGAGAGGCCTGCTTTGATTTTAGGTTTTGCCTGGTTGGAAAAACTGTCCTGTCAGGTGTGGAGGTTCTAGCTAGCATCTTGCCATTCCAAATAGGGATAGCCAGAAGCCACAGTGAGATAGACTGAAGGGGGGGGGGGAGGAGAGTCACCTGGCTCTGTTTAACACATCTGGGTCCCAACTCACACTTTAAACAGAGCTCCCCCACCCACCCCCGGGGGACTCTGCACAATGAGGTCAGGGAGCCAGGCCCCACAAGGGTCAGAATCACTTCCCTTTCCGGGAGAGCCAGGAGCCCCAGTTCCTGGAAGCACCATGAATACCAATTATTTGTGTTGGAGTCTATCCATAGGTGCTAGGTTTGAGGCATAAAATAACACCTCCAACCGGAAGCAGGGGGACAAAGAAAGGGTATAGTCGGCTAAGCTCTAGATTGTGAGTATTTAAGACAAAATAAAATGCAGCTCACAAAGGACGCCCCCCACCCCCCCCAGGATGGTCCTGATGCTCAGAGCTGCTCTGCCTCTGGGGAACCTGGTTGGAAAAGACCTGTGAGTAGACTTAAGGCTTTTGTTGTCCTTGTTGTTGTTACTTTTGGAGACATTTTTGAGGCATTGAAAAAGCCCTTTTAGGGAAAGAAGAAATACAAAGTGTCTGGGGCAGAATCAATTTGTTTTCTTCCACTTTCAAGCACAGCACTTGATTGGCTGGTTTGTTTAGATACAAGATCCCATTCTTGTGCTGTGGCTGTCCTGGAACTCACAAGGTAGACCAGGCTGGCCTCGAACTCAAATCCACCTGCCTCTTCCTGCCAAGCGCTAGAATCAAAGGTGTGCACCACCACAGCCCTCAAGCACATTATTTAAGATCTTTTTGGTTTTAGGTTTTTGAAGACAAGGTGTTACTCTGTAGACAGACTGGTCTAATTGATTCTCCTGCCTCAGCTTCCCATGTGCTTCTGGGATTATAGTTGTGTGCCATCACAAATGGCTTTTGGACAAATTCCTTGATCCTCTTGGCTTTGTACCTCTGCCCCCTGCCTGAGCAGGTCCATAAAGCTGGACACTGAGCTTTGTACAAGCTGGTTTATTAAACGATTAACAGAAGGTCTCCAGCCTTGTTCATTTTCTCCAGCGATGCCCAGAGCCTCCGGGGTGAGGCCTCTCAGCTCCTCTGTCCACAGTACTTTCTGAGAGTGTGACACTCAGGGCGCCACCCGAGTCTGTCCCTCAAGTATGCCTCTTCTGTACTCATCTTCAGTCTTTCCCAGGCTGGTATCCTTTCCCTAGACCTCTGTAAGGGACACTGCATGTTATTTATGCCTCTGTCCCATGCTCCCTCCTTAGAAAAGCCCTCTTTAGCCTGGCATAGTCCACATAATTTTAATCTCAGCACTGTGGTGGGGAGGGGTGGGAGAATGGACAGGGATGGGAAAGGCAAGTGGCTGTGAATTTGAGGCTAGCCTGGTCTACATAATGAGTCCCAGGCCAGTCAGGGGTATACAGTGAGACTCTGTCTCAAAAAGTTTTCCTTTGCTGGGAAAGTCCTCAGTTCTGACCTTCTGACCTCCAGACACTCTGGCTATTGACACTTTATGTGTTCTTCCCAGCAGCTAACACCTGAAGTTAGGTTTTGCTCTTTTATTTGTGTATGTGTGTGTGTGTGCACATGGATGTGCATCCGTGCTCTCCTGTGGATGTTGGGGTCCCATGTGTGTGCGCTCACACTACTCCCTATGCGCGGAGGTCAGTTCTTGCCTTGTTTCGAGGCAGTCTCTCTTGCTGTATTGTGTACTTCAGGCATTCCAGACGATTCTCCTGTCTTAAGTCCTGGAATTAGAGGTGCAGGCTACTGTAACCAGCTTAATACAGGCTGCAGAGATCAGACTCACAAGCTTGTTGTGGGGCCATCTCAACACCCTGTATGTGAAATTATTTTAGTTACAATTTTTGTTTTGTTTTGTTTCAAGACAGGGTTTCTTTGTATAGCCCTGGCTGTCCTGGAACTCACTCTGTAGACCAGGCTGGCCTCGAACTCAGAAATCTGCCTGCCTCTGCCTCCCAAGTGCTGGGATTAAAGGCATGCGCCACTGCCACCGCTCGGCATTAGTCACATGTTTATGAGGATTTTTCTCCCTGACTTGCCTCCCCTGATCAGGGACAAAAGCCCCAAGAGGGAGAGACCTTGACTGCCATTTCCTAAGGCCTATGCAATGGCCAAACTCAAACACGAACTTTTTTGTTTGTCTTTTGAGATAGGATCTTGTGATGTAGCCCACGTTGGTTTTGAACCCTAGGTAATTTGAGTTCCTCTGCCTCCCAAATGCTGGGATTACAGTGTATACCACCATAGCTGGGAAAGAACATCGCATAATGAACCATATAAATGCTGAGCAAATAAATGCAGGATAGAAGAAAGGTCTCAAGAGATGGCTTTGTCTTGAGCCATGGAATAAATAAGAAGGAGAACCAGGCCCTCATGGTTCGGGGGCATTAGAAGCCCCTCAGACCCAGCTTTCCTCACTCTCATCCAGCAGCTATGCCGTGTTGAACTCCCTGTGGAGATGAGGGGGAGGAGGAGGAAGAAGAGGAGGAAGAGGAGGAGGAGGAGGAGGAGGAGGAAGAGGAGGAGGAGGAGGAGGAGGAGAATTTGTCTTGATAGTTGGAACTGAAAATTGGGCTTTACAGACATTAGGTAAGCATTCCAACACTGAGCTGTTGCTCCAGCCTGTTCCCTGAAGAGTCTTATATTTGCCTGTGTCTCTTTCTGAAGGGTTTCCTGCTCTTTGAGAACAAAGCCTGGTCTGGTTTGACTTTGGTCAGTGCCTAAAAGTGACACACAAGCATGTCATAGGTTGTAGATGCTAGGCAGTCAATAAACATGTTTATCAGGTCCAAATATAACCAAGCAGATAATATTATACATAACGAATCACTGGTCAGAGATAAAGTGTTACACTTTTTTTAGTTAATACTAATAAAGTCATTCTTTAACACTTCTCTTTAGAAAACACTGGCCTTTTTGATCGTGAATGTCGGCTTCAATTTTATTTGGAGTGTCCTTAAAGTCAGATGTGAAAATACGCAGGGTGTACCTTGGCGCCTATGGGGCAGAGTGGAGCTGGAGGCCAGGATTCCAGGGGAGGGTGAAAAGTCAGAATTGTTTAAGCTTCCTTATTGCAAGAGAAAGAGATTGAGCAGAAGCCCAGGTGAGGGACTGCTGGAATTTCCTGCAGGGATGTAAATCACCCCACCCTTCTCCTTGCCTTTGAGCTCAAAGATTCTGGGAACCAGCCCAGCAGGGACTCTCCAGGGTGCTATGGATGGGGGTGGGAGGGGTGCAGAGTGGGTGGGTGGGTGGGGGTGAGTCAGTAAACAGGCTCTAAGGAACCTTTCCATAGATAATGCAGGTGGGGAGAGGGAGAGGAACGTCCTCAGGGAGAACTGGAGGGATGCTTTGTAAAATCCACATTCAGGTGACCCCTGAGAATTCCAGGCTTTTCCTAGCCACACCTGTAGGCCAATTGTTCTACAATCTTCAGGTCAGTTTGGCTGGTAAATTTATCTAAATCCAATCTTGGGGGAATGAGGTGTGGAGAAGGGGTTTCTTCCTTCGGGGTGGAAGGCAGCTGACGTAGTTCATGTGACTTGCTCTATTGCCAAATTTTAAAATTCTTCAAAAACAAACTACTTAAAAAAAAAAAAAAGTGTGACCTCCCTTTTTAAAAGTCCTCTCCTCTAAACTGTGTCTGCCTCTTTTAAATCCTTCATGTGGAGGTGGGAAAGGCTCTTGTCTAGCCCGAGAAGCCCGAGGGTCTAGCCCCTGCACTGTAAATTAACAATAATATAAAAATGAACACCTTGTATGTGGGGCTCAAACTGGCTTCCACTGGAACAACTCTCCTCTATTTTAGTGGCACAGGACGAGTCACAACCTGCCCAAACCCGAGTGTGGAAAATGGCGGGAGGCACAGTGCCTACCTTCTGCCCTTGTGGCTGTGAGATGAGGCAGCACAGGGAGGCTCTAGAACCTGCAGCTTATTACTAGTGACATTAGAACTGCACAGCAGGACAGATGCAGGCACTGGCTTTTGTTCTTCCTTTACTGCAGACTGGACCCTGAGCCTTGTAGAAGTTAGACAAGCCCTCGTCATTGACTTCTAGCCTTAACCATTCTATCCTGATCTGCTCAACAGTCAGCCTTGGGCTAGCTTTTGTTACAGGCCCGCACCATCAGGTCCTTTCCTATTTGTGCCTGGGATAGGTCCTAGAGTCTCATGCCTGCTGAGTAATCTGTCTTTTACTCAGCTCCAGCACTAGCCTGGTAGTAGTAAGTAGGAGTCACTCGAATTCCCTTCCATCCCACTGACACGCATTGGTTTGGAATATAAAGCTCCGCCTACAGACCAAGCAGAGGTGGATATGGTCAGGTACACTGCAAGGAAGGAATAAGGTGTGTCCCAGGGGTGTCCCAGGGGTGTCCCAGGGGTGTCCCAGGGGTGTCCCAGGGGCTAAGGGAAAAGGCTGTGAACACCTGCCTATTCTATTTCCCTGAGGTTTGGTCTCAGTGTACTAAATAAAAGGTTAATGTAGTCTGTAACACATATTTGCTCCTGGACCCAGCATAGGGCCTGCTATACAGAAGGGGTTGAATACACACCTGGTAATACATGGAGCCAATCCCAGCACTTGGGAGGCAGAGGCAGGTGGATTTCTGAGTTCAAGGCCAGCCTGGTCTACAGAGTGAGTTCCAGGACAGCCAGGGCTATAAAGAGAAACCCTGTCTCGAAAAAGAAAAATAACACACAAAATAAATAAATAAATAAATAAATAAATAAATAAATAAATTATTAGGTAAGTAGAACAGTGGAGAGCACAGATAGAAGGGCTTGGTCAGCAGTCTCCTTTGGTGGGCACGAACCTTTCTGTGTCCGTTAAGAACGGGGCCCCTGCCTCAGACAAACGTTAACAGGCAAGTTGCTCCTAAGCAGTCTAAAGGTTTCCTCCTGTTTGTGACACTGTGGAAAGAAGGGGCTTCTCAAGTGTTCTAGAATATCGAAAGCATTTACATCCCCACGTATCTCAAGGGGTCTACTTACGCTTTATGTTGAGATCGTGAACATTCAATAGGAGAAACTGCAGAGCTTAAGATTCATCGATGCCTCATAACTGTGGCACTTCTGGGTGAATGAGAAGGAAACAGTCACCGTCCAGCCCAGGAGAAGACTTGGCCGTGCGGGGGCTACAAACGGAACTTGGATCCTCTGCAAGAGCAGCAAAGCTCTTGACTGTTGAGCCATCTCTCCAACCCTAGACCTGAGATTTTGCTCCTCCACCTTTTATCTCCTACATGTTGGGATTGGGGCTCTG
Organism: Grammomys surdaster; assembly: GCF_004785775.1. Classification (NCBI taxonomy): domain Eukaryota; kingdom Metazoa; phylum Chordata; class Mammalia; order Rodentia; family Muridae; genus Grammomys; species Grammomys surdaster. The sequence goes on along the minus strand of NW_021604565.1, from coordinate 5,171,052 downwards.
TATGTCCTACACGCTGGGATTGGGGCTCTGGACCACCACTCCCCTACCCAGTTAATGTGGTGTGGGAGAGTTTTTGAAATGCTAGGTGAATACCCTTCCAAATGAACTACATTCTTAGTTAAATTAATCTCTTGAGATGTTAAACAAACACCCTTGCTTACAGTATTGATATGCCACCATCTCTGAGTGTGGCAGAGGACCAAAGAGGGTTAAAAGAGTAGGCCCAACCAGGTGGTCCTATTTAGCATACTTTGCCACCAGACAAAATAACATATCCTTTCATTTCAACATTTGGAAGGCGACAGCAGGAGGGTCTCTACAACTTATAGTCCTGCAGGGGTACCTCATGAGCTCTGGGCCAGTTGGAGTAAAAGAATAATACCTTAGCTCAAAAACAAAACGCTATGTTGGTTAAGGCACCTAGTCCTAGACACAGGAGCAGGCAGACAGACAGGAGCCACGGCTCCTGCGGAGAGCAGCAGGATTTGGAGCGGTCCTGGGGAAAGGGAAGGAGGTGGTCCTGGGGAAAGGAAAGGAGGTGGTCCTGGGGAAAGGAAAGGAGGTGGTCCTGGGGAAAGGGAAGGAGGTGGCTAGCAGCTCGGTCTGTGGAGCTGGAAGGTTCAAAGTTCAGCTCAATTTTACTTCATGCCATATTTTTTGGCTGAGGAGAGGGTGAGAGAGGGTCCATGTAGCTCAGGTTGACCTCAAAATTGCCATGTAACCCAAGCTAGTCTTGAATTCTTGATCCTTCAGCCTCTCATTCCCAAGGGCTGGGATTAAGTGTGTGCCATCACAACTCGGTTTTTCTTTTCTTTTCTACCCAGATCTCAAGAAATCCATTTGTCCAATCTCCCCTTTTCTATCCAGACTTCAAGAAGTCTGTCTGTCCAATCTCCCCAGGTTAGAGTGGAGGTCAGCAATGCACACCTGGAGCTAGAGGCCCTTCCCTCTTACGAGCGCATCGTCCTCTGGCAACTGACCTAACCATCCCTGCTCCCCATTTTAGAGAGACTATTGCGAGAGCCGGGTTAGTTCAGGGAGAGGGCTGAGTCCAGAGCACCGAGGAGGGAGGAGCTCATCACACTTCAGCTGCTGACTCCTTGCCTGGACACATGTCATGGCCGCTGGTTGAATGAGAATGCCCTGGTGCCAACACCCCTAAAGACTGCAGGAATCCTTAGTACATTTAAAGTTTAGGCCTGGAACCGGGCATGCAGCACAATGGTGGAGCTCTTGCCTTCCTTCCGTGTGTGAGTTCCTGAGTCTGAAATCAAGTCCCACATAAAGAAAAGAATTATAAAGAGAGGCCTTAATGCTCGTTTGGATTTTACATTATTATTATTATTATTATTATTATTATTATTATTGATGGGGTCTCTCTTCATAGCCCCAGCTGTCCTAGAATTCACCCATATGCCAAGCTGGTCTCATATTAACTGAGATCTACCTTCCTCTGCCTCCAGAGTAAGTCCTGGAATTAAGGGCTTATATCACCATAGTGTTAAACAGCAGGGAAAAAAAAAAAGTGTGTGTGTGTGTGGGGGATTTTAGGTTTTGAAACACCTCCCTCTAAAGCTGATTAAATACAACAGCCTAACTGTCCATCAATGAATGAATGAATAATAGAAATGTGAGATAATTTTATATATGTATGAATATTATGTAGCAGTAAAGAAAATGACATAATAAATTTTATTTATTTTATTTTTTTTGAGACAGGCTTTGACTGTGTAGTCCTGGCTCTCTAGGAACTCGATCTGTAGACCAGTCTGGTCTCAAACTCACAGAGATCCACCTGCCTCTGCCTCCTGAGGGCTGGCATTAAAGGCGTACATTAGCACCGCCGTCCCCACCACACAGCATGCTTTATTTTTAAGAATATGTTGTGAAGTGGGACCTTACTGTTGCCCTGGATGGTCTTGAACCCACGGATGGGTTCATCCTCTAGTCTCAGCCTCTCCAAGTTAGACACAGGCATGACACACAGGCATGACACACAGGCATGGCTTCATGTCAGGAAAGTTGTTTATCTGCTTTGTTCTCGTCGATGAGAGAAAGCAAAGTCTACGGGGGAGACTTGGATGGGAGGTGTAGACAAGGGATTCCTCTCCATGGAGTTTCCATCTGGGGAGGGATGACATCATCGAAGGTGGATCCTGCAGACTTCACCTCTCACCTACAGAGCGCTGAACTCTTCAGAACCCATCCTCCAGGACTCCAGCCTGCTTTCCTTCTTTTTGTTAGTTTTCTGACAAACCTTTTTCCACCTCTTTTGTTCGTTTCTTTGATTCGCGCGCATGGTGTGTGCGTGTGCGTGTGCGTGTGCGTGTGCGTGTGCGTGTGCGTGTGCGTGTGCGTGTGTGTGTGTGTGTGAGAGAGAGAGAGAGAGAGAGAGAGAGAGAGAGAGAGAGAGAGAGAGACTTAAGTAGCTCAAGTTGGCCCTGAAGTCACTGTGTAGCCAGAGCTGATCCTGAACTCCTGATCTTCCTGCCTCTGCTTCCTGAGCGCTGAGACTTCAGGCACATGCGGCCACACCTGGCTCTCTGCTTATCGCCTGGACCCCATAATTTCAGCTGTCCCTTATCGTCTTTGATCTTCTCAGCTAGTTGCAGCATTGCTCCTGAACTCCTGACCTGGATACGCAGCTGCTCCCACACAGGCCATCTGGAGAGTTCCTAGGCAGCCAGGTGGAACACATCATGACTCCCGCGTGTCCCTGAAACGCACGCTGAACTCTCTCCCCCATTTCCAGACCTGCAAATGAGCTCCCCATGTGCAGTCACCCAAACTAAGTCCTAGACGTTCCCACTGCCCCTCCAGCTCTGCCCACACCTCCCCCACCCCAGCCCTATCTTCTCTTTCCTGCCTCTGGAAGTTTCTGTTTTATTTCTCAAAGCTGAGAACCAACCAGGGCCTTTGAGTCTGCTACACAAATACTGTTCAGTGAAGCTATGCACTAGCTCCTCTGGGTTTTGAGTGTGCCTCTTCACTGTTACATGCCTGTCCAACCTTGAGCTGCTATAATAGGTTCTTAATTGGCTTCTCTATGTCCAGGTGACTTCCCGTGTCTCAAATCATATTGCAAGTTTACAAAATGTAGGGCAGCCCTTAGCCTTGGCATTTGAAGCCTTCACAGTGTCTCCAACCTATGTTTCTGTCTCATGTCTCCCAGTCCATGCACCAGGAACCCTTGGTAATACAGATCTTTGTATTGAGGGCACCTTTGTATGACACTCATCGGTTTCCGGGCCAGGCCGTACCCATTCATAGACCGAATTCATTCATCCACATACTCATTGTTAATTAGTTATCCTTGCAGCCCTGGGGAGGGAGCCGGATGCTTTCAGCATGCAAAACAAGTGCCATCCTTGAGTTGACTACTCCTAGACCCTAAAGGTTAGTGGTTTGTTTGTTTTTATTCTGGAAGATTGGTGGAGTTTCCTGTGCAGTTTACTGTATGGTAGAAAATGACATACTCTCGGGGGAATAAGAGTGGATAATGCCAAAGGGCCTTATTTATTTATTTATTTATTTATTTATTTGAGGCTCATAGAGTCCTGTCTATCATCAGATTTTTTATGTAGCTGAGGCTAGCCTTGAACTAGTGTCCTTCTGAATCTGTCTCTTGGGTTCTGGGATGACAGGTATGCAACCATACCTGGCTAGTGAAGCGAGTATGTGTCTCTGTGTTCACATACACTTGAGTGTGCATGTGTGTTTTGAATTTTTGGGACACGGTATTATTAAAACCTAGATAGAGCCGGGCAGTGGTTTAATCCCAGCACTTGGGAGGCAGAGGCAGGCAGATTTCTGAGTTCAAGGCCAGCCTGGTCTACAGAGTGAGTTCCAGGACAGCCAGGGCTACACAGAGAAACCCTGTCTCGAAAAACAAAAACAAAACAAAAACAAAAACAACAAACAACCTAGGTAGAATGAAAACCTAGCATCTATATGAAAACGTGGCATTTGTCTGGGTTGCTTTCTTTAACATAATAATTTCCAGTCCCATTCATTTTTCTGCAAATCCCAGGATCCCAGTTTTCTTCATGCCAAAGTGTACCGTTTGTCTGTACATGCTGTATGCATGGCTGTGTGTGTTTGTGTGTGCTCACCTGTGCATGGGCGTGTGGAAGCTAGAGACTGACTTCTGGTGTCTTCCTCTACTATGCTCTACCTTATTTTGGGGGACAGGGTCTCTCACTGAACCTGGAACTTGCCATTTCTGGCTGACAGCAAACACCAGTCTTTACCCCCCTGGAGACCAGGTTACGGGTGTGCCCACCATGCCTTGCTTTTATGTGGATTCTGGGGATTCAAACTGAGGTTTTCATACTGGTTCTTTACCATGTAGACCTTCCCCAGCCCCCGTGTAGTGCTTCTTGAGGAACAGTTACAGTGAGCTGGGAATCTTGACCTCTTGCCACACCCTGGATAATTTCTGAATCCCCTGGGGCCTCCTGACCCTGCTTTCTCTTGGCATTTGTCATTTTTTATTTTATTTCTAGTAACTCAAAGTGATTTGACAGCATAAGATGACATCACAGTTATGCTTCTGTTTGTTAAAATTCAGAAAGTAGTACACAGACCAAGAAGGCCCCTCCTTCCTGGCTCCGAGCTGGGAAGAGCCTCTCCCTACGGTGCAGTGCTCTGAAAGAGGAAAGAGCAGCTGAACTTCCCTGTGGTGAATTTGAATTTCATTTAATTAACATGACTTTCTTCTAGCATTAGCTAAGTCTTTAGAAAACAGTAAAATAAAGAGAAGTTGTCTCTCTTTGGATGTGATCTCTATTAGAAATATTAAAGACAAATTGAATATCAGAGGAACGTGTATTCTGTTTGTGGGTCTCACTTAAGTGCATAGTGCGCAGGCTGGCCTACACCTCATTCTGTGAATGAAAAAGGGTGCATCTCTGGACTACACCTCAAATGAACTGTCTGAGTTTTGGGCACGGAGTCCACAGGCTCTGACTTTTTAGCACCATTTGTTTGTTTGAGACAAACAAATATACTTCACAGTATACCCCTGGATAGGTTGGAATTCTCTACAAAGTCCTGTTCAGGCTGGTTTCCATGTTGCTGTAATCCTCTGTCCTCATTTCCTTGAGTGCTGGGGTCGTGAACACGAGTTCTCATACCTGGCAGTTGTTGTTAGCAATCCTGACCGTGTAGAAAATTCTCCGTAGCTTCAAAGGCACCATGCCTACCCCACTGGCACCACACTCTGCTCCCTGTGCCATGCTGACGTGAGAATTGGGGTAGGAGGCATAACTTGCTGAATTCCAGGCAACACTCGACCAACCGAGCGACAGCCTTGGCCTCTCTCTATCTTCCCTCTTCATTTCTTTTTCATCTCCTTCCCCCTCTCTTCCCCCTCTCTTCCCCCTCTCCTCCCCCTCTCTTCCCCCTCTCTTCCCCCTCCCTCTAAACTTCACGTGGGCCTTGAACTTGCTACGTAGCTGAAGATGACCTCAAACTCTTGATCCTCCAGTCTCCGCCCTCCACGTGTCAGAATTACAGGTCTGTGCCCTTAATCCAGCGTTCCCCTTTTCTGTTTTTGAGACAGGTTCTCACAGCTGGCCTGGAACTGGTGGCTATTCTCCTGCCTCAGCCTCCAAAGCAGTGCTGTTCCAGGTGTGAGCTGCCATGCCTGGGTCACCTCTATGCTTGCACTGCATTTCTCTGGATTTTTTTTTTCTCAGAGCAGATTCCAGCTGACGTGCAGAAGTCCTGAGAGGTATTGGAAGCCTCTAAGGAAGAATGAACTCAAGTCTGTGAAAACATGGGTGCGGTCAGCCACTCAGATGAGGCCCACAGCCTCAGTGGGAACAGGAAGGAGCTGGTGGGGTTCCTAAGCTGGATCTTGCACATTTAAAAATCCAATTGCCTTGCTATCCTAGCCAAACTTATTTATAAAAACATGCTATAGCCGGGCGGTGGTGGCGCACGCCTTTAATCCCAGCACTTGGGAGGCAGAGGCAGGTGGATTTCTGAGTTCGAGGCCAGCCTGGTCTACAGAGTGAGTTCCAGCACAGTCAGGGCTACACAGAGAAACCCTGTCTCAAAAAACCAAAAAAATAAAAATAAAAATTAAAATAAAAAAATAAAAGCATGCTATAGACGCTGACACATAATATGAAGAAAGCCACAAATCAACGTGTGTGTGTGTGTGTGTGTGTGTGTGTGTGTGTAATTGAACCAGGGCCTTGTCCATTCACAAACAAGTGCTTTTGGGGAAGGCTCTCTCTTGAACAACTATTATTCAAGGCACTTTAATCACTTGATTCTTAGAAAAGATATTTAATGCTAGTACCACTTAGTAACCCCATGTTACAAGTGGGAAGAGGGCACAGAAAGGTTAATTAATTTCTTCAAAGTTATTCAGTCAATAAAGATCCAGTCTGCTTATGCTAAAACAATCTTTTCAGGATTTTTTTGTTGTGTATCATACCCAAAGAGGAGGGAGATAAATTGCCTACTGTCTCAGCTTTCAGTCACTGTATGATAAATTAAGATGGGAACACATGCTTAGGGCAGACGGGAGGAGGGCTAAGCACCTCAAGGAAGGGGGACAAGCTGCGCTGTTGCAGAGGGCCCTGGAAACAGGTTCATTGGCAGAAATGAAGGTGACCTGTGCAGGAAACGGTGTGTTTCACCATGACTGAGTAGAAAGGGGTTACTATGGAGCCCTTCGAAGACATCAGGATGTGTTCAGATCTCAGAAGGCCTTGGGTGTTTGACACCACGGAGCAGCAAAGACGTCTTCTTGGTGCAAAGCCAAATAGTCAAGGCCTCAATGATGGTCTGGTCTCTGTATGGACAGAGGTGAGGCCAAATGACTGGCCAAGAAGACACTGCTAGAGAAGCCAAGTGGGCCCAGAGAGCATCAATGACAGGCCAGAGGGAGGGGACATGTCAGGGAGGAGAGAGGAAGCAGGCCTCAGACTTGGGGACGACCTAAAGCAGAAGAGTATGTTTCCTGCAGGTAGGGAAGCTCACGGTCTGGGGTCTGACGGGGTCAGAATGCATGCAGTTTCATGTGACAGGAGGTGAGAAGGCAAGGGGAAACAGGAGTTCCAGGGAGAGTCTGTGAGGCCCTGGCCTTAGGGTCAGCCTTCATGAGGTGTTTCCTGAGCTCTGGCTCCCTCGGAGGCGTTCTGCCCCAGTGGGCTCCTGAGGAAGGTTAACTGCTCTGACACCACTAACAGAAGTGTGAAGAAGGGGTTTGGACTCATTGCCACTTAAATAAGGAACAATGGCTGAACAGCTAAAAAGCTACTGAAGGACTCAGTTTCTCAGAGCAGCACTGAGGTTTTCCGATGGCCTGGAGGTTGTACCCGGGCTCAGCTGTAGTCATGGCAGATTTCCCCCTGAATGCTGATTTTTTTTTTTCTGGTTATATTTCAGACAATTAACAGTGGCTAATGACTCAGCCTTTCGAGTAATTACCACCAATGACGAGTCCCTCTCAGAGGTACGTGTCTCTTGCACAGGGGCTGTGAAAGGGAAGGGAATTTATGACAACTGAAAGCTCCTCCAGGCTACAAAACTGTCAGATTTAAATTAATCCCCCCTTTATATACCTATTTGTGGCTTGGAAGAAATGATGGAAATATTATTAAGTAATTATTAAGCTTTTAAAGCATTCAATAGCTCCTTGCTTCACGCCGTTTCTTTTCTCCACTATGTGAGGGTGTCAGGGAACCCCAGTGTGAGGGTAGATGACATCGGTTCAGCCATTCCTAACCCTTGGCTTCTGGGCCTCTTCTTTTCTCCAAGGTGTGAAAGTATTTTAGTGAAAGTTTCATCTTGGCTTTGTGAATAATTAATCCTCTGTTTCTTAGAGAAGTTGGCAAACGTAGGAGTACGGAAAACAGACCATAAAACACTCCCTAATTGAGCAAGGGCTCATTCTTATAGCAGGCTCAGGGCCACCGGAATGTGCTGAAGCCGCATTCCAGGGCCTTCCCTGGCCTGGGTGCCAGAGGGGATTAACCTGACTCTATCTCTGCTTCTGCTTTCTGAGAATAGGAGGGAGACAGGAAGAGGCCCGGAGCCATTTCCCGGAAACCAAGGTGGGAGAGCTGGGGAAGGGAGTTGGTCCACATGGGGAGGTGAGCAAAGCCACCCCGAGAAGGGCATGGGATGGACAGCGCTGCAGGGCAGAGGAGCGGGCAGCTCATGGAGTGTGAGGAGCTACCTTGAGACAGAATTCCCGTCACCCCCCGCCCAAGACAAGGAAAGAGAAACGTGGCTGCTGTTTATATTTTGTCTTTGTGATACAGGGTCTTAACTTTGTAGCCCAAGCCGGCCTCCAAGTAGCAGTTGTCCTACCTCAGCCTCCCAAAGGCTAGATCACCCAGTTTGCATTCGCAGTTCTTCATGTAGAGGATCCAGTTGGTGACACAGTGAAGACAGCTGGACAGTCTTACTGGATTGTATTTAGTAACCTCGAAAACAAGAGCAGAGTCCATAAAAAAAAGAAAAAAGAAAAAGTGTGCGCATGCCAATAAACAAAAGCAACAAATCCACAAAACACAAAACTTTAAAGACTCTATGATTCATTTTTTTTTCTTGTGACAAAATCTCTTAATGTATTACCAGGCTGGCCTAAAACTCATTGTGTTGCCCAGGCTAGCCTCTGAACTTGAGATCCTCCTGCCTCAGCCCCCTGGGTGCTGTGCTTACAAGTACACACCATGACATCAGCTGTAGTGAACACTTTTTATTGACTCAGGTTGTGGACTTGGTTTTGAAAATGGACTCAGTGCCACACCATTTCCTGAAGCCCCAAACCTGCTTTTCATTTTCTCTTCTCCTCACCTCCTTCCTCCCATCCGGCCTTCTCTTGCCTCTCTCTGTTCCTCTCTCTTGTGAGACAGGATCTCCTGTAGCTCAGTCTGACCTTGACTTCATGTAGCTAAGGATAACCTTGCATTCTCGATCTGCCTGCTGGTGTTCCCCACAAGTGTTGATTTATACTGGCTGGGAAGGGGTTAAACACGGGGCTGTTGGTGCCGAGACACCCCCAGCCCTGCTTTATTTTGCTTTTGTGGTTGTAAACACTGCTGTGTCATCAGGAGTGAACTTTACTTGATGAACGAGTGAATGAAATCCTGGCCTAGTGAGTTCTGCACCCCAGAGTGAAGGTGTTTCCTTCTCCAGTAAGGAAGGCTTTCTTGTTACTTGCACTTGAGCACCATTCCTACCTCACGTCTTAGGCAACACTGTGTGCCCTTCTGTCTGTGGACTGGCCGTTCTGTATGCTTCTCACGGAAGACGTCCACAGTATGGAGTCCTCTTGCAATGTGCACAACTCTGTTTTCGCTTTGATGCTTGTTTGAGTAGCAGGTCGACCTGCCTTCCTCAGCCTCTTCACTGCTTAGGTTACAGGTGTGTGTCACCCACTGCCTTCCTGTCTCTTCTGGCTTAGGTCTAACTCCAGTCAAGCATCAATCTTTTCTCCTTTCATCATCTCCAAAGGTTTACTCTGTTGCCTGGGCTAGCCAGGAGCCAATTGGCTGACTCAGCGTTCCCAGAACAGGTAACAGTGTGAGTACCAGGCCAGCTATGGGTTTATTCCTTCACTGCAATGCAGAGTTGCAGCTTGTGACTATACCACATTACCTATCGGCAATGGCGAGCACTCAGACCATCCCCGTGTTCAGTCATTATGAACCATGCTCCTGTGAACACCGTGTGGTCTAGTGTGCAGTTTCCTTTCCTCCCACCTGACACGGTAAACTTATATATAACAACCTGAGACATATTTTGCAAAGTGAACCATTTTACTAATAACATATGAAGGCTCAAAGATGTACATACCTTTCGTCACGTCCTTGGTGCTTTATGTTGTGCTCTGATGCTTAAAATTATAGCCAGAATACTGAGTGTGAAGTGGTAACGTGTACACACAAACATGTTCATGTGCATGTGTGTGATTTATCTATTTTACTTTTATGTATGTGAGTATTTTGCCTGCATGTATATCTGTGTACCACATGTGTGACTAGTCCTCAGGAGACTATATGGGGCATTGGCTCACCTGAACTGGAATTACGGGGGCTTTGAGCTTCTACATGGGCCATATGTTCCTTGGGATAATAAGTGGGATTTGTGGTACTCCTGTTCAGTGTACTAATGCCATTAAATCATCTCATGAATTTATTGTAATTTCCTATTGGCCTTTCAGTCAGCTGCAGAGAACACAGACTTATGTTGTGTCTTCAGGTGCTGGCATGTCGAGTGAACTTTATCTGATGAATGAATGAATGAAATCCTGAGCTAGTAAATCAGTTGTGCAAATAAAATCACCCCTGTAGGTATCTGGGGAGTGGAACAGAGGCTTGGACAGGGCCAGCCCTGGTGAGCACAGCCCTGTTGAGGGCTCATTTTGGGTTGGTTCCCTCTGTGTCTCTGCTGTCTCAGTGTGCAACTATAAAGATGTGAAGAGAAGCCTGTGGCATCTGATTACCGTGGGAGAGGGGAAAACATCTTAGGTTCATTCTGGGTTTTTGCCTCTTTCTGTTGGCTAGTTAGTCTTGGTTTCATGGGGGATGTGTCTATTTCAATCAGGGCCAGAAAAGTAGGAGTATAGAATGGTTCAGGGCTTCTAACGTAGACCGCTGGGGTCATCTCCCTAGCCTGCTGGCCAAGCTCAAAGCCCATGTGTAGAAGCACCAGCCAATGGGCAGAGCTTTCCTAGACAACTGCACCAGGCATCTAAGCAGGTGAAGTTCCAGCCAAGATTATATTGGGTGTGTAATAAAATTAAGGGCAATAAAACCAGATACACCGCTTCACTACAACAGTGTACTGGTAAATCCACTCTAACAAGACCCGGCGTTGAGAGGAAAAATTCAGATCCTTTGCCAAACTCTTCCATATATCATGTGTGTCATTTGAGGCTGGGGGGTTGTTTGAGAAATACTTCTGGGGATGCTTTTGTCTTTGTGCAAATCTCATTGAGTCCTTACAAAACCTGGACATTGTGGCCACTCCACTCCTCACCTGGGCCACGTGGAACAGCCACGGTTGCTTCTGTGCAGCGTCATTGGGCTGCATTTGATGAACGTAAAGTAACAGCTCAGAAGAAAGTCTCTGAGGTGCTCTTACTATGTAGTCCAGGTTGGTCTAGAGTTGGAGAACCCCTCCACTCTCATGCCTTCATCTTCTCAGAGATGGGGTACCTCAGGAATATGCACATACCATGCCTTCTGCCTAAAAGATCACTATTGAACTGTTTAACATGTCTCAACATGTTCTATCCCACAACTAAGAGTGTGGAGAACCCATACCAGTGTGTCTAAACCTAGAGAGTCTAAACGTTGACCCACAAATGAAGATCATGGTGGCTCTGTATTTTTGAAAGAACTCCTTTCTTTTCCATTTTAAAATGGTATTTTTGTGTGTGTCAGTATGTTGCCGGCGTGGATGTCTGCATCTCACATGTATGCCTGGTGCCTGCAGAGGCCAGAGGAGTGTGGGGGTGCTCTGGGACTAGACTTACAGACATTTGTGAGCTGCCATGTTGGTGCTGGGAATCGAGCCAGGGTCCTCTGGAAGAACCAGTACTCTTAACCATTGAGATGTCTCTCCAGCCTGAGGAACCATTTTCGTAACTCTAGGCAACACGATAATGCGCTGTTTGGAAAGCGTTTCGGGGAGAAAGATGGGCTGGGGAGATGGCTCAGTGCAGAACACCTGCCCGGCACACATGAAACCCTGGGCTTGATCTGTTTTCTCCTTTAGAGAAAACATGGAATCAGTTTCTCAAAATTACTTGTTACCCCCCCCCC
>NW_021604565.1:5155151-5159157 GCF_004785775.1 Grammomys surdaster | reverse complement strand
CCTCCTCCTCTTCTTCTTCTTCTTCTTCTTCTTCTTCTTCTTCTTCTTCTTCTTCTTCTTCTTCTTTTTGGTTTTTTGATTTTTCAAGACAGGGTTTCTCTGTGTAGCCCTGGCTGTCCTGGAACTCACTCTGTAGACCAGGCTGGCCTCGAACTCAGAAATCTACCTGCCTCTGCCTCCCAAGTGCTGGGATTAAAGGCAGGTGCCATCCTATCCCAACTTATACTATGGCCCCTGCCTGACCAGATTCCACCTGCCTCCTCTGTCTCTGTCTTTGTCTCTATCTCTGTCTCTGTCTCTCTCTGTCTCTCTCTCTCTCTGTATGTTTACAAAGAGCAGAACAGAACTTTCTTACGTGTCAGTCTTAAATCACATGTGTTGTATAATTTATTAACACAAGGAGAACAGTTTTTTTGGTTTTGTTTGAGATGGGGTCTCTCTATGTTTCTTTGTCCTGGAACTCACTAGACAAGGCTGGCCTTGAACTTGCAGAAATCCCCATTTCTGCCTCTTGAGTCCTGGGATTAAAGGGGTGCACCACCATACCTAGCTGTTTATTTTGCTTTTTGATGTTTCCATTACTTGGGACCAGATCTCTTGCATCCTAGGCAGGCCTTGAACCAAGCCTTCTGCCTCAGCCTTCTGAGTAGCTAGGCTAACCTAGTCCAGCTTGACTTGGGTTTACAAGGCAGATCAGAACAATTTCCCACGTGGCCTGTCAGAGAAGCAGGAGCAGCTTGCCCTGAGTGTCCAAGAAGGGCTGGGGAATGACTTACAAATTGGTCACTGGGCAGATACTGTTTCTTCTAGAAAATCCAAACCTAGCTAAAGGTAGCAAGCCTACAGCTGAGAGCAAATTCAAACCCTCTGGGCATTACCCTAGCTGATGCTGACAGTTCTCTCCAAACCAACTCAGCCCGCAATGTGCCTCTGCGGGACCCGGAACTCAGACACAGTTCAGTTTGATCCTGCCATTATAGAGCTTGCTAAATGGATTTAGGAGGGGTTTAGCCCAATCATGTTCCAGAAACTAGATGACCAGGAAGGGCTAGCCCCTCATTCTGGGTGTTCTTTAATGGAGAGCAATCCCAACATATCATACTCTCTTTTCTGCACATCTCATGGATTGCTTTTATTTGTAACTGCTGTTTACAGCATGCGCTGAGTCCTCAGCCAGCTGTGGCAGGATATGGCTATGGTTTAGAGTCCCGTCAGAGTTGTATGTGACAGTATCTGGCATTTTTTAAGTAACTGCAGTCACAGTCCCCAACATGACTTGGGGTACAAAGTGCAGAAGGAAATAACTAAACCAATGCCTAGTGTCAGGACTTGTCACCCTGGCAGTGTGAGTGAGCCACCAAGAGGCTGTGCTACTGGATTCTTCTGCTGTGCAGCCCGATAAGCAGAATACACACAGATTAGCAAATAGTAATAAAAACAGAGTGTTCCAGATGAGTCGAGTGAGATTAGTGAATAACAATAAAACAGGAACGTGCTTCAGGTGAGACATGTGTGTGTGTGTGTGTGTGTAGTGTGATATGTGTGTGGTGTGTGATATGTGTGTGGTGTGTGTGTAGTATATGTGTGTGTGATGTGTATGTGTGTACTGTGTGGTGTGTGTAGTGTGTGTATGTAGTGTGATATGTGTGTGTAGTGTGTGGTATGTATGTGGTATGTGTGTGTGGTATGTATTTGTTTGTGTGTACTGTGTGGTGTGTCTGTGTGTAGTGTGATATGTATGTGTAATGTGTGTGTGTGTTTGTGGTATGTATGTGTAGTGTGTGGTGTGTGACGTGGTATGTCAGTGGTGTGCAATGTGGTGTTTGTGTGTGTGTGTGTGTGTGTGTGTGCATGCGCGTGTGATGTGTAACTCTGGGCCTCTGGGTCATGCATTCTTGTACTAAGCTGTAAGCCCAGGCTCTCAGAGCACAGTAGTACTTAACTGGCTTGGGGCCGAGCCCGTCACTCAGTGGGAGCGTGTGCTCAGTACCTCAGGTGCTAGGTTTAGTCCCCAGTAGATACAGAGAAGAGGATTTTCCATGTGTAATAGGGTCTAATAGGAGCTGGAAGCCCCAGTTTCAAGGGTTCCAAAGAAAAATCAAAAACACATCCAACTCCTAGCACAATAGTCCAGCTGTTAAATCCCCCTCTCTTGAGGCAAGCAATGTAACTAATTGTTTTTTTTTTTTCGAGACAGAGTTTCTCTGTGTAGCCCTGGCTGTCCTGGAACTCACTCTGTAGACCAGGCTGGCCTCGAACTCAGAAATCCGCTTGTCTCTGCCTCCCAAGTGCTGGGATTAAAGGTGTGCGCCACCACTGCCCAGCCTCTTTCTTATTTAAAAATAATTAGATGTGTTTATTTTTATGCATACAAATATTCTCTGTATATATATATCATAGATAGATAGATAGATAGATAGATAGATAGATAGATAGATATCACACACACATATATATATGTGGGGAACAATGTGTCACTATGTATGTAGTCTTGGTTGGTTTAGAAATTACTGTGTAGACTGGGCTGGTCTTGAACTCACAGAAGCCTGTCTGCCTGTACCTCTGATTACTGATTCTTAAATTCTCAGAGAGCTTCCATGACTTCTGAGGTTACAAGCATGAACTATCTATCATGCTTAGTTGTGAGCCTGCTTTAGTGCAAAAGACACATACAGAATAAAAGATATAATTTGCAGATGATCTGAGTGTTGGGATCACAAACATAAGCCACCATGCCTGTCTGTAATTGTTGATAACTTTGTTTCAGGCAGTAATTTTTTGCCTGCCCAGGAAAACCTTTAGGAAGCTCCTCTGTGTGGCTTCTCAGAATTCTGTGTGACACTGAACGATCTTCCCAGCACGTCCCACGCCTCCAAGTATTCTTCAGCGTGGATTCTCCACTTTATCGGTAGAGTGACCCTGTGCCTTCTGAACAAGGTCCCCGTTCACTTTGTTCTGAGTGGCCCTTGGGCTTTGTATCCACGCACTGCGGTCGGTCCACAGAGAGAAGATGTGGAGCCACCCGAAGGTCCCCTTCCAAGCTTCACAGTCTGTCAATCTGTGACTAAACAGGCCAAAGGGCTTCCTCCTCAGCACTCGGCACTCGCATCAGCCATTCCCATTTCAAAGGTTCAGTCTTGTTCCTCCAGCTGAACACAAGCTCATTAAAGACAAGGCTAGCCCGCTAAGATTGTTGTTCCAGAAAGGTTTACTGCTTCTGAGCTAGTGTCTACAGTGCAGTGGGTTAGTGTAGGTTTCAATCTTATTACCTAAAATAGATCAGCTAACCTAATTTCCTTCTTTTAGGAAAAAGCACTAAAATCACCACAGTGTCTTGCACCAACAGGATGTATTGTTACCTCAGCTTTGGAATACAGACACTGTGTGATGAGCAGGGGAGGCTTCCATCAGAGGGCAGGAACACATGAAAATATCTACACTTTCATAAATGGATACACAACAAGCTACTACCAGGTGGGTTCAAAGTTGGCAGAAAAGCTAAATAAACACCACAAAAAGATAGGGTGCGAGTAAACCCAGTTATTTACTGTGAAGGAAAAGCATTCTTACCAACGTGCAGGTCCTCTAGGTTAAAGCTGAAATGCCCCCAACAGGCCTGTGTTTTGAACACTCAGTCCTCAGCTTGTGGTCTGAATTTTGTAAAGTGGGGTGCCTTAAAGAGATGGCATGTGACCAATGAAAAATAGGTCCCAGAAGCTGTCTTTGGGAGTTGGGCCTACTTCTGGTTCTGGCCTGGTTTCTCTGACTTCTGGTCAGTCAGGCACTGAACAGCCTCCCATCGCCACAGAAGGAGCCCTTGCCTCTCTCTCACTTCACCACCGTGATGAAACTACGAAACAAAGTGAAATCTTTTCTCAAGATGTTTCTGGTCAGGATTTTGTCATGACTGGTAAAGGTACAGCCTAGAATTTTGGCATGTTTATGTAAAATTTAAAAATATATATACAATTTCAAGTTTAGAAGCTCATTTTTTTTTTTTTTTTTT
>NW_021604565.1:5124440-5155051 GCF_004785775.1 Grammomys surdaster | reverse complement strand
TCCCAAGTACTGGGATTAAAGGCGTGCGCCACCACCGCCTGGCTAGAAGCTCAAATGTATGTATAATGAATCAAAAATAATCTTAACAGCAATTACTGCTTCATACATTCTGTTGCAACCGTCGATTTTCCCGTAAGACTGATGCACTTTCTTTACCGGCTTCTCTAATGTCAGCATACCACACATAGTGAACACTAGACTGCAATGTATATAAAAGGGAGATACTATAAAACTTCTCACAATCAAACCATTCACGTGTTAAAAGCTTTTTCAAACAAACATATTCCAACTGTTCCGATCTGGAATGTTGTAAGATTTATGACTTAAGGACTCAATCCCTAGTGTGGTGCGTACAGGAGGTATGTAAAATTTTAAGCACCCACTCATCCTGTGTCCCCCAACCTGGTAGTGTATGTCCCAAACCCCATCGACGAGGAGGCTGAAGAAGTCGAATTGTGTTCCATGCAGTTTGGGACACATAGTGAGACCCTGAGTGAATTTGGGGGGGGCGTCTAGTGAGAGATTTCACTCAAGGAGGATTGTGGGTCTCCGGTTTCTTTTGTACCTGACCATGTGGTGAGCCCCCTCCTCCACAGTGCTGCCATG
The DNA here is from genome assembly GCF_004785775.1 of Grammomys surdaster. Lineage (NCBI taxonomy): Eukaryota > Metazoa > Chordata > Mammalia > Rodentia > Muridae > Grammomys > Grammomys surdaster. The sequence continues at coordinate 5,154,445 of NW_021604565.1, read as the reverse complement.
ACGCCAAGGTGCCGCGTCTCAGGCCCAGCGCAGTAGGTCCAACTGGCTACGGGCTAGAATTTCCTAGACTGGGAGCTGAATAAATAGCGTCAACAGACTATCTTCGCTGTCTGGACTGCTTTGCTAGCATCTCTCCTCTTACAGGTCTTCTCACCTCCGACTTCACAGAGAAAGTAGTGAGACCCAGTGGGGCTGCTGTCAGCTTCCTGTGTGCCCAGTGTCCTCTCTCACTGCACCAGCAGGGAAGGCATTTCTGCAAATGGAAGTATCCCACTTTCTTGACAGGCCGGGTCTCTCTCTCCCCTCCCCTCCCCCTCCCCCTCCTCTTCCCCTCCCTTTCTTCTCCTCTTCCCCTCCCTTTCTTCTCTCCTCCCCTTCCTCTCCCCCTCCCCTCCCCTCCCCCTTCCTCTCCCCCTACCCTCCCTCTCCTCCTCTCCTTCCCTCTCTTTCCCCCTCTACTCCCCCTTCCCTCTCTTTCCCCCTCTGCTCCCTCTCCCCCTCCCCTTTTCTCCAACGTTTAGTTCCCCAGGATTTTTAAGTTCTACTATACAAATAGTTTAAAAAACAGATACAATTTGCCTGTAGTGCCATCAAGGAAATAGTTCACATGTTTCTATTTTTTCCTCAGGGGACTTTTTCATGTGAGGAGGTTTTATACGAGGTGGTCAAGACACTCATTGTCCACACACATGTGTGTGGACATGTGTACATGTATATATATGTGTGTGTGTGTGTGTGTGTGTGTGTGCACATGTGGAGGTCACAGAACAGTTTGGGTGTTATCCTGATGTACTGTTCACCTTGTTTTTCTCAGACAGGATCTCTCACTGGCCTTGAACTTAAGAAATCATCTACACTGACTAGCCAGTGAGCTCCCAGGGACCCACAGGTCTCCATCTGGGATACAATTGTACACTGCCAGGCCTAGTGTTTGTTTGTTTGTTTTTGTTTTTAGAGACCGGGTTTCTCTGTGTAGCCCTGGCTGTCCTCTCTTTCTCTCTCTTAGGTATAGGGGGTCTAGACTTAAAACTTGACTGCTTAGTGTGTTTAACACAGCTGGCCACATGCCCCTCCATGTCACTTTTCTGTCCTGGTTCTATAATGTTACATCTCCCTGGTGACTTCCCATGTTCATCACTATCACAATTCCTACAGCCTTTCTGTCTCCTTCTTACCACTATACAAATACTTTAGGCAATGCTGTTTGTGCTTTTTGCAGGTAGTGAGGGCTTTCCACAGCTCTAGGACTCGAAACCAGAGCCTGGAGCATGCTAAATAAATGTCTACCAACCACCTACACTCTAGCTCCCCATCGATTCTTAAGGTTGACATTACTGTCTCCATGCTGGTGGTGTGTTTGTGTGTGTGTGCGCATGTGTGTGTATGTGCATGTGTGTGTGTGTGTGCATTCACGTGTATGAATGCTAGCACATTTGTATCCTAGGTACATGTAAAGGTCAGCAGACAACCTTGGGAATCAGCCTTTACCTTCTACTTTCTTTAAGTCACGGTCTCTCTTTTATGGTTGTGTACACCAGGACAGCTGGCCTGTGAGCTTCCGGTTGTTCCCCTGTCTCTGTTTCTCGTCTCCCAGCAGGGCTGCACTCAGTGTACCAAAGCATGTATCACTGCATCCTGGGGATGTGAGCTTAGGTTCGTGCAGTGAACACTTTAGCAGCTGAGCCTCTGCCTGGCCCGAGCTGAAGATTCTCTGAGTTTCACATTAGCAGGTACAGCTCCCCACTTTCTGAAACAAAACTCAACATTCCTGTCCCCAACTTTAATCTTCTTACATGTCCTCTCTCACATAAATGGCACCACCATCCACTCAGTTACAAATCAGAAACTGAGAAGCCATCTTTTCCTTATCTTCAAATGCTCCACAACTTCCTCTTCCTTATTGTTCAGCCTTGGAGCTTCTTTACAGTGCATACTCACTGACTGGTCACAGAGTCACCCCCCATCCCCTTCCTGTCACCCTTCCACATCCCGTTCAGCATCTCCTCTCAACTACATAGCAGGAGAACCTCTGACCTTTCCACAAAAGCATGCAGGACAATGTCCTCAATGGTTTCCCCACGGCCGTAGGATACGAGGACAAAGCCTCCAGGCCTCCAGGGCTCTGCAGGACTCTATTATTTATGTTGCTGTGGTAAAGTGTCATGACCAATAGCAACTAACAAATAATTTATTTTGGCTTACAGTTCCATGGGGGAGATCCTTGATGGTGGGGGAGGGGTGGAAGCAGTTGGCCAGAGTGGGAAGAGGACAGATTCAGCTCACAAGGACCTTCTTTGGTATGGTGTGAATATGACACGTCACCCAGTGGTTCATTGGATGTTTGGTTCCCAGGGGTGGAGTAAACTTTGGAATGTGAGACTAGCTGAAGGAAGTTGTTCACCGGGGCTGGCGGTGCCTTTGAATGTTACAGTGGCACCCAGTCTGTGCCATGAAGTGACAATCTCTGTCACATGTCCACTGTCCCGGTATTCCTCCCAACCACAGGGACCAGGCCAACATGGACTGAATTCCTGAGCCGTGAGCTGAGAGAACATCCCCTCAGGTGCCTGCCACAGCAGTGGGAACTGCTTGAGGTTTATGACATGAGAGTCTATCTCTTTCTCTTTGTCCTTTGAATAGAAAGCCTCTCTTCTCCTCCACCCCATGACTCTGCCTGGAATATCTTAGCTTAACTTTCAGGCCATATGAGAGCATCCTCCAGAGTTCTCCATCCAGTGTAAAAAAAAAAAAAAGTTAGCTTACCCTTCTCGTCTTACCCGTCACCGCTGCAAAAGGCTGCAGTCTCCTCTAGCTCTTTGCATTCTCTCTGAGTTTTAAATAATCAACTATATCTGCAGATGTTTGCAACAGCTGTTAAGTTGTTAGTCTGTACTGACTTAGTTGTGTAGCCCAGGCTGGCCTTGAGTTTGCAGCAATTCTCCTGTCAGCCTCTCAAATGCTGGGTCATAGGCTTGAGCCCCCCTGCCTGGCTGCTAATCTGCAGGCAGTGCACCTGAGGGAGTCGTTCATTTCTCAGAAACACTTTTTGTTTCTCTTTCTTTTCTACTTTTTTTCTTCATGCCAGGCATTGTACACAACAGGCAAACTACTGCAGAGCTGCACCCCAACCCAGGGATCCTTTACTTTGCATTGTAAATAAATGTAAGACTTATTCACAATAGATTTTCATAACTTTCTCACTTGTTACATATATAAGTTTTGAGAAATAAAACATATATAAGATATATATCACATATAAGATGTAGATACTATTTGCCTTACTTTGAGAGGAAGAGAGAGAGAAGAGAGAGAGAGAGGGAGAAAGAAGGAGAGAGAAAGAGGCTTCTGCATTAGACACAATATATTCTGATTGTTTTTTTTTTTTCCTTTTTTGAGATGGGTTTTGTTCTGTAGCTTGGGCTGACCTGGGATTTACTAGGTAGCCCAAGATAGCCTTAAATTTAGAATCATCTTCCTGCTTCAGATTTCCAAGATCTGGGACTACAGTCATGAGCAACTGTGTCAGATAATAGCTCTTGTGTCTGTAACTTATTAGCCACTTGCTGCTTTCCAGGGGCAGTGCTGTTCTCCTAAGGCACGTGTGTTACAGGCCCACCCCCTAGAGTGGTCCATCAGAGGGTGGCAGAGTCGTTTAGAGGTGAGGACTAGTGGGTGGTCTTTAGGATATGGCCCTGCCTTTGAAAGGGACTGTGGGGTTTGGTCTCTTCCTCTTTCTGTGTCCTGGCCATGAGGGTGGGGCCTAGCTGGAGGTCCCTAGGTTGTCGACCCTACCTCTGAAGGGGATTGTGGGTGTTTGGTCTCTTACTATCCTGCTTCTTGGCCATGAGCGCTTTTGCAGTTTTGCCATGCCAGAGGTGCCTGCCATGACTTTGCCACAGGCTCGAAGCCACAGGACCAACTGTCATGGATTCAAACCTTCAAGAGCAACGTCATAGTAAATCTTTAGTCCGTTTGAATTGATTGCCTCAGGAACTTGACATAATGTTAGCAAAAATAACAGTGTATGGGCTGGGGGTCAGAACATGGGTCAAGCATGCACAGGGTGCTGGGTTCAAACCCAGCCTCAAGAATAAATGGCAAGCTTTATAAAGTGGTGGCTATTTTTACCCTCCTCACTGGAGGGTAACTGCATCTCACACCTGTCAGTTGGGTCATATTTTATACTTACACTGGGTTCCGATGATGAGCAGGCTCCTTTGCTGGTCACTGAGATGGGTCTCCCAAGGTGCTGCCGAGGGATCTTGTCTGTGATCATGTGCTGCCCCCTGCATCACACATTCTTCCCCAATGCATTTGGCTCTAGCTGACTTCATCCCTGCCAAGGCACACACTGCCCTTGGTGTCATGGGAGCTTGTCCTTGTGGGATTTCCCCCTGTGTTGCTGGAACTCACAGCCTAACACAAAGCTTTGGCTTTGATGTCTCACCCCGGCTGCTCCTGGGATGCCCTAGACTTGGGAGAAGAGGCCGTTTTGAATGGATGGAAGAGGACACGAAAGGTAGGCTAGCTGAAGAGAGAGCAGGCAGTAGGCCTGCCCCAGGTACCAGGCTAGAGTCGGAAGTAAGCAAAGGGGACAGAGAAAGCAAGTTAAAGGTATCTTGACATCCAGTTACAGTGAACGAGGGACCCCACTTGAGGGACCAACACGGGAGTCGGTCTTTCCTGTAGCATGCCCAAGGGAAGCTTTGTGAAGAGCTGGAAATTGGGGTTGGGGGCCCTGAGGAGGAGCTTAGTTATGTGGAGCTTGCACAGTCTGGCATAGGCCGTGGGCTCCCTTCTCCAGTACCTTAGTCCCTAGAGAAAGGACTTTTATTCCTTTTGTCCCCCACATCTTTTCCATTTTGATTACAATGTTAGGAACTAAATCCAGAACTCCCAGAATGCTAGGCAAGCTCTTTACTACTGAATCACACCTCAAGTCCCAGAGCATGCTTTATTTTTCCAGACAAAATTTCTCTTGTGTAGCCTTGGCTCTCCTGGAACTCACTCTGTAGATCAGGCTGGCCTCGAACCCAGAGATTTACCTGCCTCTGCCTCCTGAATGCTGAGACTAAAGGTGTGTGCCACACCACCACTTTTAAAATAGGTAAATTATATATAGAGAAAATGAATGTCAGTTGAAAGAAAGAAGGCAAGAAAAAAAAAGAAGCAAGGAAAATAGAAAAAGAAGGAGAGGGAGGGGAAGGGAAGAAGAGGAAGGAGCAGGAAAGGAAATGAGAAGAGCTTTGTGACTGAGGAGAGAAACGGTTAGGAAGGGCATTGCGGAAGCTTCAGAGCACTTGAGTCATGGAGGCGCTGCCGATCGTGCCAGATCCACACGGATTCCAGTGGCCACCAAGCTGGCGCCATCACCAGATGCACCGAGTGCAATTTAAGCTTCGTATTTGGTGTTGGAGAGTAGAGGTGAATATCGAACTGAAGTGCTGCAAAACTGGACCCAGCAGAGCACAGGGGGATGACAAGCAGCAATGGCCCCTTGAATACAAAGCAAGAGAGAGCAGCCACGGCTGCTACTCAGTCTGGAGCATCTGCCTGCAGTGCAAAGAAAACGAGAAGCAAGACTCACCAAAGCGAGCAAGACAGAAGCTTACCTCCTGCTTAGGATGGCCCCAAATGACAGGCAAAAACCCACCACAGAAAACTAAAGCAAGAGGGCCCCAAACCAGCAGAGTAGATGCAAAAGCACAGCAGGTGGCCGACCATTAGTTTGCAAATCAGCATCAGTCAATGTTTTTAAAATCCAGTTTGAAATAAAATACACAGCACTTCAAAGAAATCTCAAGTCAGCAGAAGCGTGTACTATGTTTCATGTTATACATGCACTGGTTATCTTCAAACTAATTTAACTCTACGACTCCAATGCAAATACCACCGCTCTAGGGTCACGTGACAAGCCTACCCTCTACAACAAAACCTACCCTCTACTCTCCAGACTGACTGAAGTAGCAGGGTCAAGGAAGCGGTCACTAAGATAAACTTAGTGTGGGGTAATCTCAAGATTTTAGGAATGGATAAGGTTTCATTTTGTTTGCTCTGTTCAGTGAGGGTCTTTCCTTTCCTGGAGTAAATGTCACACCTCAGTCTTCCAGCATTGGGGTTACAGCATGTGCCACGATGCCCAGTCTTAATACGTAGGTCCTATCTTATTAGTGCAAACTCCCTGACATTGTCCGTAAATATAGATATGCCTCGTGTGGCTGACCCAGGGAGAGAAAAATCAACTGGAGAGATGGCAATCCACCTTCACGTTGTCAGAGGAGGAAGAACTGCTCATGGAGGGAGTCACTGATAGACAACCAGGAGGCAGGAGGCAGACAGAATTTTAGAGACTGACTTCCAATGTAGGACCAGAAGGGCTTGGAACCATGCTCTTCCAAAACCTCAAAGTCCAGGGGATCATTTCCCTACAAGTCAGGTGTGTGGAACCTAAACTGAGAGCCGGCTGCAGTGCCTATAAACCCAGCACTCGGAAGGCTGACTGGGGGATTGGAAGTCAGGGGCTAGCCTGGGGTAAATGGGAGTTCATGGCCAGAGTGTACACACTGAAATCTTGTCTCAAGAAAAAAAAAACCCACTACCAATATCCAAAAAAAGCTTTATATAAATTCCTAGGGAAAATACCCTGAAAGCATCAGGAATGCTTCTGTTTGCAATAATAAAATATAAATGATTGTTTTTCCTTTTTAGGTTTTTTTAAAGACAGGTGTGTGTGTGTGTGTGTGTGTGTGTGTGTGTGTGTGTGGCCCTGGCTGTCCTGGAACTAGCTCTGTAGACCAGGTTGGCTTTAAACTCACAGACCTGCCTGCCTGCCTGCCTCTGCCTTCATGGGATAAAAGGTGCACACTATCATTGTCTGCTGTAAATGATTTTTATTTTTATACTTTCCTGAATTTTCTATAAAAAACATTGGTTATTCACAGCTGACGGACCATCGATCTCTTCTCTTTAGCTTTCTAAACTGGTTCTTTCCATCACTTTATATTGTGTAATTAAATGTTATACTATAGGGAAAATAACACTATATATAATCTTGTATATGACCAGGTCTTATTTTTAAGCAGCATTTGCCATGAGAAAAAGGAGACGCAGGAAGTTTCCTTGAGAGGAGAGGAGGATCAAGTGAACTTCCCTTTCGTGGGGCTTCTGGGAGGTCACAGTGAATGACTTTGTCTCTGAGTTGCACCTTCAAAGAATGTGTCTGAGTGTGTGAGCATGATCCTGTGACTGTCTTTTGTACCCTTCCCTTTGCCTGTCAGAATGTTGAAGCAATGGTCCCCAAGAAACTGAATTTCTCTAGAAACTATGCTGGGAAAGGGGCTGAGGTGCGGTGCTGACCAGAGGAGCTCGTCTCTGGTAAGAGATTTCACATCGCTCTGCCAGCCTGGCCAGCCACCTTGCAGGAAGACTGAGCTGAGCCATGTCTCATGGCTGATGACCATGATGGTCATGAATGATGACCGGTGAGCCACGGCTCGGCCATGATTGCTTAGCTATGAATACCTCTTCCCCTACTGAAACCTAAACCTCACCTTAGGACCCCAGAGATGCATTTGGGGTGAGGCACTTACCAGACCTCATTATTTGGCCTTCTTCCAGTGTGGCCACATTGAGTAAATCTCCGTTTTCTATTTTCCCCTGTACTATTATTCTAGTTAGTGTGTACCTATACACGGCAGCACACAGGCAGGAATCAGAGGATAACTAATGGAAGGTGATTCTCTCATTCTCCCGTGTGGACTGCAGGGTTGCCAGGTTACCAGGCTTGGCTGCAGGCGCCTCTACCAGCTGAGCCATCTTACTGACCTTTTACTTGTCTGTTTAGTTGTCCTGACAAGGAGAGGTGGTCCATCCTAGTTTGTTACGGCTGCTAGTGCGCAGGCTCTGAGCCTACTGATGCTGGTCACAATCCTCTGCGCTTCTTGCTGCATGTGCTCTGCCACCTCTTAGACCCAAGCAGCGTGTCTCCTGTGAGTGCCTCTCTCCTACTCCATGCAGCAGTGACACACTGTCTAAAGTTTTTGTACAGTTGTTTCTTGTGTTTAGATGCTGTCTTTTAACCAGCTTATAAATATACCTCTAACACATCAAGTCTTTCATATCTATTGATTCTCATGTGTTGCTTGACAGTTAGCCAATGGTTTTATATTAAATAATTTCAAAACTTAGATATCCTATAAAAGTACCATTCAGTGATCTTCGAGAAAACAGATGAATGCCTAATGCAGACCATCTTCACAGAAGATGGTGGTGCAACGGGTTGGATCTTTCCTGTGAGGTATCCTGGAAGAATGCCCTTCACCCAATTAGGGTTTTCCAGAATACCAGATGGAATGCTCCGATTGGTGCTGTATTGGTGCAGAGCTAGTGTTGAGCCTGGCATCTGTCTATCCACGAGGGCCCCTCCTGTCCCTTGAAGGCTCTCTCACCGTGTCCGCATCCTTTATCTACTGTGATGCCCTGCACATGGCACGCACCAGTGTTTGGAGGCGGCGACCTCGTTTGGCTTCCAAGTGTGCCATCGTGCTAGGCATGTCCCATGGAACATCTCGTTATTTCTTGGCTTCCCTTCTAGACACAGGTACTCCATTGCTTGAGGTTAAGGATGGGGAACAGGCTCTTACATTAAATGGTGTGGCCAAGTACCGACAGAAAAAAGATGCAGAACTTGGAGACCTGGTGTCTTCTGGTAAAAATCTGGGTTATTTTCTGCCTTCTAAAACCAGATTTTGACTCAATATTTGTGATTTTTTTTTGGTTTGGTTTTTCGAGACAGGGTTTCTCTGTGTAGCCCTGGCTGTCCTGGAACTCACTCTGTAGACCAGGCTAGCCTCGAACTCTCGAACTCAGAAATCCACCTGCCTCTGCCTCCCAAGTGCTGGGATTAATTCATGCGCCACCACCACCCGGCATTATTTGTGATTTTCATTTTGTCCACTTGCACCTTAAAATTCAGGGAGTCTAAAATATGTAAGATCGGCCTAACCAACAGAAGAGGATTAACTGTTTAGTGCCAAAGGTAGCATCCATGGGCACAAAAGGTTTAGGCCTGTGGGTTACTAGGGGCCTGGTGCTCTAAACCATTATGTTTAGAGACAAAGGGGTCTGACCTGACTTGGAACCAGCTCACAGTAGAAAACGCGTGACATAATGCATGACATATCTACCTGAAGAACACCTCTTCACAAATACATCTCTCTATTTAAAGTGTTGGAGTCCGAGCTGGTTAGTAAGCTGAGCACACAGGAAACAGATCGGGACCAGTTCAGCCCACACCACGTGAACCATGCCTTTGTTTCCTTCAGCTTTCTGAACTGGCCCTTTCTACCTCTTATTATTACTCTTTGAGGAGAAACATGGGGTGAATGTGGAAACAGGTAGGAGCCTTTGTTTGAAATCTTTTGAAGGGCGAGGCCCATCCTGCCCGTGACACCCCCACCTCCGACACCATTCTGCAGTCACCGCCATCTCTTCCCCTCTGATGCACTGGATCTCTCTCTGTGGAGGCTCCAACAAGGACCATAACTAAGATTGCTAGCAGGCCAGTCCTGCTTTTCCTATCTCTCTTAGGCATCTCAAAGATGGCCTGGACCAAAGGCAAGTGTACTGAGCCGTCAGCCAGCTGCTGGGTGTGTTTGGGGGAACAGCAAGCAGGGAGCAACACTTGGCTCTGATGACAGAGAAAAACAGACTCTTACACCCCATACTCCAGAGCACCCACCTGAGGCAGGTTAATCATCACAGTTGCCTGTGGATGAATCATGGCAGAAAGGCGGCAGGTAGGAGACAAGGAAGAAGGGAGAGACAGCTGGAAGTGGGTTTCGCAATACAGCAGTTTCACTTCCTGAGTGAGCTGGGTCAGCATGACTGGGTCAGCCGATGCTTTTTTTTTTTTTTAAGTTAAAAAAAAACCCACAAAAACTTTGAGTGTATGATCGAGTGTGTGTTGTGTGTGTGTGTGTGTGTGTGTGCACATGCATGTGTGCCTCTGCGAGTGTATGGAGATCTGCGAGTGTATGGAGATCAGTGGGTGACTATTCAGTCTTTGCTGTCTACCTTGTTTGGGGCAGAGTCTCTTACTGCTCTTCACTGTAGGACAAGCTATCTGGCCTGTGAGCTTCTGCAGATGTTCCTGTCTCTGGCTCCCATACTGCCACAGGAGTGCTAGAATTACAGATGTGTACTGTGTGTCCAGCTTTACATGGGTTCTGGGATTGAAAGCAGTGCCAGCCCTGACTGGCTCCTTCCTACGACACACACCCAGCTTCTTCCCAGTCACCATTTTAAGTACCTACGAAAAGCCTTTCACCCATTCAGAACCTTTCAACGCCCTGGGAGCAGCAATAGTGGTGGAACAATAATAATCTATTTTTCTCTGTCACTCTGGTTTTCAGTGTGTTCCGTCCCCAGCATGTGCTAGCTTTCTATTGCTGTCTGACAAATTACCACAAGTATGACTGTTTAAAACAGGACAGATGCATTAGCTTAAAGCAGTAGCACCCACTGGGGTGCCTTCTCTCCAGGGTCTGTGGAGGAGAGTCTATTTCTTGTATTCCCCCCTCCCTTCTCTGACTTCTGGGCGTCTCTTGTTTTTCTTGACTTGTGGCTCCTCCTCCACGAACCCAGCAGTGCTTCAGCATCTCACTTCTTTTCTCTTTTAGGGTGGCATGTTTTTAGATTGTTACCTTTTGTTTGGTGGGATATCACTGTGGTGCGCAGGTTGATCTTGAACTGCTAGGCTCCAGTGATTGTCCTGCCTCAGCTCCTCAAGCAGCTGGGACTACAGGGACAACCACCACAATGATCTTTCTTCCACCTTCGAGCCCCTGTTCATTCCTTTTTTAATTTAATTTAATTTAATTTAATTTATTTATTTTGGTTTTTCGAGACAGGGTTTCTCTGTATAGCCCGGGCTGTCCTGGAACTCAACTCTGTAGACCAGGCTGGCCTCAAACTCAGAAATCTGCCTGCCTCTGCCTCCCTGTTCATTCCTAATAAGAATATTTGTGGGGCTGGAGAGATGGGTCAGCAGTTAAGAACACTTGTTACTCTTTCAGAGGGCTCGGGCAACAGAACTCGTGAGCACGCAGGCGCTCGTGCGAGCATGCATATAAACACACACACACACACACACACACTTTTTAAAAGAAGAATATTTGTGAACTAGGGAGATGGTTCATTCAGCAAAGTGCTTGTAGAGTAAATATGAGAGCCTGAGTTAGACAATGCACGTTTGTAACCCAGGTCGTGATGAGGCAGGCAAAGGACAGTCCATGGTTGGGCCAGCTATTCTTTTAAAATGTTTGTATTCCTGCGTGTCTGTACATGCACCACATGCATGTGGGAGCTCTAGAAGGTCCAAAGAGGAAGCCAGGTCCCCTAGAACTGCAGTTAAATGTGCTGTGCGCCTCCATGTGGAGTTTTTAGGAGAGGTGTAAACTCCCTTAGACCCTAAGCCGTCTTTCCGGGTGCAGGCCAGCTATTCTTGATGGATCAGTAAGCCCCAGGCTTAGTGGATTAGGAATGCAGAATTCTTGGGGGTTAGAGCCAATCTATGACAACGTATGGACACAATTTTTCATTTAAAAGTTTTTTCTTTTCTGTTTTGTTTTTGGGATAGGGTTTCTCTGTGTAGAGCAGGCTAGCCTTGAACTCACAGAGATCAGCCTACTTCTGCCTCCCAAGTGGTGGGATTAAAGGTACCCCCACAACTGACACCAATTAAAAATTATTTTTAATTTACTATTCTGTGTGAGTGTGTGTATCTTTGTGTACATATGTGTGCATGTGTGCATGTATCTTTGTGTGTATTTTTAAGTGTGCATGTATATCTCTATGTGTGTGTATTTCTGTGTGTGTAAGTCAGAGGACAACTGTAAGGCTTCTCAGTAGTCGTTGAAGCACTGTCTCTTCCTTCTGTACTGTACAACAGGGCAGCTGGCCTGAGGGCTTCTGGGTAATTCTGTCTCTGCCTCCCATCCCAACATCTGAATCTTTCACTCTAAAATGAAGTAATGTTTCCTGATGATCAGATATATCCTTTCTCTACTTGACACACAGAACTGTCTGGTTACCTAGTGCTGATGCACAGCCTATCAGAGTTGAACCCGCTAAGCCTTAGCCTCTAATGCTAACCCTAACCGCACACAGACCTGCATTTGGTTTAAGCCTGAAGAGGAAACTAAGGGAAAATTAAATATGGTAAGCAATTCAGAATACAGTTCTGTATTTATTTAAGCATACAATCTTACTAACATTAGTTAATATTTATAGTAAATTTTAATATGTAATACATAAAATATTGATATTTATAGTTGCTTTACTAGACTTACATTATTTCTTTTTCTTGTGTCCTCCTGCACATGCATAGGGCAGAGGTCAGCCTCCCATTCCTTAGGCATTGTCTGCCTTGCTTTTTGAGAGAGGGTCTATCACAGAACCTGGAACTCACTGATTTGGCTCCCATAGATGGTCAGCAATCTCCTGGCTTCCTCCTTTGTCTACCTTCACAGTGCTGGGATTATAAGCATGTGTCACCACACCCAGTTTCATGTGCATGTGTGTGTGCACGTGTGTGTGTGTGTGTGTGTGTGTGTGTGTGTAATGTTCTATCCTTTAAATGCAGACTCTCACTGCCTACATAGAAAGCACTTTACCAACTAAGCCATCTTGCCAGCCCTGGAGTTATATTATTTATTGAATCAAAACAATGGTAACAACGGAGTGTGAGGAGGCTAATTTCTCCATCACTGATGGCTGCTATGCCATTGCCTGCAGCTGCAGCCTGAGTTACAGCATCATTTGCGCATGCCACAGACTACAGCCTTCAGCTGAACTAGACTCCGCTGTGCAGCTAGGACTGCCGAGAGATTCTCAGGTCCCTTCTGGGGTAGGTTGAACACTTGAATCCTCAGGGTGGTGTTCTCTAAAGGGATCTATGCCACTTTCGTGAGTCCTATGGCTTTGCCCGTCACTGTCCTTGCCCTGTACCCCTGTAGTGGCCTGAGTTGCGTCTGGCATAGCAGTCTGTTTCCTGTGACACACGCTGCTCCCAATGTTTCTATTTTTTCTTTATGTGGATTTTCTCTACTGAGATAGCTTTGGCTACAAATTCCCATCTCATCTAAGAACATTCTTTCCCTCATTGTCACGAGCTCACTGAGTGCTCTACCACAGAACACTTCCTGTGAGTTAAAAGCAAAGTGGTGGAGTGTGGGCACCAGTCACACAGCACTGTTTAGTGTTCCGAGTGACTGTTCTCTGAGCCAAGCAATTGTTATCTTGAACGGTTCTGCTCTGCTCTCTGGCAGAATGATTATCCCATCTGGGCTTCCTGTTTATCCCCCTCATGGAGGACGGGGAGGGTCACAAGACCTCACCTGAGGATCCAGAGGCTCTTAGCACCTGTTGCTTCAACTCTGCCTTAATTGCACAAATTGCCTTGGGGAGGGGTCAGAATATATAGGTCAGGGAACAGTAAGGGAAGGGGTTCCATCCATGCAATTAAGGAAGTGCTCTCACCCTTCCTAGGTAAAGGCTTTCCAGGTGAGACCTGTGGAGGGGGGCACCACACCCCTCTAAGTAACTCTTCACCTGGGCTCTGTGAAGACACCTGATAAGCTCATTACTTTCTCAGAGTGAACTTTTGTAGAATGGTAGCTTGGTTCGTTAGGACCTTGTGGGAGTGGTAGTCCCTGGTTATGTCTTCTGTTGGGAAATAAGTTTAACGACAGTGACATGTGACATCCATTATGTCATACTGGTCATGTTGAGCCATAAGTCCTGTTAATAGGCAGATAATCTGTGCAGAGAGTTCCTGGGTTCAAGGCTAGGTTTAAGATTCTAGCTGTTGGCCCCCAGCTGAGGCAAGGGGCCACCCACCCATCTCAAAAATATTAATCCAGAATTGTTCCTGTCAAAAGGAAATGCAGGGACAAAGAGTGGAGCAGAGACTGAAGGAAAGGCCATCCAGAGACTGACCCACAGAGATCCACCCTATATGTAGCCACCAAACCCAGACACTATTGCTGATGCCAAGAAGTGCTTGCTGACAGGAACCTAATATAGCTGTCCCCTGAGAGGCTGTGCCAGAGCCTGCCCAATAGAGATGCAAATCCTAGCAGCCAACCATCGGACTGAGCATGGGGACCAGAATGGAGGAGTTAGGGGGAGGACTGAAGGAGGTGAAGGAGTTTCCAACTCCATAGAAAGAACAACTATATCAACCAACCAGAACCCCCAGAGCTCCCAGGGACTAAACCACCAACCAAAGAGTACACATGGAGGGACCCATGGCTCCAGCTGCATATGTAGCAGAGGATGGCCTTGTCAGGCATCAATGGGAGGAGAGGCCCTTGGTTTTGTGAAGGCTCAATGACCCAGGGTAGGGGAATGCTAGGGTGCTGAGGCAGGAGGGGCTGGGTGGGTTGGGAAGCACCCTCATAGAAGCAGGGGGAGGGGACTGGGATGGCAGTTTAACTGGGAAGCAACATTTGAAATGTAAATAAATAAAATAGCCAATAAAATAAAATAAGAAAAAAACTGAATTAAAAAAAAAGATTCTTGCTGTATCACATACTAACTACGTGGTCAGGGGAAGTTTTCTTTTCTCTAAATCTTCTGTTACTTTATCTGTAAAAGAGAGTGACAGCATGTAACATCCCCGTGAAGACTGACTGGGATAGGTGTCAGCAGGGTAAGGAATAAAGAGGCGTGGCCTCTGCGTGCAGTCTTCTGTGCGCCTTACAGTATGCTGGTTCACTCTAGAGAGCTCCTGGTGGTGGCACAGGAAGACATACACGGGCTAGGGACACCTTTCACTTGATCCTTTAACGGCTTCCTCTGTTAGGATGCACACTGTTGTCTTCTCCATCTAGATGAGGAAGCTACTCCTAAGGAGATTTCCCAAGGTCACACCACAGGCACGTGGCAGAGCATCTGACTCCACATTCTGCGCCACTACGGCTCGATCGACTCACTTTTGTTTTTCTCTCTGATGTGACCTCTCTCCCAGGTAAGGCTCCGGCCTCCGCTCCCCACAGATGTTACAAGCATCATCTCATTGTCTGTCACAGGCTGACTGTGGTGAGATAAGGCACCGCTGGGTCTGAACGGAGCACTTAGGTGATAAATGACCGGGGTTTGTCCTGCTCCCCCCACACACACACACTTAGGTAATAAATGACCTTGGTTTGTCCTGGCCCGGCTCACCCTCAGATCCCCATTTCACACTGTAGGAACTCAGCCTGTAAGGGGTGTAACTGTTACTACAGGATGAAGTCATGTGACACTCTTGAGAGCCGACTTGAGCAGTGCTGTGAAGTCCTGCCTGGGCCTGGGTGTGAAGGCTGCCAGTGTCATCTCAGTGGGCTGTGTGAGCAATGTGACAGGCAGCCTTTCTTTTAGACACTCACTGGGACGTTCCAGTCTCACATGAATCTCATTTTCCAGCATGCTGGTTTGGGGAACCACCCTCTGCTTCTCAGTCAGCTGATGAGACTCAATCCTGATTTGATGTGTTTGAGGCGAAGTGCCCAGGTTGTCTGGACAGTATCCAGGATCCAGGCGCCCCCGAGAGTTTGGCTAGTCCATAGTTTACAAGAGATACATCTCCCGGTCCACCTTGATATTTTTGTTTTGTTTTTCCTTTTAAACCAGATTCAAAGTTGCAAGCTAAACTGAGCATAGTGGTGTCTGCCTTTAGTCCTAGCACTTGGGAGGCAGAGGCAAGTGGCTCTTTATGAATTTGAGGCTAGCCTGTTCTGCAGAGTGAGTTCCATGACAGTCAGGGCTGCAGAGGGAGACCCTGTCTCAAAAAACAAACAAAACAAAACAAAACACCAGAAACAAAAACAAAAGAAAATAAAAGAAAAAGAGAAGAGAGTTTCAGTGTTTGGGATGGGAGTGTGTAGAGATGGAAGGGACCAACCATGACTGTATGCCACATCATGAAGGATATAAACGGCCGAGCAGATTGCTGGAGCCTTAGGGCATATTGAACTCTTTCCTCACTTTCTGCCTCCTAAAGACATAGGCTAGCTAGGTAACTAATTTAAAAATTTTAAGACTAGAAAAATTCTAAAATTTACTACAGATGGCACTATGCAAATGAGATCTCAGTGCAAAGGTGTTGAGGGTAATGTTTAAAGTGTCAGCACCCAGTCTGGCTTGTTGTTAAAGTGCCGCCATGTTCCCAACTAGGCAAGACCTGAGGCCATGAGCAGTGGCGTGTTCCTGCCACAAGACGCCAGTGTGGGAGATGGCTCTGCCAATCTTCCACGCTGTCTCCACAAGGCTAGGCTTAGCCCAGGCTATCTCATCATCCACACAGGCCCAGTAGAAATGAGACTCTAATGCTTAAAGATTATCCGAAGGCTTTATATGTTTGGTAATGTTCAATTAACAAGATGCCCACACAATTGGAGGTACTACTCAATTAACTAACCCAGATACAAGTTGTTACCCAGGACTGTCCTGGACCCATAGTTCTCCATGGCTCCAACATCCTGCCTCTCCTCCCTTTTTCAAGCTCCTCCTCTTCCTTCTCTTCATCCTCTCCTTACTCCTCCCACATTAGCTCTTCCCAAAATATCGGGTTTAATGTATTGGGGGAAATATACTGCTACACAAAGGGAATCCAGATTTGTCAGTGAACAATTAGTAATATAATCCTAGCAGATGAGGGGCAGAGAAAGGAGTGTCTGGAGTTAAAGGTTATCCTTGGCTACATAGCAAGTCTGAGGCTAGTCTTGGCTATAAAAGAGCCTGTTCTCAAAGAAAAACCAGAGGAGGAGGAAGAGGAGGAAAGAGAGAGAAGACTGTGGTCTAGAATATAGCTCTTACCTAACATTTATAAGGCCCTAGACTCAAACCCCAGGAAAGCACACATACAACATGCACACACATGAACACATGCACACACATGCACATGCACACGTACACACCATGAGGATCTGAGTTTGATCTCCAGAACAGGCATGTAAACCACTGAGCACAGTAGTGCATATTCTCAATCCCAGTGTTGGTGAGACGGGGTGGATACCTGGAGGCCTACTGGCCACCTAGTCTAGTTGGCAAAGTTCCAGGCCAATGAGCAGCCCGTCTCAAATAAAGATGGAAGGCAGCTGAAAAATGACACATGGGTTGTCTTCTTACCTGTACACGCTTGTGCACTAGTGTGCATTCATATGCACTCACACATGCACACAAATGTATACACATACATTCATTCAAAAATATCATGAGAATAGGAGGAAACGCCCTTCAGCTCAGTGATGTCTGTCAAGTAATCCCTCCTCCCCCTCTCTGTTTAGCAGCAGAACAGCGCCTTAACCGGTACCATGAAAGACAGTACACACCAGCAATTCCTAGTTCTACGACGAGGAGTTATAGATTGTCACAATATGACAGACAGAGCAACAATGCAACTGTTCCAGCCCGATATGGGAAAGGCTCAGCAGAAGTGTTCTTCAGACACAGGGTGGGAGCGTCTGCACAGTGCAGCACCCTGACGTGTGCCAGTGCCTCAAGAAGGTGTCATGCAACAGCTCTGTCCTAGCTGTGTAACGTGTCACAACCGTCACCACAACAGCTAAGCGTTTTGACAAATGGGCTGTGTCAGGATGAAAATATCCAGGGGGGAGGAAGAATATCTCTCACTGAAAGTTAAATGCCCCTTCAGCTCCACGGTGCCACTCAGACTAGTCTATCCGGGGATATAATTGGAAATGGAATCAAACCGCCTCTCCAACCTACAAAACAAATTGCTGCAACACTTGGGTTGGCAGCGCCCAGGCACTTCTCGCTAGGGGTAATTAGCAGCACATAAAAGCTAATGGCTAATTACCTTGGCCTGTGTTCACATCCTGGGAAAGCCTGACTTAACAGATAAACCCAAGCTTTTTCATTTAGTGACTCCTGGGTCTGGTGAGGGCAATCGGGGAGCTGGGGAAGATCGGGGAGGTAGGGAAGCTATGTGAGTAAATGGGGGGCAGGGCCATGATGGCAGCACATGCGCACAACCCCAGTACCAGAGAGGTGGAAATGGGAGCAAGGTTTCAGACCTGAGTCTGGGGCTACATAGAAAAACCCTGTCTTAGACAAGACAAGACAGAAAGTGAGTGGGACTTGGCTCTTGGGAGGTAGAATTGCCAGCTGCTGCTTGTTAACTTTGGAAATAAGAGTTAATTTAGGGAGGCGTGCGGTCTCTGTGT
This sequence comes from Grammomys surdaster, assembly GCF_004785775.1. Taxonomy (NCBI): domain Eukaryota; kingdom Metazoa; phylum Chordata; class Mammalia; order Rodentia; family Muridae; genus Grammomys; species Grammomys surdaster. Next base: position 5,136,215 of record NW_021604565.1, on the reverse strand, counting down.
ACGGTTCCTTGAAGGCCCGTTGTTCTCCAGATGCCCTGTTGTCAGATGCTGACATGTAAAACTGACTGCAGAAGCGGCTGATTACCCCCGCCCCCGCCCCCACACACACATAGGGTTTCTCTGTGTAGCCCTGGATGTCCTGGAACGCTGTCTGTAGACCAGGCTGGCCTCAAACTCACAGAGATCCACTTGCCTCTGCCTCAAGAGTGCTGGGATCAAAGGTATGCACCACCACTGCCCAGCTAACATCTGGTTAGAGTTGATAATAAAATATTATATTATCAATCCCAATATGGGAGGCAGAGGCAGGTGGATCTCTGTGAGTTCGAGGCCAGCCAGAGCTACATATCAGATAAATGAGTGGCCTGGGAAGAGACAATGCATAATTCACTTTTCTGTAAAGCAAAGAAAAGTAAAATTATGGTGAAAGAGACGTGTTTGTAAGAGTTAGTGAGATGTCATAAGAACACAAGGTGCCCCTCCAAAACGCCTTTGCTCTGCCCTGGAGAGAGAGCTTTTATGAACTTGGGACAGTAGTGAAATTAGTGAATGGATTTGAGAACCTATGTTAAAATTATGTTTCTTAATAAATGGAGTAGTTGGTTTAGTTTGTTTTTCCTTTAAAAGTGTTTTATTTAGCAATAAGGGGCAAACACAATCAAAATACATTGTATGAAATTCTCAAAGAATTAAAATATTACATTATCAGCCCCAACAGGGGAGGCATAAACATAAGCAGAGGCAGACGGATCTCTGTGAGTTCAAGGCCAGCCTGTTGTACATATTGAGTTCAAGGCTAGCTAGAACTACACAGTAAGACCTTGTCTCAAAATATGCGTTAATTAAAAGATGTATTTTATTTTAAACTATGTGGACGTGTGTGCATGTCTGTTACTCAGTAATCATGTGTGTGTGCACGTGATGTATGTGGGTGCCTGAGGAGGCCAGAAGAAGGCATTGCACCCCCTCGATCTTGAGTTATAGCAGTTGTGGGCTGCCTCACATGGGTTCTGGGAACTGTCCTCTGTAAGAACAGAGCCACTGAGCTGTCTCTTTAGCTCCTGATTGTTTTTATTACAATAAGGAGCCTTTTCCTATGTAGTTCAGGCCAATTTTAGACTTATAATCCTCCTGTCTCAGACTCCCAAGTGCTAGGACTATAGGTGTGCCCCCACTTTTATCTAATAGTTTTGTTTTGTTTGTTTTTAAACATTGGCTTTGGAGGAACTAAGTCCCCTGGGTGATCCTTTGTGACTGCCACTGGTAGGAAGGAAATGGATTATTTGAATAAGTGAGCCAGGCATGGTGGACTGCCTCCAATACCAGCACTCATAAATTCCAGATCAGCCTGGCTGATCCTGTTTCTAACTGCATGCATAAAAAGACAAACAAGCGTGTGACTTTATCTGGGGAGACAAATGTCTATTATCCCCAATGGGGCACCAACAACAGCTAGAAGAAAAGATTCCATCCAAGTTACCTACAGGAGCACAGGTGACTCAAGGGAGGTGGCATTACCAAAATCCCCACGGTTGGATGTGACAACTCATGAGAACTGCATCCCTGAGTCTCCCTGAATAACTTGAATGTGAAATTGTCTCCTCTCTCCAGAAATGGCTTTTACATGATTTTAGGGAAGGGCTCTGTGAATCTTGTAAGGTCCAGCAACTTCCTGGGCCTTGTAAGTTTACCTACATCTTGAGTCCTATGGGCTTTTCTCTTCCCTTGAGGAAGGAATGTTTTCATTGAGAGGAAATAACTACGAAACACTCCACCCTTTCCTCTAGCCCTTATAATCTCCCCCCTCCCCTTTGCAATGTCCTCTGAGCCTTGGAGGACATGCTATGAATACTTGATGATGGTGATGATGATGATGATGAAGAGAAATATGATGAAGATGATAGTGGTGGTATCAATGATGATAATGAGGAGGAGGAGGAGGAGGAGGAGGAGGAGGAGGAGGAGGAGGAGGAGGAAAATGCTGTCCTGGTAGTTCGTTGTGATTACATAGTGGCAAGTACTCCACAATGTAATTATTTTTTTTGCATCTGTGACTGAGAATAGATGATCATTGGTACCCAAAGGCAGGCACATCACCAAGAAGCTCACTCCAGCATGGACAACGATCCAGGAAAGCTGCCCTCTTGGAGCTCTCTGCATAACTTCTGGGTGTCCGAGCTGGGGTGGGGGGAGGCCTTGGCAACCTTGTATCAAGAGCACCCTTAGCCTCGTAAGCTTGGTTTTCTTTCTGAATCCAGTGAGCCCCCCTCCCTTCAAGAGGGGATGTTTCAGTTTGGAGGAGATAGCTAGTAACAATAAATAAAGAGAGAAGGGAATTCCGTTCTCTGTCTCACTTACTTGGTGTAATATTGTTTCCTTAGAGATCCAGAAGGCAGCCTCAATTCATACTGCTTAAGCTGGATCTAGGGGAAGCTAATGTGTTCTAAAATTAGGCCTGAGACCAGGGTGCTCCTGCTTCTATGAATATGCACTACAGTGCTCAGCGTCGTAGAGCAAAGCCAGGGAAAGAAAGAAATGAGACACAGAAAAGGAAGAAGTTAAATTATCCCCATCTGTGGGCAAGATGGTTCTATCCTGCTATTCCACGCTAAAGATTCTAGCAGAAAACACAGAGAACTGATCAACACTTTTCATCAAAGTAGTAGTACTCAAAAACCAACATTCAGAAATCAGTAGCACATATATATATATATGCCCATATACATATATAATATATACAAATTCATATATACACACATATACATATATAAAACATTTGTCCAGAAAGAAATCAGGACAACATTCTTATATAACAGCTTTAAAAATAAAAACAAAAATTGTATAAAAACCTGGCCAGGATCTAAAAGACCTCTATAATGAAAACGGAACCACTGAAGGAAGAGACTGAAGAAGACATTTCGAGATGGAGAGATCCTCACAGAAAGTTCACGGCTTGTCAGAGCTAAGAGAACAAAATGACATCACCAAAGCAGCAGATATATTGATGCAACCCTCATCGACATTCCAATGTGATTCTTCACAAAACCATGAAAAAGTCCTAAAATTGATATTAAGATACAAAAGGTCCCAAATAGCAGTGCAATTGTAAGCAAAAGGAGAAATGCTGGAGGCTGGAATACCCAGCCTCAAACTACACTACAGAGCCATAGTGTCAGAAAGACTATATGCTACTCAAACAAAAACAGACACATAGGCCAGCAGAACAGCGTCACACCCCAGAGAACCCCACACAGGCCTGGCCAGCTACCACTGCATCCTTGCATAGTGTGGGGGCTGGAGCCCTAGCTTGGGGTGGCAAGGGAACAAAGGACAGACAGACATACAAAAAAGGTTCTATTCCTTTTGTTTACTTCTTCTTCCCCTGCCCTGACACCTTGTTTTGCATGCACTCCTTATGTGAATATATTTTTAAGCACATACTTAAATCTGGATTGTACACATGGACACATCTGGAATATTTGTTTTTCTGAGTCTGCCGTATTTCTCAGAACATGATTATCTCCAGTTCAGTCCATTTTCCTACAAATGTCATAGTTCTTCTCCCAGCTCAGTGAAGCCCTGGTGTGTAGTAAGCTGCATTTTCTTCAGTCACTTGGCTGCTGGCAGGACAGGGAAGACGGGGCTCTTTGCCGGAGAAGCTGCAGCAGCTTGGAAGCTCGGTGTGTTTAATTGTACATAGTTGAACAGGGAGACGGGGCTCTTCAGTACAGCTGGACAAAGAGAGGTGGGGTTCGCACACAGATAAACAAGGAGGAATGATAATTATACAGGTGAACAAGGAGACAGCTTTAGCTAATCTTGGTGCAAGCTATCTCTGTAGGTGAACAGTCTTCAGGCTGAAGTGTTTTAGGATCTGGGAAGAAGCTGCTGGCCATTTTCTGAAAACACTGTCAACACTCTGGACAAGAGGGAGCCTTTGCCACCCTTCTGGGCCTCATCTGGAGAAGGCATTGGCATTGCCCTGGGTCTGAGGCACGGAGGTTCTTGATGTGGTGGTACCTGTGTCGAATTGGACACATTCACCCAGGATGTCACTTGCTTCTCACAAGCTCTGATAAAGTTATCAAAATCATACTTTTGAGAAAAGACAGCCTCTTCAACAAGAAATGTTGGGGAACATGATTTCTACCTATTAAAAAAATGAAGCTAGATTTACCCCTCTCCCCTGCACAATTCAAAAGCAATTCAAAATGTATCAAAGAGCTTAATATAAGATCTAAAACTTTGCTATATGCAGAGGAAAGTGCAGGTAGACCATGCCAAGACAGAAACATAGCCAAGAAATTTTCTAAGAAGTTCTCCATAGCAAAGGAAACATCAGCAGAGGAAGACATAGGCTGGAGGGAAAAAATATTTGCCAACTCTACACCACACAGAGGATTAGTATCTAGAACCTTTAAAGATTTCTAAAACCTATCAAAAAGTATCCAATGAATAATTGGGCCAATGAATTGAATAGACAATCCTCAAAGAGAAAAATACAAATGGTCAATAAACACTTTGATGTGTTTACTATCTTTAGCCATCAGGGAGATGCAAACTGAAGCTGTACCGAGGTTCAGCATCACTACAGCTGGACCAGTTATCAGGAAAAACAGCGGCAAGCACTGGTGAGGACTAGGACAGGGAGGAACCTTACATACTTTCGGTGGGGATGCAAACTGGTGTAGGCAGGATGGAAAGCAGTAGCAAATTTCCTCAAAAAAAACTGAATGTAAATCTACTGTATGATCCAGCTCTACCAACCCTGGATATAGTCCTGTGAGACGGTAAGTCAGCACACCGGAGACACACTTGCACATGCCCGCCTATTGCTTCATTGCTCATAGGAGCCAGAGGGTGAGGCTAGCCTGGCTTATCCTCAGCAGATGAGGAGCTAAAGAAAATGTGGCATATCCACAGTAGAGCTTTACTGAGCTCTGGGGTGTGTGTGTGTGTGTGTGTGTGAGTGTGTGTGTCTCTGTGTGTGTGTGTGAGTGTGTGTCTGTGTGTCTGTGTGTCTGTGTGTGTCTGTGTGTGTGTGAGTGTGTGTGTCTCTGTGTGTGTGTGTGTCTGTGTGTGTGTCATAGTGCGTGTCTGTGTCTGTGTGTGTCTATGTGTGTGTGTGTCTGTGTGTGTCTGTGTGTGTCTGTCTGTATGTGTCTATGTGTGTGTGTGTGCGTGTAGGATGTGGAAGTAGAAAGGAGAGGTGATGGGGAGGAAGAGGTGTAGAGGTATAAAAGGTCAGAGGAGGGTAAACAGGAATATAAGGTTCCATAAGGAATAGGTTCTCTCTGACACCAATTGTGCTTCACACCATCCCTTGGCTTTCTGGCTTAGAGTTTTGTAAATCATTCCTAAATAATGTGACTTTCTAAAAATCAGTGAAATGTCTATTATTTATAAATATTTCCAGAAGTAGCATTCTTTTTTCATGAATTCTATTTTATTGTGTTTTACTTTATTTTGTGGCAAGTATGCAAACACTCCCACGCATATCACACACCTTCAGTACACACAGTAGGGCAGTGGGCAGTGCGCCCCTACTGATCTCATTGTCCTCTCTGTCATTCAGACATTAGCTCTTTGGCCTGCCTTTGTTTCCTTGTGATGCCATTGGGACACCAGATAATCCAGGCCAAGCTCAGTACCATCTGATGCAACAACTCCCTTTTACTATGTAATGTGAAGTGTGCACACACCCTGGGAATTAAATTGTGTTCACCAGTGTGAGGGTGCTTTTCTGCCTGCCACAGCAACGCCAAGCCTAGCAAAGTGTTGCAAAGTTCAGAGCATCCTCCCTCCAGCATTTACTCCTGGCTCTGCCCTCACAATAGTTCTTGATTTGTTAAAACAAACAAACAATAAGTTAGAATAGGTTCTGCCTCTTATAAGAAAATTAGCAGTTCAAAAAATGACACCAGTTGCATCCAAGTCCCCTGAGTTCCCCAAAATGTCCCAGAGAAAAACCCAAAAATGACAGAGCTGAAGACTCGGAGTAAACACTATTGCAGGCTGACTCACTTGACTGCCAGCTGTAAACTGAGGAGGAGGGAGAGGGAGCAGTAAGGAGCCCGTGCGCGGTGTTGCGCCAGGGAGTGTCCAGCATGAGGGTTCCTGGAGAGGCTCTCTGTTATGTTGGGAAAATGAGACAAGTTCCAGAAAGGACAGAGATACAGTAAAGTGAAGACAGGCCATCGTGGATCTCGCGGTGCAGCATGGGTGTGAGGAGACTGCACCTGAGGTGGGCCATGTGCACTGTCCAGCAGAGGAGCACAAGGCCAGAGAGTTGTCAGTTGAGTACTTGGAGATGCCAGCGCTACTTTCCAAAACCAATAACCCTTTCTAAATCCAAATGAAACTTGGTCTTAGTCTAAAGCCACGGATCAATACTATCAGGTTTCCCATCTTCGTTAGGTTTCACATTTGGGTGAGTACTTACTGGTTAGCAGGGACAGCCCCCTGCATCCCACCACGCATCATGACATCTCTCCTCTGACCTGGATGCTAACAACCCGCTATGTACTGCCCCGCTATCCAAGATATCTCCCTACGTGGCTCCAAGTCTCTGTGAACCGTTGAACTAGATCCAATCCTATTCCTTAGTCTCCAGTTACAATTAGAGACCAAAGGGAAAGAGAAAACTACATCAGGCACAGCTGTAGACGGAGAGAGGGGAGGGTCTCTATCTATGGTGCCTTGTTTTTTTTTTTTAGATTTGATGAACAGAGCTCTGAAAATAATAACTGTCATCTACGGTCAGTCAATCCAAAGTATCCATATTGTAGAAACATGGGCCCTTTTTAAAAAGTAAAACCAAACCACCAAACCAAGATCCCAACCTAACTCAAGGGCAGTCCACACACAGCTGCCCTCCCTGAGGAGAATGCATTATCTGCCTTTACAAACATCTGTTCATACTTCCACAACTTTGGTAGAGTTTGTCTTTCCTTTAAAATAGAAATGATAGAACATATGGTGTTCAAAATACCCCAAGTTTACCTATTCAAGGAAAAATGTTGTGCAGTGTCATTGGATCTTTTACAAGGGTGTCTTTGAACTTGAATAGGGTAAATTCTGGCCATAATGGTGTGGTGGTTTGAATAAGAATGGTCCCGTTAGGCTCATATATTTGAATGCTAGTCAGCAGGGAGCACAACTGTTTGAAAGGATTAGGAGGATTAGGAGGTGTGACCCCGATGAAGAAAGTGAATCACTGTGGTGGGCTTTGAGGTCTCCTATGCTCAAACTATGTGGCACAGAGTATCTCCTTGCTGCCTGCAGATCCAGTTGTAGATCTCAGCTTCTTCAGCGCCTTGTCTGCCTGCATGCCGTCCTTCTTCCCACCATGATGACACTGGACTAAACTTCTGTGACACACTTCCTCCCACAAGGCCACACCTCCTAATAGTGCCACTCCCTCTGGGCCAAGCATTCAAACACATGAGTCTATAGGGGCCAAACCTATTCAAACTACTGCAGTCACGGTGTCTTTTCATAGCAAGAACAGTGACTACGGCAAACGGCTTTTTGTGTCTGGTGCTTACTTTTAGTGCTTGTGAGAAAGGAAAGTAACCAAAAAGTTACCATCTGTTTTCAGCCACACACACAGAACAATTAAGAAATTTCACTTTAGATAGAGAATGTGGGCAAAGCAAAATCAGCCTAGAGTTCTACAGCTAATATTTGGTGGCGGCCATAGATTATTTTGAAGCCTGCCGAATTCTGCTCTCTTCAGATATCCCCAAATATTTTGTAGAGGAAGCAGTGTAGTTGGAAGTAGAATGATTACTGCTGTCTCAGAAAGAGTGGTCATCACCCCACTGGGGGCTGTCAGCCCTTGTGGTGTTACTGAAATCTGCAGCTATTAAGTTTGAGGCTGGCCTCGTATTTGCAGTGTAGCCAGAGCTGTCCTGAGCTTCTGATTCTCCCTCCTCGACCTGCCAAGTGCTGATATTACAGTGCATGGCCCACATCTAGCTTAACTACTTTTAAGTGTCTGTAGGTAGGGGGCAGGAGCAGGGAGTGATTATAGTGCTTTGAAGGCCTGGTTTTGAAGGAGTCTGCAGTGTGGTGATTAGTGTCTCAGTCTGCTCTGTGTTGCTGTAACAGAGGACCTGATACTGGTGTCCTCACATAGCTTGTTCTTCACTCACCCCACTGTCTGCTCCCCCATCATCTAGGAAAGTGTTGGTCCTTGCTGACTCCCTTCCCCACGCCGTGAGTGCTCATGCACCCATCTCGTGTTCTAATAACTTATGAACCACATGAACCCAATTATTCTGCAGCTCTCCCTTTGTCTGTGACCACAAATAGACTGTAAGATGCTTCAACCAGGAGTTCCAGCACTTTTAAGTTGCCATCAGCAAATGCCAAGCCACACAGAAGGTCTGAAGGGAAATCATAATGACTGTCTTGTGCAGAGTAACCAGAGACATGGAAGCAAATAGAGACGCAAGCACTTCAGTGCTGTCTCTTGGAAGCTACAGACCCAAATTTAGAGTAATAAAAATGACAAAGAGTTATAGAATACTTGTGCTCCTGGTAGCCGTGGTGACTAAATTGAAGAGGAGGTTATTAGATTTCTTCCTCCTCAAAACTTTGTTTTATTCCAGCTCAGATGGTCTAACTGGCTGTCTAGAGCCTTTATGTAACTTTTACTGTTTTCTTAGTGGCTTTGTTTACAACCTTTTAGAGCTCCGTGGTTCTGTGACTCAGTGAGACTTCTTCCTGACCTCACTCCCGTTAGGAGCACAGCCTGCCACTCACTGCCCCCACCGTCCCTCCCCTGTTGATGTAAGTGAGACTGCCATAGGAAAAACAAGAGAGGAACTAAAATAAACTCCTGGGCTTTCATCCTGCCAGAAACTATCTGGGAGAATAGTTCAAGCACCAGTTAGATGTGAAAATGTCAAAACAGGCAGAGAGAAAAAACTGTAGTCACTAGGTTTGAGGGAGACTCACTAGTTGGAGAAGACTTGGGTAACAGTCAGAAAATAGAGTTTGTAGCATGGAGGGTCCCGAGGAAGAGAGGGGTCAGAGCATGTGTAGTTTGCAGGTCTGCCGGAGGGAGGGCACTTTCCAGCCTCATTTCTCCAATTAAGATCTAATGGCTACTGGCTCCTGTCCCCTCTCACCTGTTTAAGACAGAAAGTTCTAGAGATGGATCCGTCAGCTTCCCTGCACTGACACCAGTCTTTGGCTTCTCCTAAGTCCTTCCAACCCTTTCTTTACTTCACCTTCTCTTATGGCTCCGAGATATTTCACCTCCCTTTCTAGTTAGAAATCCTTTAAAAAGCCAGTTTTCTATACTTCTGTCTCCAAATACTTTCCTCACGTTCTCAGTTAAACCCTGTGCAATTAGGCTTTTGCCCTGAAACGTCAACGGCTCTTGTGCAGGTGACCACTGATTGTCCCACAGCTAGAGGCAAGGCAACTGTCGTTTCTCAATTTGTTTGCCCATCAGCAACGATAGCGCAACTCCCCCCACCCAGTGTTAGTGTGGATTGAACTCTGGGCCTTGGGCCAGCTCTACCACCTAGCTACACCCTCATCCTTAGCCCATTGTTGATTCTTTACAAAGACTGCTATTGCTCCTGGCTTCTGGAGCAACACTCTGGGTTTTTTCCCAGCTGGCTGCCCCCTTCTCCTACACCCCCACCCCCTCCTCCCTGGTCTTAGTCACTAGGCTGTTTCATCTTGTTGGCATGGCTGACATTGCTAAGGTCTCTGTCCTTGAAAGTCTGCACATCTTCATTCACTCTCTTGATGAGTTCAGTTTGGTGGCAAATTAAGCAAAGGAGCAGTGCTAAGTACGTGCACACCTTTAATCCCAGCACTCAGGAAATAGAAGAATATGCATTTCTATAAGTTCAAGGCCAGCCTGGTCTACATAGCAAGTTCCAGACCACTTAGGGCTACATAGTGAGACCATGTCTCAAAAAAGAATTTTTAAGCATAATCTAAGAACTTTGAAAACTATATGTCCACCCCAGATCTCTTCCCTGCCCTGTGCACTCCTCACAGAGGTATATAACTTAGTATGTGAATTCCAGCTTTCCTCTGAAGACCTCTCCCTGGAGGGTGTCCTCAGCTCAATACTGACATCAATACTGACCTCATAGTTCCTCACATTCACCCATAGCTAGCACTCAAGCCTGACTCCTGTCATGCTCAGGTACAGCTGTCTGCATTGCTTTCAGCATCTGTCCAAGTCCTAGCACTGGGAGCCAGGTGGTGCTACATACACGTAGTCCCCCACCAGGAGCAAGGTGTGGTATTACACACATGTGGTCCCTTCAATGGGAGGCAGATGTGGTGTTGCACATGTAGTTCCCCACTGGGAGGCAGGTGTGGTACTGCACACATGTAGGCCCCCCCACCCCGGGAACCAGGAGTGGTATTGCACACATATAGTCCCTTCACTGGGAGGCAGGGGCAGGTGGACTGTGAGTTTGAGGCTACCCTGATTTGAGTATAGACTTTTAGGCCAGCCAAAGCTATACAGGGAGATCCTGTCTCAAGACCTAGGAGAAAGAGAGAGTCTTCTGAACACATGACTTTTCTTGCAGATTGCCATCGGGCCCATGTCAATCACTGGTCTTTCCAGGATTGCTGAGAGAACACTTCCTTGGCCTCTTTACTTCTGCCTGCTTACCAGAGACGCTGAGACACACTCCATTGCTGCCCTCCTTTCTTGCTTTTTCGTGGCATACTCATTACCACTTGTTTTAGGTGCCTCGGCTGTTGCTATGATAACATATCTGGCAAGAATCGACTTACGGAGAGGTTCAGTTTTGGTTCATGGTTTGAGGGTACAAACCAGTACTGGGAAGGCATGGTGGCCTAAGCAGGAAGTTACGGGTCACACAGCATCTACCACCAGGAGCAGAGAGAGGCGGGTGCTGGCACTCGGCTTTCTTTGTTATTGTCTATTATTATTACTGTTCATTCTGGGACCCTGTCCAGTGGATTTAGAATTACCTAAGAGACAAGCCTATGGGTGTCTGAGATGGGTCTCCACAGAGGTTTAATGAGATGGAATGATGCCTCCTAGGTGATTCTAAATCCTATCAAGTTAACTGTCATACCATGTAACACATTTAGATAAAGAACATATCCATGGGTGAGTGACATGGCTGAGCAGGTAACGGTGCTTGCTGTGAAGGCCTGACAACCTAAGTTCAATCCCCAGACCCCACATTTAGGTGAAAGGGAAGAAGCAACTCCACAAAGTTGTTCTCTGCTCTCCCACGCTCATCATACACATGGTTGTATAAATAAAAGCAATAAATAAAAGGAAGGGTTTAAAATAGCTTTAGGTACTGTTTTTTTTTTGGCTTTTTTTTGTTTTTTGTTTTTGTTTATTTTGCACAACTACGTAGAAACACCACCTTATTTTAATGTAAATGTATCAGTCTTCTAGGACCATGATCTGTCATTAAAATGTATTAAGATTACATGTATTTATTCATTATGATGAGGGGGTGCTCATGCCGTGGCATGCATATGGAGATGAGAGACTGTCAGGCTTGGCAGCAACCTCCTTGACCTGCTGAGCCACCCCACGAGCCCCAAAGCAAAGTTTTTAATACGAAGATATATTTATCGCTTTTATTCACATATAAATAATTTATAAATCATTCAAGGACAATTGATGCATTTAACCATTTATCTATCTGTAACAGATACCACAGTGAAGACACAGAATGAGGCTGTGGTGGGGCTCCATGGTGGTGTGTTTGCATGTAGTGGGGCTCCATGGTGGTGTGTTTG
>NW_021604565.1:5082588-5124430 GCF_004785775.1 Grammomys surdaster | reverse complement strand
GTGGTGTGTTTGCATGTAGTGGGGCTCCATGGTGGTGTGTTTGCATGTAGTGGGGCTCCATGGTGGTGTGTTTGCATGTAGTGGGGCTCCATGGTGGTATGTTTGCATGCAGTGGGGCTTCATGGTGGTGTGTTTGCATGCAGTGGGGCTCCATGGTGGTGTGTTTGCAAGCAGAAGGACAGGGCTTCAACCCAGCACAAAAAGGAAGAGAAGAGACAGGACATTTCTACCATCTGTAGATGTTTCCTTTCACCTCCTTCTTTGCAGTAAGCTGTTTGTTTCCCCATCCCTGACTCCAGGCAACTCTGATGTGCTTTTAAACAACCTGGGTTAGACTAGAGAAAAAGAATTATGTTTTTTTTTTCCTAATAGAAAAGATCTAGTTGAGAAGAAAAACAGGCAATGCAGATAATGCTGGATTATACGGCATTCTCCTTTTCTAAAAGGACCCACTGCAGCATGGCAGGCTTCCTTTGCCTCTGGCATCTACCATTCAGCGAAATGCATCTGAGATTTGTTCTGTTGCTTCAGCGGATGACTCCTTTCACCGTGGATAATGTGGCAGTTTGAATGAGAGTGGCCCCCATAGGTTCATATATCTGATACTTGGTTGCCTGGGAGTAGAATGGTTTGAAATGATTAGAAGGATTGGGAGGTGTGGCCTTGTTGGAGGAAGTATGCCACTGGAGGTGGGCTTCAAGGTTTGAAAAGCCCACACCAGGCCCAGTCTCTGTCTCTGTCCCCCCAACCCCCACCCCCTGCCTGCTACCTATGCACCAGGATATAACTCTTAGTGACTGCTCCAGTGACATGCCTGCCTGTGTGCTAACATGCTCCCCACCATGTTGATAACTAAGACTATGCAGCTTGAAGCAATCTCCTAATTAAACGCTCTCTTTTATAAAAGTTGCCTTTGTCATGGTGTCTCTTCACAACAACAGAATAAGATGCTATTCTACTCTAAGGAAACATCACAACTGATTTATTAAATTCACCGGTTGATGGCCATTTCCATTGTTTTCAAGTTGGGACTTTCTATATATGAATAAATATGAACTAATGAGCTAATAAGAGCAAAGCATTTGTGCACACACTTTACACTGGGGCTGTTTTCATCTTGCCAGCATTGTCCTCTGACCTCCATGTGTGTGTCATGGCATGAAATAAACAATAAATGTAATCAGTAAGGTTATGTTGTTTTGTTGTTGTTGTTTGTTTGTTTGTTTGTTTTGAGAAATAGGCAGAACCAGAGATCGTGTTACACAAAATAAGGCAGACACAGGAAGACAAGTACCTCAAATATGAGGTTTTATCTCATATGTAAAATGTGTGTGTGACAAAAATACAAGAGGTGCTTGAGGTCAGATGGGACTGAAAAGAAAGTAAATCCAGAAGAAGCCAGAAAGACAAAATATCACCTGTTTTCTCTCAGGAGGGGCAGGGTGAATGTGAGGAAGACACCATGATAAATGTGCACAAAACGCCATTGCTATGTCCGTTATTTTGCATGCTAACTAAAGAGTTAATTTCAAGAAAGGAGAAAGCTGAGTATAGTGGCGGACGGCTTAAAACCAGAACTCCCAAGGCAGAGGCAGGAGGATCTCTGAGTGTGAGGCCAGCCTGGCCTATACAGTGAGTTCCAGGACAGCCAGGACTATGTAAAGAGACAGTGTCTCAAATAAATCAGTAAGTAAATAATAATAGAGAGAGAGGAGCAGAGATGGAGGGAGGGGAAGGGGAGGTGTAGGGGAAAGGGGAGGAGGAGGGGCAAACAGAGAGGTGGAGGGACTGGGGGAAGAAGGAGGGATGCAGAGGAGGAAGAGAGGGCGATCGGGAAGGGAAGGGGGAGGAGAAATGAGGAGGAGGGACAGGGACAGGAAGAAGGACTCAGAGAGGGAGAAGAACAGGGAGGGGGAGGAGGAAGGGGAGGGGAAGAGGGAAGGGAAGGGACAGTGAAAGGGACAGGGATGGATAGGGAGGGGAGGTAGAATGGGGATAGAGAGGGACAAGGACAGGGACAGAGAGGAAGAGAGGAAGAGCCTGTCTGTTTTTCCTACTGGCTGTGTCTCTTTGCATTCTTGGTGTGTGACAGCCCAGCTGCTTGGCACTGGCACACTTGGGGTCATTGTGTGTGTTTCACGGTTTTTGATCCTTCTCACCGTGGGGGGACGCATTGTGTCTCATCAGCTCCCACTTTTATTCTCCTACAACTAACCACAGCACAGCGATGGCTTTCTCAAGTCTCCTCAGCCCCCTTCATCCTCTCTGCTGAAGCATCTCTTGCTGTTGTATGACAATATTATTTTATTTTTAAAAAAGGTTTATTTTAACTTGTGTGTTTATGGGTGTGTCTGTGTAGGGGAGGAACAGTATGTCCACATGAGCCTGGGACCATCAGAGGTTCTGGATCCATGTGGAGCTGGAGTTACAGGCTGTTGTGAACTGACTGACGTGGGTGCTTGGAACTGACCCCTGACCCTCTAAGAGAGTACTACGTGCTTTTAGTCCTTGAGCCAACTCTTGCCTGCCCCAGGAAAACTCTTATACACTGTTAACACAAGTCCTTCAACACATGTCTGCACTCCAACCATTTTCTTCAGTTCCTAAATTGCTTTTCGTTTTCTTAATGGTTGTCCTGAAAAGCACACATTTAAAATGTCTTGAGAAAGTCCAAACTAATGTCTTTTTCTCTCTTATTATTTGAACTCCTAAAAAACTGTGGCTTTTACAAACTTATAAAAATATTTATTATCTTATAAAGCACTGAATATTTGTTTATTTAATTTTGTCTCCATTCACTTTTAAAAGCTATAAAGTAGCACAAGGTGCTGGAGAGCACTGGGATAAAACCAACTGATTGATCCAGGCATGCTGGCACTGGGGATCCATGCAATGCCAGTAGGGGAGGAGAACTCTCTCTCTCTCTCTCTCTCTCTCTCTCTCTCTCTCTCTCTCTCTCTCTCTCTCCCTCTCTCTGTCTGTTTCTCTGTCTCTCTGTCTCTCTCTCTCTGTCTCTCTCTGTCTCTCTTTCTCTCTCTCTCTCTTATTCTTCCCCTCCCTCCCCTCCCCTCACCCCTCGTCCCCTCTCCCTTCCTCATTTTGGTTATCTTAGACAAGATCTCACGTGTAGTCCAGGCTTGTCTCAAACTTCTGGGTACTGGAATTTTAGGTGTGAGCTACTATGCCCACCATTGCTGGTGAGTTTATCATGTGATAAACACACTAGTGATATAAACACACAGTGATGATATACACAGTGGTGATATACACAGTGGTGATATACACAGTGGTGATATACACATTGGTGATATACACAGTGGTGATATACACATTGGTGATATACACATTGGTGATATACACACTGGTGATGTAGAGAACAAAGATAGACAGACAGCTTTGATTGACCAATCACAGCAGCTCTCTGCCTGTTTTGTCAGTCTCATCAGTGAAACTAGTGATGATCCACATACTGTCCCTGAGCTAGGCCTGTGCACACAGAAGACCTTAACCCTCGATGTCATTGTCATCATCAGTAAAGTAAGTGTGAGCTGACAACACCAACCTAGCCAGCAGCATGTGCAAGCAGTGTTTGTAGAGTAGTCAGATGCTCGAAGCATCCCTCTGGGAGCTCCTTGCTGTTATAGGAGCGCCCCCAACCTCAATAAGCCACACTTTACTGCTGGCAGTGTACTTTCCTAATGAAAAGTCAGGGGGTATTTATAGTTTGTTGGAGCCATGTGTCAACAGATTCCTTCCAAACATCTAAGAAGAGCATTACCTCAAGTTATTTTTTACCACAAAAAGGCCATCTTAAAAAAAAAAATGTCTTCTGGTTGCTGCTGTTTCTGTTTCAAACAGTCAGGTATAGAAGAGTTTTTGTGAGTTTGCAGCTACTGCTTGTCTGGGCCATGCCAGCCGCTGTTTGGTCCCCACCAGGGGTCTCAGGACACTCGCCTTTTTCAGTCAAGGAAGTTTTATGATTTATAGCTTGGATGCTCTCAGCCCAGATAGCAACATAAGTGCATCTCCCATATTATTTGTATGTCATTTCTAATGTAGTTAGCTTTTCAGACTTAGATTCCTGGGTCAAATATTTAATAAGTGATCTGGGTTCAAACGCTGGTAAACGAGTAAAACATTTAAGTTAGCCACCGAAAAAGGTGATTCTGAATCCTTGTCAGAATTGCCAAGCCACAAACAAGTTCAAAAGCCTCTTTATGTCTTCTGAGGTGACTTCCCCAAAGAATGTAAACACAGAAAGACTGAGTTTGAGGTCAGGAGGTTTCAAAGATCAAGGGACTTTTGCTGTCTGATCTCAAAGCAGCATTGCTTGATGCCTCTTCTCTGATGAGACATCCAGAGAGTACCAGATGACTCACTTGGTCTGTCTGATTTAACCACACACAGTTCGTACAGATTGGCTCATTCTGTTTGTCATATAGTTAAGACTTAATCGAATGCTTGTATGCCTGCTTGCTCCTGAACAATTTTTTCTCTCTCTCCATGCTTGCCCAGGCTATGATATTTCTTTTGCAGAGACAGGACAACTGGTTCATGGCATAAAAGAATAATCCCACTTTCCAATGACACAAGGGACACAGATGTCTCTGGGTGTCAACAAGCAATTCTTTCTATTTCTTCCTTTCCCAAACAGATCCCATAGTCTCTAAGCACAGGCATAGCACATATGGGCATAGCCAAATCATGTTGCCCTCGGGGAGTTAAAGCCTCCTTCCGCTGGCTTGTTCTGTAGTATAGTGGGCTTACTCACTGGAAAAGGCTACCACTTTTCAGTGAGCTGAGATCAGACCCACAGCCTACCTCACAAGCTCTAAGCCAGCTCTTCACCACTGAGCTCTGCTCTCAGCTCAGGTACATACTTTAACTTGATTGTCTTCTACTTCCTGTAATCTGTTCTCTGCTGCAGAAGAAATGGAAAGAAGAAAAATGAAACAGAAAGTAAGAGGTGGTGGTGTGGAAAGGGATGCGGAGGCAGTACTGAAGGTGAAAGGTGAAAGGTGAAAGGGGGCCAAGGTCTGGTCTTCATGCTGCCCCCTCCCTGACATTTTGAGCGCACTGTACAGGCCCTGTTTATCGCTATACAGCTTAAAGCTGTTGTTCTCAATCTGAACTGTGTTTAAATGCCATCTAGACGGTTCTGAAGTTACCTAGTGTAGCACCATGCCCTGTCGTTAGCCAGGATGGCTTAAATGGTGAAATGCAGATGGGGCACCATCTTTACAGACACTCCACATGGGTCAAGACCGAGGGGAGCTTCAGGAGTCCTTATTAGTGGGGATCCCCACTTTGCATCTTCTCCTTGGGAGACTGGGGAAGTCCTAAGGGCTGTTCAGCAAAAGAAGAAATCCCCACTTCTGTTTTTTAGAAAGGAAGGAGGAGCTGGGGGTGGTTGTCCTGGGAACCCCCTGGCTCACAGAATTCTCCTAACCTCTCTACAGCTGCTGCCACCGGGAGGCTCCCAGTGGGTGGGGCCTGCTGCTCCTCAGGGCTCCTCACAGTCTTTCAGGACCTTTGGAGATTTTACAATTGGCCTTTTCTCAAATGAAACTTCAGAGAAGCTATCCTGTGATTTTCTGATTTGGCATCGATTGAGACCCATCTGTCCAGCAGCAAGAGGCTTCCATGGGTTTTACAGTGCATTTCCTAAGCACACTCATAGTATGGTTTACAACTGTCGTGGGTGCAGACAAAATGGAACCCACTTTAACACCGCATTTGCATTCTGTCAAGGTCTCGAGGCAGTTAAAACCATTCTAGCAGAGTGAAAGTCACTGCAGTGTGCTCACCTGAAAAGCAGGGTGGCAAGTGCCCATCCTGCCAAGGATTTGTTTATGAGGTGACAGCCTACAACACGCAGTTGAGTGCACTGTACAGACTGTAACTCATGTTAAGATGGTGTAATTTAGATATGGCGTTTTCCATCTAGAATTGATCTCGATTGAGAAGTGACTCACCTAGGTCTGGGATGTGGGCCCTGAGTCCCATCGCTAGAACTCAAAAATAATTAAATACATAAATAAATAAGAAAGAAAGAGTGGGAGAAGAATAGCTCCCCTTTAGTTTTCAATTTTACAAATGTATAGAGAAAATAACGCACGTCTTTAATCCCAGCATTCAGATGGCAGGTGGATCTCTGTGATCAAGGCCAGCCTGGCTTACAGGGTGAGTTCTAGGACAGCCAAGGCTACACAGGGAAACCCTGTCTTGAAAAACAAAAACAAAACAAAAATTCCACTGGGTGGTGGTGGTTTGTGCCTTTAGTAACACAGAGATCTCTGTGAGTTTGAGGCCAGTGTGATCTACAGATCTCGTTAGGAATAGCACTTCACAAGCTCATTTAAAGCCTACATTGTCTCGTACCTTTAGTATGTTTGTTCAAAACAAATAAGAAAACAGTGTTGCGCTGCACACTGTTTGAGAAACTGAGACAGAAGGAGCAGCTTGTGGCACATAGCAAGAGCTTGTCCCCAGAACAAACCCCAAGGCAAGTGTTTATTATATGGGTCATGCAGTGGTCTGAATGAAAACAGCCCCCACAGGCTTGTAGGAAGTGGCACTGTTGGAGGTGTGGCCTCGCTGGAGTAGGTGTGACCCTGCTGGGGGGAATGTGCCCCTGGGGGCGGGCTTTGAGGTTTCAGAAGCCCAAGGCACACCCAGTGACAGACCCTTTTTTCTGTTGCTTGGTGATTTGGATGTAGCTCCCCCTCCAGAACCATGTCTGCCTGAGTGCCACCATGCTTCCCACTGTGACAAAAATGGACGAAACCTCTGAAACTGTAAGCAAGCTCCAATTAAATGCTCCTTTCCTTTGTAAGAGCTGCCTTAGTCATGGCTTCTCTTCATAGCAACAGAAACTGACTAGCACAGGACGGTTCGTATGGCTTTGGTAACAGAAGGCATGCGTTGAGGAGCTAGAGAAGTAGGTGAAGCCTGCTCGTGTTTCATACTGTCATTTAAATTAATTTAATCTTAGGTTTTCTGCGACAGGGTCTTATTATGTGTCCCATGGCCTCAAACTCACAGCCCGCCCGCCTCATCTGCCTCCCGTGTGCTGGCGTTAAAGCCGTGTGCTGCCACATTGACCTGTCACTTTAAAGATGAAGGTGTTTAGATTTGCAGGCCTGAAGAGATTGTTGCTTTCCAGAATTCACAGTGACAGTTAATGGGGGGTGGGGGGAATCATAAATGTGGGTAAAATAATTGAGGATTTGCTTTCAAGGAGTTGAAAGTTTGAACTTGCTCTCCAAGAGTGCTTTGTAAAAACACTGGGCAGCAGTGCTGCTGAGATTGGGAGCCGATGCCCCGACAGGACACATTCACTCTCAGCTAGTCACACCGACAAAGCCTTCCACAGAGCAAAGGGGCTGGCTTGAAACAAACGTGGTACGATAGGATTATACGCAGAACACGTGAGACTGAACTGCTGGAAGGAGTAACTTGGATCACGGGAAAATAAGTTAAAAACCCAACAAAGCAGTATTTCCTTTGTGTGTACATCTGTTCCCCAGGCTGGGGCTGATCTGATCCTCTCCTCTCCATCCTGCCAGCCTGGAAAAGCACAGTAAATGCTACTATACCCAGTTCCCACCTTTTATTATTTTATTTTATTATTTATTTATTTATTTTTGGTTTTTCGAGACAGGGTTTCTCTGTGTAGCCCTGGCTGTCCTGGAGCTCACTCTGTAGACCAGGCCAGCCTCGAACTCAGAAATCTGCCTGCCTCTGCCTCCCAAGTGCTGGGATTAAAGGTGTGCACCACCACCGCCCGGCAGGTTCCCAGCTTTTAATTTAATAGTTTTGTGTGGCACCTACATAGTGTGTGTGTGTGTGTGTGTGTGTGTGTGTGTGTCCATAGGCAGTGGTAATCAAGTGGGCATAAATTGTAGTTGTAGAATTGAAGGTCTCCAAGTCCGGTGTCATTCTTGGGTACAAGGTATAAAGGGTGCGTCTAACAGAGAGTGAAGAGGGCCTGCTGAGGAGGGCAGCTGCTCCGCTGGAGTGATCTGAATACTGGCGAATGAAAGCCTTAACATCAGCTGCCACAGTCTGTTCTCTTCAGATAGCTGTTAACCTAGGAGTGTCTCAAGCCCACTGATTACTGATGACAGGGATCTGTTCCTGGAGATTCTGATTTCATTAGACTGAAGTGCATCCGAGGCAGGGGCACAATTCTGCATCCTTCAGCTGACTCTCATGGACTGCTACATTTGTGAACCTCTGTCTTGATGAGAAGCTCCCCCTGCCTGGAGCTCTTCCCAGGAGAAGGAATTGTATTGACTATCTGGAGACCACCGTGTTACTTCCTGTGGGCTGCTAGGCAGTGCCTTGCTCTGGGACAGGGGTGCAGGATCAGGTCTTACAAAGAGTCTGTAACCACTCATTACATTAAGTCGGTAGATGGATAGTCAGAGCCCAACTGTGAAAATCTTACCTGTCCTTAGAGTTCTCATCACAGGTGACATGCACTTAAGGTGACTTTGGAACCCAAGGAGAAAATTGATATCTTCATGAAGACTTCTCAGGTCAAAGTAGTTTTGCATCGCCTAAGCATTGAGAATTTTATGCTGGCCCACAAGGCAGGCTGTTTTCAGCTTTTCCCCTGCAGCTGTTAGTGGCTGGACTCATGCAGCAGACAGTGTGGCCAACTTAGAATGTGAATAAGATTGCAGCTCATTTGCCATGGAGTGTAAGAATAAGGAACACGCTCACCGTCTTCATCCATCAACTGAAACAGGTCTTTGTTCAGGCTAATGTCAACGTTGTTCCCAGTAATGTCAAGATGTGCTTCTTAACAAGTCAACTACTTTGTCTTCAGTACCGTATGTAAATGTTTAAATATTTATTTTTGCATTAAAAATTTTAATTTAATTTTATTGTTATTATGTGTGGCAGTCAGAGGAATCAGTGACTTGTGAAGTCCGTTCTCTCCTATCTTATTTTTGTATTCTTCTATGCTATTCTTACATTTAAACATCAATAATATAAAGATCCAAAAGGAAAGGGAGTCACAGGTGAGAGGATGTTTCGCTAAGGCAGGCACAGGTCTACTTGCACAAAGGATGCTTTGCTAAAGCACACACGTAAAAGGACACATGATGTTAAGACCCAACAGACGGCAGATGATGTTAGACGGTATTGTTTACCATTGTTTATTGGTCATCGTTTGCTGGGACTCCATAGAGAGAAACACACCCAAAAACCCTCTGGTGGTGTGCTAGCAGCTTCCTGCACCTTCCACAGACTCGGGCTGATTAGCAGAGCGATGTCAGTTGATACAGACTCACGTAGAGTTTTGCTAAGACAGACTCACATGCTGAGGCAAGACACATGTTGAGGTGAGACCTGTGGGGGACACGTGATGTTTGGAGGGAGTATAAATATGACTCAATAGACAGTGACAGGGGCTAGGCTTGCTTGCATAGCTAGCTTTATAAGGCTTCTCGGTAACCGAAGGAGGGGCTACCTGAAGACCACTCCACCTGAGTATCCATCCCATGTGCAGTCACCAAAGGTAGATGCTGATGTGGAAGTCAGGAAGTGCATGCTGATAAGAGCCTGATATGGATGTCTCCTCAGAGGTCTTCAAGAGTCTGACATATTCAGAGGCAGATGCTCACAACTAGCCATTGAACTGATCATGGGGTTTCCAATGGAGGAGTTAGAGTGAAGGCCATTGGAGCTGAAAGGATTTGCGGCACCATGAGGAGAGCAACAATACCAACCAACCACAGCTCCCAGGGTCCTAACCACCAGCCTGGGAGCACTTAGGGAGGGATCCAGGGCTTCAGCTGAATATGTAAGAGTGGAGGGCCCTGCTGGGCATAGGTGGAAGAAGAGATCCTTGACCTCATGAAGGCTGGACGCCCCAGGGGGTGGGAATTTGAGGGTGGGGAGGTGGGAGAGGGGGGTAGGTAGGGGTTACATCCACAGAGAAGAAGGAGGAGGGGTGAGGGGGTAGGAGGTTCTTGGGTGGGTGGGGGATGGGGTAAGGGGACAACATATGAAATGTAAATAAAACATCCAATAAAAAAACAAACAAAACAACAACAACAAAAACAATAAAAAGTCAATAAAAAAAGATAAGGCTTCTTGGTCTTGAGTCTGTGCTGAGAGGCACAGCCAGAAACTTCTCCTGGGGTTCCTGGTGGTCCTGGCCCTCCTGCTGACTCGGGGCGATTCATCTGAGGCCTGGCTGACTCTGCGGAAGGTTGTGCCACTGCTGCTCATTCACACTTGCTGTCCGGACACCACCGAACTGCAGTGCTCATTTTAAAGTAAGCCAGTACAGTTAGGTTTAGCATGGCTCCAGTTCTTCAAGGACAAGAAAGTTACAGCCGTTTTTCCAGGGCCTGATGCCGTCAGATAGCTACTCAGCCCCTACCATTAGACTGGCTTCACTCCTTTCCTTCTCAGGCTTTGTCTCACTACACAGCCCACGCTGACTTCCAACAAGAGACTGTCTTGCTTTTGTCTCCCTGGTCCCGAGAGGACAGATGTGTGCCCTGTGCATGCCTGGCCTCTTGTCTTTGCACTGTCATTAGCTTTCTATAAAGGACATCTTCATCCTTAGGCCTATGTCCATGTGTGTTCGATAGGTCAAGAAACACAACGGAAACTTTCCTCATCTGGTTATGTGTTCCTTAAAAATAGGGCAGGGTGCAGTTTAACGGTAGAACTCCTGCCCAGCATGATGGAGAGTCTGGATTTTTGTTTGTTTGTTTGTTTTTGGTTTTTGAGACAGGGTTTCTCTGTGTAGCCCTGGCTGTCCTGGAACTCACTCTGTAGACCAGGCTGGCCTCGAACTCAGAAATCTGCCTGCATCTGCCTCCCAAGTGCTGGGATTAAAGGCATGTGCCACCACAGCCCGGCGAGACTCTAGATTTGATCTTTAGCACCATTGATTAATTAATTAAATAATTAATTAATTAAAGTCACTAGATTGGGAGTGTAGTTCAGTAGTGGAATACTTGTTTACTATGTGGAAGGTGTGGGCTTGATTCCTTTTTAAAAACTACACTTAAAATTTTTATAAATTTCATTTTATTTTAAAAAAGACAGGTGGTCTCTTAGTTGGGACGTCTCCTTTGCCAGCAGCTTTCTTTTCCTCACGGGCCAGTAGCCTTTGCTTCTTCTCTTGCTTTGTCTCTGGCCTGTACTAGTGGGCAAGCTTAAGCAGCTGAGTAGCTGTTTGCCTGTCCAGGGCCTGGGTGAACTGGTTAACAGCAGGAGGTACTTTGAGTCACTTATAGAGGATGGCTCTTTGCCGCTGCAGCCTGATGTATCGGGGCCATTTAACGAAGTGTGTTAGATCTCTTTTGGACTGGATGTCCTGACCAGTGCTGAAGTTCTTGGGCCTTCTCTCAAACAAAGGATTGACCACCTTTTTGGCCTCCTGTTTCTTGATGGCAGCTGGGGGTCAGGGCCACCTTCTTCCCCTTGGCCTTCTTTCCTTTGGGCATCGCGCTCGGCTGGAGGAGAGAGAAAGAAGAGGGAATTGTGGGTGATAAATTAGTGTGTGATTTTTAAAGGATAAGTGTATTCTCACGTCCCTCAGCTGAGGAACCCGGAACTAAGCATCCAGGTAAGCGTGAACACTGCCTTATCTGTTCTCTGAGACTCAGAGTTCAGCGATTTAGTAATGAAACACCTGCCGTCCTGGAGGCTGCGCCACGAGGCACCGGTGAAACGGGGAGGGGGCGGGGCAGCCAAGATTGCCTGAGTCCCAGGGGAGAGCATCTGCAGATGCCTTTGAACAGCAGTCATTTGCTCCTTTGCCTTCCTCGGGCCATGGAGGTTCTAGGGCAGAGGGGAAACGGCAGTTTCATTATTTCAAATCCCAGATTCCTCAACCCCTTGGAAAGGCTTAGCCGCACTCAACCTTCCATTTAAGGTAACGTTCAGCACTTAGACAGTACAAAGAGTAAATGGTAAATTAAAATTGTGAATGGGAAATGGGTAGTGTGAAATAAATTCACTTTTTTGTGTGTGAGAACAGAGCCTTAATGGACAACAGGCCAGATGTTCCAGAAAGTTCTCCCTGTAAGCCCCCCCCCTCGGGCTTTTGCTCTATTTCAGCTGTCTGAACACTGTAGGCCCACAGTGCCTAAGCTTATAGCATACATGTGTTTTGTAGTGCTAAATGGAAAGGGGACAGAAAAGAGTGTGATTGAGTAGATCAGTTACTTTGTAAAACCTTAAATTGAGCCTCTATACACACAATTTAAGAAAAAAACAAAAACAAAAACAAAACGTCCCTCTGTGATGGGATGTTTTAGGGATTCTGTTTTTAACTAGCCTTAAGTTGTTGGGCGTCAACATCTTGAGTCAGGCTTTGGGAGGGGGCTCAGCTGTTGGATTGCTTGCCTGAGTCTGGCTTGGGGAGGGGGCTCAGCTGTCGGATTGCTTGCCTGTCATACATGACGCCATGAATCTGGATCACCAGCACCACATTACGTGGAACACAGTATGGCGGAACATGCCTCTAAGCCTAACAGCGTTTGGGAGATACAGGGAGACTGATCAGAAGTTCAAAGTTGTCCTCAACCTGGGATACTTGCGTTTGGAGACTTGTAGACTCTCACTCTGGATTGAGCTGTGGTTTAAAAATTATTGTGGTTTTCAAGGAGGGTTTCTTTGTGCCACCCTGGCTGTCCTGGAATTTGCTCTGTAGACCAAGCTGGCCTCCAACTCAGAAATCTGGGATTAACGGTGTGTAGCCCCACTGCCTAGGGAACTATAGTGTTATTTGTATTTGAGATAGGATATTTCTAAGTTGCCTAGGTTGGATTTGAAATCCCCCTATAATCTGGGCAGGTCTCAATTTGGGATTTCTTGCCTTAGTCTCCTCAGTATTACAAGTGAACGTCACCACACCTAGCCTATATCCCAGCAGTCCTGGAGCCCCTCTAAACAACCAAGGTTGCAGAGATCAAAGCTGCCCTTCTCCTCTCTGCCCTACATCACCACATGGAACATACTAGAGCCAGAGGGATCCGAGAACATCACCTTTCAACTCAGGGCAGCTGTGGTCTTTTAAATTTCTTATTTTTCATCGTTTACCTTCTACATGTGTGTCTCGTGGACACTGGCTCTTGTCTGGATGCCGCTGAGCTGGTTTTAGGACTGTTGATTCTCCATCCAGTTCACTGTGGGGCATTCCTCACTGTTCTCTTCAGCTGCATCTCTCACGTGGCCCTCTTCACTACATCTTTCCTTCCTCCTCTTATCTTTCTCCCCTCCTCCATTTATTTCTCAGTTATATAACCTCCATACTGTGACAATCCCTAAAATCTGTAGGCCCTAACAGTATCCCAATTTTTCTCTCTAGCTTTACCCACCTTGATTTTTTTCTTTTGTTCAAAATTGATCTAATTTTTTATCCTTATCCTTACTCACCTTACCCGCTCAGAACTGATCTAATGCTAAGTCATTATTATCTTTTCAAAGTCAATGCAACGTTTAATCCTGGTTCTTACCTACTCACTTCCTACCTACTGTTAACCGTATTACTAACATCTGAGTGTATAATAGACTATCCTTGGTTGTTTCTCCCCTGACAGCTGTTTCAAGTCTAAGGGGCAGGTGCTATGCACTGGCTTGTGTGACAGTTGTACAGTGCTGATGCTGCACACCTATGGGTGCTCCACTAGGGGATATCTATGCAGATGGTGACATATAGCTTGTGCCAGGCAGCTGGAGCTCCTGGTCTGAAAAATCACTTTCTAAATCATCACTATTACATACAAATCCCATCTGAATACTGCAAATCTGTCAACTAAAAGCATATATAGCTGGTAAAAATTAAGCCAAGCAACGAAGAAAGAACATTGGATTTGTAAATCTTGATGAAATATCAAGAAATGTGAGAAAACAAGGTAACATAATTCTTTTTAAATTAGTGGTTTTACAGCCATGTCATCTAGTGAGCTAGGTGACATCACAGACAAAGAATTCAAAATCATCAACATGTTCAAAGGCCAAACAGTTGAATGAAGTAAAGAAGGTGATGGGTGATGTGAATGAGGAATTCCACAGAGAGCTTCTCGGGAAAACTGGGCTGAAGCACTGGAAATAAAGGAGCCTAGAAGTGGAAAATCTTAGCAGCAGAAAGAACAAAAGAGAGGACAGAATCTAAGCTTGAAGATAAAGTCAAGAAACGGGACAAAACAGCAAGATCGAAGATAAGATTATAAAAGGTGTCAGCTGGGATTGCAAGATGTACAGAGCAATTTAAAAAGTCCAGGTCTACCAGTTGTAGGCAGAGAAGAATGAGAAGAATCTCATTCTAAAGACACAGACAACCTTCTCAAAGAATTTTAACAAAATTCCCCATGTTAGGAAAAAAGATGCCAATCATCCAATAGATACAGGAGATATTTATGTCATCAAACAGACAAAACCAGAAAAGAACCTCCCTAGTCAGGTTGCAATTAAAACATTAAATATATAGACTCCTCAACCCCCAAAAAATGTATATTAAGGTTAGCAACAGAGAAACACCAAGTCACATTCGAGGCAGGGCCATGAATAGAATGCTAGGTTACTGAATGAAACTTTGAAAGCCAGAGAGGCTTGGAATGATGTCTTCTGGGTGTGAAAGCCAACAACTACCCCAGAATACTATTCAGCAAAGATTTCTCTCACTTAATTGTGAGAAGGAAAAATAAGAAATTCTTATGATAAAAATAAAGTAATGGAATTTCTGACCACTAACCCAGCTTTTACTGAAACTATTTGAAGGAATTCCACAGAAAAGCAAAACAAAGAATCCACAAGGCAGCCAGAAAGAATAAACCAACCTAAAATGATAATAAGTAGGGTAAAAAGAATCCCCAAGAGCCGGGCAGTGGTGGCGCACGCCTTTAATCCCAGCACTTGGGAGGCAGAGGCAGGCGGATTTCTGAGTTCGAGGCCAGCCTGGTCTACAGAGTGAGTTCCAGGACAGCCAGGGCTACACAGAGAAACCTTGTCTCGAAAAACAAAAAAAAAAAAAGAAAAAGAAGAAGAAGAAGAAACCAGAGAGGCCAGGAATGGTGGCACACGCTTTTAATCCCATAATTTGGGAGGCAGAGGCAAGTGGATCTCTGTGAGTTTGAGACCAGCATGGTCCACATAGTGAGTTCCAGGTTAGCTGGGGCTACATAGTGATCTCTATGCATGTTAAAGCTCTGGAAAAGAAGCACAGGCTAAATTCCAAATTGGCAAATAGAAATAAATAATTAAAATCAGGTCAGCAATTAATACAATAGAAATGAAATATATTTATAATCAATGGTACAGAGTTGATTCTTTGAAAAGACAAATAAGATAGACACACCTTGAGCCAAGGTGTCTAATAAAAAAGCAAGAGAGGACCCAAATTAACCAAATTAGAGATGAAAAGAGGCCGTTGCAAGATATGCCAATGAAGTTCAAACCATCATCAGGTCTTACCTTGAAAACAAATATTCCAGTAAATTGGAACAATCTAAAAGAAATGAATAAATCCCTAGGTACATATGAGTTACTAAAATTAAATCAAGAGGAGGGCAACAATTTAAACTGGTTGATAAGCAGTGAGATCAAAGCAACAATAATTAAAGAATCTCCCACTTACAGCAGTGAGATCAAAGCAATAATTAAAGAATCTCCCACTTACAAAAAGCTCAGGCCCAGATGGATTCACTGGTGTGAATTTTAACAGTTCTTCAAAGAAGACCTACCACCAATGCCTCTCAAACTATTCCATAAGGTAGAAAAGCATGAAACAATAACATCTCATTCTCCAGAGGATATGAGCAGCAGCTAAAGATACAACAACAAAAAAGAAAATTACACATGAATTTGTCTGAGGAAACACAAAAATTCCCAACAAAACACTTGTTAACCAAATTCAAGAACACATCAAAAAGGTCATTCACCACGATCAAGTTTTCTTTATTCTAGAAATGCAGGGCTAGTTTCAAATATGTAAATCAATAAGTATAGTAAATCAGTGGCGAGACCTGCACATCTTTGTCTGTTATTTCTCTAGTCACAGTAGTTAGAAAATGGAATCAGTGTGTTTGTTCCTCAACTCATGAGTAGACAATGAAAACATAATACATACATACAACAGAATTTTATTTGGCTAGTAAGAAAAAAATGAAAGTAAGCTAGGCATGTTAGCACATATCCCAGCACTCATAAGGCACAGGAACATGGATCTCTGGGTTCAAGGCCAGCCTGGTCTGCAGAGCAAGTTCCAGGACAGCCAGAGGTACACAGAGAAACTCTGTCTTGAAAAACAAACAAAAAATCAAAACAAAACAAATGATAATAACAACAAAAAAATTCATAAAAATAAAAGAAAAATAAAATTGTGAAATTTGCAAGAAAATGGTTGGAACTACATATTATCCTACCCTAAGTAAGGTGCCTTAGTGCTAGGAAGACAAATACTCCATGCTACTGCTCATATGTGAATCCTAGCTTAGAAATCTTAGATTTGAGGAGATTAGAGAACACATAGGATAGGAAGTAGAGGAGAGGGGGACACTGGAAGGTAACAGTAGAAGGTAACCAGTACCCACTGGTAGGCAGTGGGTGTGCAAGCAAAATGTGTTTATTGTGCAATCCTGCCATGCAGATGGAGAGCAGTGGGTTCACCAAAACTAAGGATATAGGAAAAATCTACAATCTGAAAGTTAATCTAAAAATATCATTAAAAATTAGAAGTGGTCTGAACATAAAAGCCTTGCATAGGTAGACAATTCCCCCTAAAAAACCACGAATTATTAAATGAAAGTCTCAGTAGCAGGTATGATATACTTCCCTGTGGGTTATTAGTCAGAAGTCTCCAAAGCAGCACATTGATTGGCATTGCTCCAGAACTAGATGGAAGGACCCTGCTGTTGGAGACACACAATACACTTTGGTTGTAGGACATAGAGGAATCGTGACAGAACTCACTTGAAAATGTCTTCCCTGCTGCTTGGCTTTCATAGTCCCGGAAGGTGCTGAACAGGATGCTGAGGCAGAAGAGACACGAGTGACATCCTCGAAGCCAACTCGTAATGCTACAGTATTAACCTGACAATCAAGATGTGCATCAGTGCCATAGTGTCATGAAGGTTGTGGGTGTAACCATTGGTTTTGGATTCGATTTGAGGTCTGATCCACGGGAAGGAATTCAGGTCTAGTACTATAAAACTGGTTCAAAGCCCATGACTTTGGAGGTCCTAGGTCCTAGGTACAACATGCTGTCAAATTGCCTTCTAAATATTTATGCTTATAAGCATAGGTTAGTGCTGCCCTTGGCCTTGGCCAGAGAAGCTTTTCTCTTCAGTGGTCAGCAGTTAACAGAAACCTATAACGGGTCAAACTGCTGATCACCAGTTTTTGTTCAGCTCAAAGTGGAAGTGCTGTCTTTGGGACACAACATGGCCCTTTTACTGTGGACTCACCGTAGTTGCTATGATTACCTGTATGGGATCAAGCCAACAAAACAGTCAGCATTCCAACAGGCAGCACCAATTAGAGTTGGTGGGTTACCAACAAATATGGGCAAGAACATGAAGAGGAAGTTGCTGATGAAGGTGCCTGGCAGCACTGGGAGGGAGCAACTGGGGGTCCGGACGACCGAGGCAAATTGTTTACACGTATGAATTGTCAGTGAATACGTAAAAGTCTACTAGAGGGAGAACAAGAGAGGAAGGAAGGTATACAAGTTAATATATAATAAGAGAAATGATAACTTATTTCAGGCAATATGATTCATGGACTGGTATTCAATTGTGAATTTAAACATAAATCAGCTCACTCTGTACAAATAAACACACAAACATCATGGGCATTCTTGTAATGACTTTTCTTATAAGCAGTTAGGAAAGAAAAGATAATAGAATATTTTCTTCTAATAGTAATGCCAATAATAAAAAAGCATATCTAGGAATTAACTCAAATATGTAAGAATTATGTGTTAGAAAGTACAGCTGGAAAGAAAGGTTTTTTAAAAGTCCAGTGTAACAGTTGTATGTATTTTCTTTAAATCATTTTATAAATATAATGCAATATAAATATATGGGATTTGTTGTTGTTGCTGCTGTAGTTCAGTTTTTTTTTTTTGAGATAGGTTTGGTTGTGTAGCCCAGGCTAGCCTCAAAAACAAAATCTTGTGACTGCCTCTAAAATGCTAAATGTATTTCCTCGAGGAAACAAAAGATCTACAAAATTTGTAAGTTCATCGAGAACACTGAAGAGAAAAGGTTGTTAGCAGAGCAGTTGCCCAGGGCAAAGCCTTGAGTCTAACCTCTAGCATCACATGAACTTGGCATGGTGGTAACTACCTGCAACCTCAGGACCTGTGAACTGGAGGCAGGATGATCACAAGTTTATTTTTCACTACATAGAGTTCAAAACCAGCCTGGTACAAAAGACCCTGGTGTGCTGGCTCACACATGTAATTCCAATACTCTGGAGGCTGAGGCAAGAGGGTTTCTGGGAGCTCCAGAACATCATGAGCTATATAGGAAGACCTTGACTCACAATGACAGCAGCAACAAAGATGACAAGGACAAGAACAGCAATGAAACTGCTCAGGAAGAAAGAAGACCTGTCCAGAAGCCTCACCACCTAGCCGTGAATGCCCCAGCCCTGAATGTCCCAGCCCCGCCTCACCCAGGGAAGCAGCTTCTGAGATGGGCATTAGAAGTTCACCCAGCAAAGGAAGGAAGAAAGTGTAGGTAGAAAGGAGGGCTGATTGAGGGAACCCCCCAGAATGCCTCAGTCTCAAAATGGGAACAGGGGAGTCATTCTCAGTGTCACCACGGGTGGAAAGCCAAGAACTCTGGTAAGCTTTGACTCAGGGAAGAGCTGAGTAATGCAGAAAAATGACCTAGAAGCAGCTATTGTGTGCCAAAGACTTTCATCTCCTATTTGTTTGATGTTACTGCTGTAGCTACATAGATAAGTACTTAGACACACCATGTGACCCCTGCCACTCAGCACGTGACCAGTTAACGGGTGTTAAATGAACAAATATTGCAATAAGTAAGTGTGACACAAAGGAAGAGAGAAAATAAAAGAAACAGGAAGGGAAGGGGAGGGAGGGGAGGGGAGGGGAGGGGAGGGGAGGAAGGGGAAAGGTGCATTGTGCTAGGACCGAATGATAAATCTGGAAACAGGAGAGTTAAAAGTTGGAGAACAGTTCGCCAGACAACTTAGTGTGATTTCTCTCAAAATAATAAGTAATTACTATTAATTAATAAATAGCTGAAGATGTGACTCAGTGGTAGAGTATTTGCTCAGCTCTTGCAAGGCACTGGGGTCAACTTCCCAATGAAGAAAGAACAGAAGGCAGGGAGGAAGAGAAGAGATCTATGTCCTTCGTTGCCTTGCTCCTGACATGCTGTGGTAGGCTGAGGCAGTCATCACTGGATGGATGCCCACAAAGTTCCCTGGTGGGCAAGGCCAACCCCATTACAGCCATATCTCTGGGTAGCCTGCTGCTTAGGAAAACAGGCTAAACTGACTAAAATGGACTCGGAGTTATCTTTACGAACCAATAAGCTACTGGCAGTCCTCCACTGGAGTCTGACATTGATCACTTAAGCAGGTCTTCTAAGTTGTCTCAAACTCCTACAGACGCTTCCTTGCTTCCTTTTGTGACTGGCTAAAGTTCCAGCCAGGCCTCACAGGGCATCTATGCAGAGTTTTTGATGTCTTTGAAGCTCTCACATGTTGACCTCTGTCAGTGTGGGCATACCCCAAGAAGTGCTTAGCAAACAGGCTCCTGATGCTCTATCTGCCCCAGTGGAATCCCAGTGCAACTGTGGCCTCAGCCTCTCCATTCAGTATATACTTGAGAAGAAATCCATGAAAGGTTCTGAGTGACCTTATCCCAAACTATGATAAGCGTGCTATTTAACCATCCTATAATGCATGCATATCTGAAAACATCATATTGTATACAAAGCTATATATGACTTTTTGGTCAATTAAAATAAATTCATTAATTTAAAGGTGTGTTAAATAAGCAATTATATACACAAGTAAGTATAATTAGCAAATTTGTTAAGGTTCATTTATTCTGCCTTTCAAAGTTTAATTAATATGCTTTGATTTGAATAAGGGTCTTTGTGCTTAGTTGCTTTTTCTTAAAGCTAAATAAATAAGTATTATCCTCCCATAGGGCTGTAGTTTAACACAGTAACAGCTTTGTCTTGAATTCATTTTAAAAATTAAGTTTTATTTTATTTTTAATTGGTATGTGGTTGTCTCTGTGTGTGCGCACTTGTGTGTACAAGTGTGTGCACGCATGTGTGTGTGCATTCGTGTGTGTGTGTGTGTGTGTGCAGGTGCCAGAGTCATCAGACCTTCTGGATAGAGTGACCTGGGTGTTAGATGCTGAATCTGGTCTTCCAAAGAGCAGAGCACACCTCTAATTGCTGACTCATTTACATCCTAATATGAACTTATCTATTCATTCAGTGCTGCTGGGGGCCAAATCCATGGTCTTGTGCGTGCAAGGCAAAACACTCAACCACTGAAATATGCTCCGGCCCTAGAGTCAGTAAATTTTATTGATTTAAACTTACATGTGCTGGTTAGTGTTTTGTTAACTTAACAGAAACCAGGGTATCATCTGAGATTAGGGAAGCTCAATTAAGAGATGCTCCATCAGGTTGGCCTGGAGACAAGTCACTGGGCAGGGACATTTTCTAATTAAGGAGTGATGTCGGGGGGCAGTATATCGTGGGCTGTGCCACTCCTGAATGGGTGGTCCTGAATGGTATGAAAAGCATTTATTGCTCTTCCTGAGGACCTGGGTTCAAATCCCAGCACCTGCATGGTGGCTCACAGCCACCTGTAACTCCATGGTGGCTCACAGCCAGCTGTAACTCTGGTTCTAGGGGCTCCAACAGGAAATACACAGTGTACCTACATGTTTTCAGGTATTCAGCATAAATTAAGTAAATTTAAGGAAAAAAGAGAGAGAAGCAGGGTGAACAAGCCACAGAGCAAGGCAACGAGCAGCAGTGCTCCAGGGCCTGGGCTTCAGTGAGCAGCAGTGCTCCAGGGCCTGGGCTTCAACAAGCAGCAGTGCTCCAGGGCCTGGGCTTCAATAAGCAGCAGTGCTCCAGGGCCTGGGCTTCAACAAGCAGCAGTGCTCCAGGGCCTCAGCCTCAGACTCTTCCCTATATTAGTTCCTGCCCTGACTTCCTTTATGATGACTGTAAACTGTGTGGGGAAACAAACCCTTTCTTCCCTGGGTTGGTTTTGTTTGTGGTGTTTGCTGGGTAATAGAAAGCTAAGAAGAGCTGAGACCCACACCTTCAATCTCCTACATGTGAGATGCAAAAGCATGTGGTTCTCTGTTGGCTTGAGGCCAGCCTGGTCTATGTAGTGTTGGTTTGAGGCCAACCTGGTCTATGTAGTGAGTTCCATAACAGCCAGGGTTGTACACAGTGAGACCCTGTCTCTAAAAAAAAAAAAAAGAAAAGAAACAAAAACCAAAAATATAAACAAAAAACAGAAGAAGAAAGAAAAGAAACTAAGATACCTCATTACATAGTTTAAAGCCCTGTCAAGATGAATGTATCTGGCTGAGAGCTTTCAAACGGAAATTGAGCAGGAAAATAGTTATTAAGTAATATAGAAACTAAAGTGCCTAGAAGAATGTCTGGTACACAGTATTTATTAATTCTTCCTGTCACTTGTATTTTAAAAGAACGATTAAATGGCCTACATTTCAGCTGCCACAGTGTGCATACCAACTACCTATCTACAGTGCAACTATCTACAGTGCAACTACAGTGTGCATACCTGTCATCCCAACTATTCTCAAGACTGGGGCAGGAAGGTCCCAAGCTCAAGGCCAACCTGAGTTGTAGAGTGAGTTCCAAGCTGGCCTCAGCAACTGAGCAAAATCATGTCTCCAAACAAGAAAGTAAAACAGAAGGGCCAGAGAGATGGCTCAATAGAAGTGCTCACGGCTCTTACGGAGGACACAGGTTCAATTCCGAGTACCCACATGGTGGCTAGAACCAACCACCTGGAACTCCAACTCCTCAGGGAATTCAACGTCCCTTCTGACCTCTGCAGGTTCTGGAAGACAGGTGGTGCATGTGTGTACTCTCATACATACACACAAATGGCAATCTTTTGCTTGTTTGTTTGTTTGTGTATTTTTTGAGACAGTTTCCCTGTGTAACAACCCTGGTTGTCCTGGAACCCACTTTGTACACCATGCTAGTCTCAAACTCACAGAGACCCACCTATCTCTGCCTCCTGAGCACTGGATTAAAGCTCACACCACCATGCCTGACTTCAAACGGCAATCTTTAATCCGGCATCCACTCAGAATTTAAACTGCCTCCCTACCCTCCTCATATTTCTGAGAATCATAGTGGACATGTATCTAAAGTTTCCAGATAAATATACATCTAGTTAATTTTTAATTTCAGATAAGCAATGGATAGTTTTTAATATTAGTATATCCCAATGTAATATCTGGCACATTCCAAATTCAGGACATACTTACACTACAAAATTATTTATTTTTGATTTGCAATTCAAATTTAATTAGGTATCTTGTATTTTGGCTCGGTGAATGTGGCAATTCTAATCAAACCATAATGACTAGCTGCAATCTGTAAAGCAATATAGTAGTTTAGTTGACTCTTTGATTTTGAAAGAATGCTCTATTGGCAGTTAACCAATTTTTTTCCCCTAAGGTTTTCAACCCAGGTCCTTCCCTCCTCCTAAACCTATGGTTAGTTAGCGCTGTGATTTCACCTTCCTTTAGAAAATGCTCTGAGCTCTAGAATCAGAGGATCTATTTTGGTTCTCTGTGGTTACCAGAATGTGGCTTGAAAAAAAAAAAAGGGAACAGTTGTTAGTCCTGGCTGAAAGCCAGACATTTGGGGTCGAATTATCAGTTGCTACTCTCCTGAAGGTTCAGGGAAACCTTGTAAAGCAGGTTTTCCTTATTGGCGTGCTCCAGTAGCCAGGAGACCATTGCCATGGCTCCTTATTTTCATTCACAGTGAAGAGTCCTGAGTCCTCACGCTAAGGAAGAAAAGGCCAAGCTCCGTAATCAGAGTGGCTGAGCATAGTAAGCGGCGTGACCGCCAGTGAGCGCTGGTTCACGGTGCACAGGGCTCAGAGCCAAGTCTGGAGGGAGGTCTTGGCAGGGCACCGCCAGCCAAGAAAGAAAAGCAGAAGTTTGCACTAACTGGTCCTTTTATGGGTCGTTTCTTCTTTCATTATTCACCTCTCTCAAGCAACCGCATAAATCATCTTGGTCTGAACTCCAAACTTCCAGAAAGCTGGTTAGGTGAGCAGCTGTAGAGACCCAGGGCTTCTTGCCAAAACAAGACCCTGAGGACATTCCGGGTCCCCTGCCAGCTCCCGAAAGCCCTTTCCTTTCTTCTCTGAACCCTGAGGATTGGCCAGTCTGTTTCCTCTCCTCTGGTGCCACCTGTTACTTCCAGCTGCTATTATCTCCTTCCTGGAACAGTGTGGGACAGGAGTGAGTGTCACCACTTCTGGCCTACCTCATTTACACCAACTGCAGTGTTTGCAGGGCTCACCAATTGCCTAGCCTTGCATCTGTGCCTCCCAGCAAAGGGTTCTGTCTTTCGGGTCCTCCTGAGCTGAGCCTGGCTCTCACCGACAGAAACCAAAATTCTTATCAGATCATGGAAGCTGAAAATGTGATACAAGCCTGTCCATCTTTGTGATCTCCGTATAGCTCCTGAGACAGGCACCATCTCCATCATCCACCCCCACCTCCAGCCCCCTTCTCAGAGGAGTGTTCATTCCCCTAATCCTGGCACTCCAGAGAAACAGAGGGAAGAGGATCAGGGGTTCTAAGACTAGCCTAAGGGTTTATAGCAAGTTTGAGGCCAGCCAAACTGAGCCAAGTCTGGCCAATTTGAGGCCAGAGATTCTGTCTTTAAAAAACAACAAAAACAAAAGATTAAATCTAAATTAAAATAGCTAGAAAAAGAAACAGAAACTGGTTAAGTAGTGGAAAACTAAAGAAATTGATTAAAAGATGATTCCTTAATATGATCAATAAGATTGGTAAACATTGACAGAGGTTAAGAATAAAGAAGTCTGGTCTCAGTGGCCTTTGTTCACTGTATGTGATACCTAGGGTCTGAGACATCACAGACTCCCCAAAAAAGATGTTGAGTGCTGTTTATTAATTACATATCAAAAGTTGAGAACAAAACTAACAAACTATGGAAAAGATCTTTGCATTCTTTACTCTGAAAACCATTATCTATTGCTGAGAGATTTTAAAGATTAAAAAAAGTTGGTTTTGAATGAAATGACTCAATAGTTTAAAATGTCACTTCTCCCTAATTCATGTATAGAATGTACAATATGTGTGCACGCGTGCGCGCGCGCACACACACTCAATTACGTTTCAGGGCTTAGCAGAGGCTGTTTACTAAGATGGTGTGGTGCTGGTAGAGACAATGTTAAACAGGCATAGCAATAGGGCAGAATACAGCCCATTATCTGGCCACATACATGTGGTTAATGCATTTACCTTTTTTGACAGTCTTGTCATGCAGCCCTGGCTGGCCTGGAACTTGCTTACAGAGAGTAGGCTGCCTTTCAACTTGAAGTCACCTACCTCTGCCCTCAGAGTACTGTGATTAGAGATCAGTGCTCCCCCTCACCATACCCCCAACTCTCCCCACTCCCGGTATTAATAAGTGTGCCAAGTCAATTGAGTGAGAAACGACAATTTTCTCAGCAACTGGTACTGATTACACATGCGGAGAGGTTAGACCATGTCTTCTGTCACAATAGGCACTAAAATTAATGTAAGATGGGCCCTAGATCTAAGCATAAAACTATAAAGGTTTTAGGAGAAAACAAAAGAGGTATGGTGACATAAGCTCAGAATCCCTGCTTGGGAGGGAGATGAGAGAGGGTCAGGAGTTCAAGGCTCACTCTAGCTGCATAGCAAGTCGGAAGCCAGCCGGATCCACAATAAAACCCCATCTCAAAAACGTGTGTGCACATTCACAAAGCAACCAAATAAAACGGATGGATGGCAAATGCTTCTTCAAACTTGTGTTGGTAAATTTCATTGATAGATATAAACCAAAGCTCTAAACTTAAAAGAATGATTAATTATTGTTGTCAAATTTTTAATTTAAAAATTTTGCTCGTCAACGAAGTAAGATATAATAAAAGGAGCCGGAGAAATGATTCGGTGGCGGCTTAGAGCACAGAGCTGCCCTTCCAGAGGACTCAGGTTCGATTCCCAGCACCTGTGTGGCAGCTCACAACTGTCTGAAACTTTAGCTCTAGGGGATCCAGCACACAGACATACATGCGAGCAAAAACACCAATATAATAAAATAAAAATTAAAAATCTTTCTCATATAAACAAAAAAAAACCCAGCAAAGTTAATGAAGAGCTAACTAACTAAATTCCTGTATGCAGAACATACAAAAACTACAGAGAATAAAAAGAGAAGCCAGGCCAGAGAAAAGACTCAGGGATCACGGTGCTCACCACCAAACCTCCTGATCTGAATTGATGACCAGGACCCAGGTAGAAGGAGAGAACTGACTCCCACAGGTTGTCCTCTGAACTCTACATACAAGCTGTGACACATGCACACATACATGAACACACAATAAGTAAATTCATTTTTTAAAAAGACAAGCAGCCCAATAAATAAATAAGATCTGAATAGACCCTTCACAGAACAAAGTATTAGTCACAAGGAAAACATTCAATGAAACCAGAGTGAGATCTAATTTCACACTCATTAGACTAAATAGAATTTTAAAAGCTGACAGTACCAAATCTTGGAGAAGATGTAGGCTAACTAAAACTGTAAGGTGTTGCTCATGGGTTGCAAACTGCAAACACTTAGAGTTTCTTTATGCCAGAAATTCTACTCCTGAGTGTTTGCCCAAAGGAAATAAAACAAATGTTGCCTAAAAACATATGCAAAAAAACCTTCATAATAGCTCAAATATGGACAACTCAAGTCCTTAAACAAATTGTGACATATTTATACAATATGGTATAATTAATATTTGTTGTCTTTTGTTTTTGGTTTTTGAGTCAGGCTCTCACTATGCAGCCCTGTCTGTCCTGGAACTCACTCTATAGACCACGCTGTGCTCCAACTCTTAGAGATCTGCCTGCCTCTGCTGGGATTAAAGATATGTGCCATCATGCCCAGCATTTCAGAATTTTGCAGGTTATAGAAGCCATGCACAAAAAAGTCATAACTCCACTGACCATAAGGTCAAGGCTCAGCAAAGACTCTTCCTGGCAATTGAAACCAGGGCATTCGAGGTGAGCATGCACTAGGTATGTACAGTGGGAAATTTGGGATAGCATAATGTTCTACATCTCCATAGGAAGGCTGCTTACACAGCTGTATACAGTTGGTTTTTTCCCAAAGGTTGTGTGTTTTGTTTTATATATAAGAATTAATGCATATACATATGTGCAAGTAAATAAAAGCAGGATAGGCAAGGGTGGGAGAGTGGGCAGCGCTGATGGTGCTTGTTCATGGAGGACTACAACCTGGCACATAGGAAGCTGACCTTGGCCCTCAAACCAGCAGGTGCCGCGTGAAGATGTAGGATGTGCTGTGGGTAAGAGTGAGATGCTGTATATGAAGGGAAATTATCTTTCCTTTGTTTCTTTTTAATTTTATCAAGATGAGTTCCTCCTTTTCTATCTTACAGAATGGTTTGAGAAGCATTGGTGGTACCGTTTCTATGAGGGCCTGTTAAAATCCACACCAGTGAGTCCATCAGGGCCCTGAGCCTCTTGTAATATAGGAGTTTTAATAGCTGTTCTGACCTCACTGCTTGTCCCCAGTCCGTTTAAACTGCTTCTCCTGTCTTGGTTTACTTTTGTGGTCATATGTGCCTAGAAAGTAATCCATTTCCTTTAAATTTCCTATTCAGTGGAATATATGTTTCCAAGGTAAGACCTGATGATATTTTAAATTTCACTGATATGTGTTGTAATAGCTCTCTTTCAACTGTAAATTTATTAATTTTGATCTTCTTTTGTGGGTTCTTTTTTTACGTACTTTGGTTAAGTGTATAATCTTGTTTATCTTTTCAAAGATCCAGCTCTGTGTGTCACTGATTCAGAATGCAATGGGCCCTGGCTGTAGACATACAGTTGTAGTTAGAACCTCAAGTCTCAGAGAACTGTGGGAAGAGCTGTCAACATTAAACACTGAAAAGATAGAAATAAAATTGTAAGCATCTTATATAGAAACAGACTGTGTGACCAGTGGCCTGTGTTTCCCATTTTGTGGCAGCTTCTTCAGCACTGTGTCACTGCCCCACCCTTGGTCCTCACAGGCACAGAGTTCATCATCTTTAGTGGACATGACATCATCCATGGTCCTCTTCACGAAGTGTAGTGAGGGTGCATGATTGTCTTGAGCCTTGGCTTTCTGTTTACAGTTGCAGAGTCTCTAAACTGGGATGAAAGATATGAGGGAAGCCATGACCCCCACATGCCTCACAGGAGTCACTGATGTGCATATTTTCGAACATTCTAGAATTTTTCATTTACTTTTCCATATTTTCGTCTGATACTTCTGCAGAGACTAGCCCAGCATAGCCCAGCATTCTCCACAGACCTGCTGCCATGAAGACATTTCTGGTTAAAATGAAACTCTTATGTCTGTTCACTGGCTGTATCACTTCAAAGGGGAAAACAAATAAAACCCAGCTTCCTGGCATCTCCAGGCATTAAAGGATGACAAACTACAGTTGCTCTCCATTCTGATGAGAAGCAAAACCTTAGAATAGCGTAAAAATGGATCAAGAAGCCGAACAAACTCCAGTAACCTCTTCATCAGCAGAAGTCAACTAGTTAAAAGCGGAGTGAAGCCCTCCCACAGACACTAGCTGCTTTTCAGATGAGGGTAAGAAAGGAAAGACGAAGAGAGGGAAGGCAGAGAAACCCAGTGCTGAGTAGGCAACCCAGTGTCTGACACACTAGTGAAGTCTGCAAGCAACCCAGTATCTGACACACTAGTGAAATCTGCAATCAACCCAGTGTTTGACACACTAGTGAAATCTGCAAGCACTTTTCTTTATTTGCAAGGAGTGAAAAGGAAGTTAGAAAATGGTGGAAGATGCTTTCTCACCAGGGAAGGACTCTGTCTCTCAGTACCTGGTGGAAGACTGAGGACTGGAGATTGTGAGGGCAGGGACTGTGTGGAGCCTGAGATGCTGTCTCGTTGTCACTGGACGATCCTCATACACTCACTCACTCAGTGTCTGCCACTGTCCACCAGTGTTGCTGGAGGACCGGGTGAAAACAGTGTGTCTTTAAGGCCATGTTTTTTGGTGATGCTAAAGCTTGACTGACTTTGTAAAGCAGTGGTTCTCAACCTGTGGGTCAGCCACAGCCCTTTTGGGAGTCAAGAGACCCTTTCCCAGGGGTAGCCTAAGACCATGGGAAAACACAGATATTTATATTAACATTCATAACAAAATTGCACTTATGAAGTAGCAACAATAATAATTTTATAGTTGGAGGTCACTACAACATGAGGAAACGTATTAAAGAGTCACAGCAACAGGAAGCTGAGAACCACTGTTGTCAAAGAATGACTTGCTCAGACACGTGAGGAGACACCTCACTGGACAGTCACTAGACTGCAAGGTCCCTTACAGTGGTGACTTACAATGATGACTGTGCAAAAGACAGTGACACCAGAAGTAGGACTTTTGACTAAGGTTGAGAGATGCTGGGGACAGGGAAGTAGTTTTTGAAAAACATAATAGTTTAGAAATTATACAATTAACCACACACAGAAAGAATCTGCAGAGATATTTACCACTCAGAAGAGTAAAAACATTGTCATTTCGAAATCAATAATCCTGGTGTGTTTTGTAATGGAGAAAGCTACCAGGAGTGACAGTCTCTAAACGTGTGACTGTAATAAGCTATACTTAGAAGGAGACTCACAAAATAAGTTCCAGATGCCTCTGCCTCACGTAGCAGGAGCGCTGGGTTAAGTAGCCTGTTCATCTTAAGTTAGAGATCACAAGTCCTTGCTGTAGAGTGGAGTAAATATTTTTGGTAGAATGCCTTTAATCATCATTCTGGTGGTGGATTATACCTCAGTGGTGATAGAAAGAAAACAAACTCAAGAGTCCTTGCTGAACTGAGGAAACATAACATTTTGATTTGCAGCTGACATGATTGTTTGGGAGCTGCCATTCATTCAGCCGCTTGGAGAGGGCTGCTGAGACGAGAAGCATGTTCCTGGGCCAGAAAAGTCACAACAAAGAAAACATTTGAAAATCCAATGACCCCTCACATGGACGGACCGACTTCCCTCCATGGGAAAGGGCCCTGCTTACTCCTTGGGTTTTCTGGTCTCCCAGGAAGATGATGAGTTTTCAGAGGAGTCATCTGCTGGTTAGAGCTGGCCTCAAAACAGCTACAAATCCTCAAGAGTCAATGTTTTAGGTCATTCTTATTTTCTCTTCATTGGACCTAAAATTTAATAAAATTGCATATACACTTGCTCACATGTGTGTATGTGTGTGTATGGTGTGTGTGTGTGTGTGAGAGAGAGGGGGGAGGGAGAGAGGAAGAGGGAGAGGGAGAGGAAGAGGGAGAGGGAGAGGGAAACAGAGAGACAGAGAGACAGAGAAGGGGTGTATATGTGGATATTTATGTGAATGTTCCTGTGTATGAATGTGATCATGGATATGCCATGGCTCATGTGTGAGGTCAGAGGATGACCTTTGGCTCATGTGTGAGGTCAGAGGATGACCTTTGGTGTCAGTCTGTATGCCTTGTTTTAGACAGTCTCTTTGCTGTCAGCTGCTGCTTCTGGCAGGGTAGCTGGTGCGGGTGCTCAGGGATTCAGCATTACTCTTCCCATCTCGCTGTGGGGACACCAGGACTGAGATGCACATGCTGTGCCAGGCATTTATGTGGGTCTGAGCTCAGGCCCCCACTTCTTCGGCAGGCACCTCTACTCAGTAAGCCATTTCCCCACCCCTTACATTTTAATTAATTTTTAATTTTTACAAGCTTATGACAGGCCTCTGGAAGGTTCTGTTAAATTTGCAAACTTCACATTGATAGTGTAAACATTTGAACATATATCATCATCATCATCATCATCATCATCATCATCATCATCTTATGAACAACTGTGTCCTCCTGGGTGATAGGTATTATAGGGATGTCTTTAAATAATGCTATGCCTGAGATTTTCAACGGCCAAAGCGGAAGACGTAACTCAGTGGCAGAACGCTTGCCTAGCATTCACAGAGGCGCTGGGTTTCATCCTTCACACTAAGAATAAAAGTATATGTATTTATACTGCATGCTTGGAAAATGTTCTCTTAATTTGTGAATCATGATGTTGTCCAGAAAAATCATCCGTGGAGCAGATTTCAAGTATTCGGTCCCACTGACTACTTGCAAACACCCCTGTTTATGCCACATTTTAAAACCTGTTGACATTTCATTTTAGCCAAAAGCTTCTTTTAACTGTACCGGGTGTGTTACTTCATGTGCCCCAGCTTTCCTCTGTCTCTTACCCCTCAGCAGTAACAGCTGTCCGCAACAATTTTTCTAGAAAAAGAAAAAATGGAATCCATTGAACATGTTGTCAGCCTTGTTTCTATAATTTTCTTCCTCACAAACTCACATCCTAGGCTTGTTTCCCTCGTTGTCCTGACAACAGGCGGCCTGTTACTGTTTAAAGGCTTTGGAAAGCAGGTCTTCAAATTTTTTTTTGCACAACATGGTTATAGACACACTGTAGAAAACTACGAAGGTCAGATTATGTGTGAGTGAAAATGACTTTCAGGCAATCTGTTCAGCCTAGCCAACCTTGCCGCTCAGCTTTTCTTTGGCGTGGTTGACTCTCAGATCCCTTCTGGAACCTACCCTGGTCTCCTGAGTTCTATCCACAGGACGTCACATCGTCATCCTGGATGCCACACAGACACCTTCCTTCACTGTGTCCTCAAAGCTGGTCTCGCTTTCTCTCCAGGACTCTCGGGACATCAGGTCTTCCTCACCCCCGCCTGCTCTGCTCTCTTGGTGAATTCACCCCATTCTGTGC
The DNA here is from genome assembly GCF_004785775.1 of Grammomys surdaster. Taxonomy (NCBI): domain Eukaryota; kingdom Metazoa; phylum Chordata; class Mammalia; order Rodentia; family Muridae; genus Grammomys; species Grammomys surdaster. The sequence goes on along the minus strand of NW_021604565.1, from coordinate 5,093,327 downwards.
TCACTGTCGCCTTTCTTCCTGGCAGCGCCTCACATTCGTGGGCAGGTTCGGTCCTCCGAGTCTCATACACAGCGCTTGTGTGTGCTCACAGCAGTCAGACAGCTTACTTCCGTGTGTGCCAAATGCTCTGTTGCTTCTGGGCTCCTTGGCCCCCACTGCCTGCAGCTTCCTCTCCTCTCTCTTTTTCCTCCAGCTGGCTAATCACTACTTGTTCTTAATTTCTCAGTCCAAAGATAACTTCATTATGAAAGCTTCCTAACGGCACACTTCCCGCCCTTCTTTTCTCATTGTGCGCTGTCGCTGATTGTCTACCTCCAGCCCTGGCATTATATGCATGCGCTAGTGTGCCCAACTCTTTCCGCGGCTGTGAGGGGCTGAATTCAGGTCCTTACACTTATGTAGCAGCCACTTTACCAGCCTACAGTCCCTGTTGCCCCTGGAATTTTTTTTTTTAATGAGCAGGTTAGATCTTCAGGGGGAGCTATCCTCAAATTCACTGTAGAGAGACCTGGATCCTGGTCAACCTGCCTTGGATTACCTTGCTTGCCGCTGGAACAGCATCTGGGATGACCGGCATGTGCCATACCTTGAGACACTTTGTTCAAGACTCATATGTAAGTCTATAACTTTTCTATTGCAACCTCATTTGTGACTTCCTGGGAAATATCAGCCCTTCTTTTAATTTTGAAAATTTTTACTGCATGTGCACACGTGTGCATATGTGTCCATGTGCATGTGTGCATATGTGTGTGTACATGATGCACGGAGTGGGTGTACAGGTGCACTTCTGCCACATCGTTCCTTTGTTCCTGTGGAAGCCGGAGGACAACATTTGGGAGTCAAGTCTGTCTTCCCCTGTAAGTTCTGGAAATTGTGTGGCCAGTGCTGCTATTCCTTGAGCCATCTTACTGGTCCCCTTATCTGTCTTTTTGAGAGACTTTAAACGTAATGGCGTCAGAAACACGGTGTCTTTTGCTTCCCTGAAGTATCCATGACACTAGCACAGAGCCTGGCACCAACAGAGGCGCAACCAATATTTCTTAAACAAATGGCTCCTGTTCCCGCCACATTTCTGCAATAATTTGTCTGGTATGCCTTTCTTGGCAAGGATGGTTCTATTCATGGTTGCATGACTATCTTCGAGCATGCCCATGCTTGTAGCAGCTAACAAATGTAAAATGAGTGAATGAGCTGCTCTCAGCCAATCGGAAAGGCTGGATCTTCTTACTGAGCTGTACTGGAAGGTTTTGACTCATTCATTTCAGACCTCATCTGATTTCTCTGGAAGCTCAGATCTACAGATAACAGACGCACTATCACTAATGACTCCCCGTGATAGACAGAAATATAGGCAGGGTAAGAGTCTCTTCTTTGAACATAAGAATGAGGGGCTGAATGGATGATGGCTCAGCAGTTAAGGGCACTGATTGCTCTTCCAGGGGACCTGCACTCAGTTCCCAGCACCCACATGGTGGCTCAAAATTGTCTGGGACTCCAAGATCTGGCACCCTCACACAGACATACATGCAGCAAAACACCAAAGCACATAAATTAAAAAAGAAGAAAGGAATGAGTAAGTTAGTAGCCAGTTGTAGAGGGAAAATTTCCCCGAAAGTTGAGAGGAGCTAAGGTGGGAAGAGAAAGGAGAGGAAGAGCAGGACTAAGGACAGGAAGAGGAAAGAAGGAAGAAGGGAAAGAGAGAGAAGAGAGAGAGGGGAACATGGGAGCGGACGTGTGGGTGTCTCTAGCAGTCAAAGGTAGTTGGTATATCTAGGTTGGGTATTGGGTTACACCTCTGATTGTGTGGGCATCTTGTTATTGAGCATTACCAAACTTATAAAGACTTTGTATAATCTAAGCATTAGACTCTCATTTCTACCGGGCCTGCGTGGATGGCAGGATGGTCTGGGCACTGCCCAGCCTTGTAGAGACAGCATAGAAGATTGGCAGAGCCATCTCCCATGCTGGCATCTCATGGGTGGCAGGGCTGGTATTTCTGGCTGGCCGTTTCTAACTGCGGCATGCACATGCCCTTCGGACAAGGAACATGGCAGCTGAGCTAGGCAGAGCCGCCGCAACTTAGTCGGCTTGACCAGCAGCCGTTTTAAATAATTACTTCAACAGCCAGTAGCCATCTCTGTCACAAAGAATAGACAGATGACTATGGGAGAAGAGGAAAAGGGCAAACTACCTTCTGCTGTCTTTACATCCCGAGCCCAACCAGACCACAGAACTCTGTGAGGCAGGCTATAATCATCCTCACTTTCCTAGATCAGAAAAGGATTGCTCGGCTGTTCAGGAAACCCAGCGACGCTAGCTGGCTGCTCAGTATACTCTCTCCCTGTACCGTACTCCAGATCCTTGCTACTTTACTTCTAACCTTCTTCTCTGTTTCCCTCACATTAGAATCATTTGGTATGTAAACAAATACATTAGCGACATCTATTCGATCTTCCATGGGACAGATGCTTTAGGTAAATTAGTCTTCAAAAACAATTGCATGAGCTTAACGTTCTCCTCATGTTCTAAGGCATTGAAACTGCTTGGTAGAGCAGTTTGAAGGTAATTCTAAAATAACACTGTGGGAATTGGCTTGGGAGCTTGTCTCTCACTGTTTCCATTTTCATATGGTAAGCCCTTTCTTTTGGGTAATTGAGGATGAAAACATCACAGAATCCTAAAATGTCTCCGGATCTCATCCCTGCCTTGGAAGGGCATGAACGGCCTTTTGTTGTTGTTACTTATTTGATTATTTTGGTAGAAGGAGGCCCGCCCTCTCCATAGCCTTGTAGTTGATCAATTAATACCTGCAACTCTTCCTGCATACAAGCCATGTAGTTCACGGGGGCAGGGAAAGGACGGACAGACAGACGTTTGTACATAGAAAGAAGAGGAAACTGAGTTAGAGACAGACACAGCAGCAAAGTACTTAATGATATGTAATCATTCATGTTGGACAGGGAGTGAAAAACACACAGATGATCTTCAGAACATTAACAAAGCCTCAGCGCACCACTGTCCGTGCAGAATGCCTAGCAAGCAGAGGCACTCTCAGCAGCCTAACAGAAGGACCATGCCATTTCTGTTTGTTAAATGGCCTCTTTTCAAAATTAGTTAGCTTTTGTCGGCAGTGGTGGGCTTTGTTTTGAGACAGGGTCTCACTTATGTGGCTCAGACTGGCCTTGAATTCACTATATAGACCAGGCTGGCCTCAAAGTCAGAGATCTGCCAGCCTCTGCCTCCTGAGTGCTGGGATTAAAGGCATTTGAAAACCATGCCTGGTTTTCAGACTTAGTGCAAAAGTTATTTAAAAGCAGAATGTGGTGGCACAGGCTTGTAACCCCAACTCTTGGAGGTAAAGGCAAGAAGATCAAAATTTTAAGGTAAGCTTTGGCTATATGGGGAGTTTGAGGCCAGCCTGGGCTACATGAAACCATGACTCAACAATAAACAAACTAACTAACTAAACAAATAAATGAAAGCATTTTGTAGTGATAGATTTTTTTTTCCATAATTTTCTATTTTTATAGAGGTTATTTGGAGGTTCACTTTTATTTTTTTTTTTATTTTTTATTTTTATTTTTATTTATTTATTTTTTGTTTTTGTTTTTCGAGACAGATTTCTCTGTGTAGCCCTGGCTGTCCTGGAACTCACTCTGTAGACCAGGCTAGCCTCGAACTCAGAAATCCGCCTGCCTCTGCCTCCCAAGTGCTGGGATTAAAGGAGTGAGCCACCACTGCCCAGAGGAGGTTCACTTTTAACCCAAATCAATTTTCAGGGATATAAGAACATCAGAAAAATTGCCAGTTATTTGATGTCATGTTTTCCCAGGTTATTTTACAGCCATTAAAAGTAAGTAGAATCTAAATACTGTGTTGTTTCTGATTGACAACTTTATAGCATGTCCATTCTAGAACATCCCTGTATCTTTCAGATACTAGGGGAAGACCACAGGACTGATGAAGGTAAACGTGTCTCTCTCTCTACTCACCTTCCTGTCTCTATCTCCAAAACTCTGGACTCTATCTCCAAAAATCTGGGACTATAGGTCTATGTTTTCATGTCTGATTATTAGGAATTCTGTAAAGTGTTCCATTCTGAGCAAACAGTCATTTTTAAATTAAGTTCTGGGGCTAGCCTTGCTTTGAGAACAAACATCAAAATGACAGAAAGTTTGAGTAATAGGTTTCCTTATAAATAAACAAATATTAAAGCCCATAAGATTGCTGAACTTCAGCCGTGGGTAGTGCCATGTCCTTGGAATCCCAGCATTTGAGATGGTGGAGGCAGGAGGATCAGACATTCAGAACTTCAGCTACACAATGACTACACAATGAGGCCAGCCTGGGCTATGTGAAACCCTGTTTCAAACAAAACGGTCTACTTAATGTAGTTGAGTGTAAACTGATGATCATAAACCACACTCTGTCACACCCAGACTTCTAGGACAGGGTGAAAACTGCTACAAACAAAAAAATATTGCCAATCTCCCGACACCTTCTGTTTTCCTTTGATACAATGTTTGCATAGCCTAGGCTGGCTGTGACCTCCTGACCCTGCTTTAACCTTCTGTGTGCTGTGAGCACAGGCGTACCACAGCCTTGCTCTAGTTCTGTCTATCTGTCTGTCCGTATGTATGTATGTATGTATGTATGTATGTATGTATGTATGTATGTATGTACTGTGGGGGTGGGGAGTCAGAGGACAGCTTTTAGGAGCTGACTCTCCTTCCATCTTTCCCAGTTCCTGTGGTTAAACTCAGGCTTTTCCTGGAAAGAGCCTTTACCGCTGAGCCATCTCACAGGTCCCTAATTCTGGGTTTTAATTGCTAATTTGTTTTTGTTAATTTACAATGTGCAGTAAAATGGTTAATTGCCACTCTTATCAATATCCGCTCTTTTGGGGAAGTTTGCTGAGATGTGGAAACAGTGCTGTTGGTCATGAGGTCTCTGTTTGCTCTGGGATTAGTAAGGTAAAGAGAACCAAAGGCCACTGCCGCGTCTGTGCGATATTCTGTTAGCCTAATATAATATCAGATGAGGGCTCTGCTAACTGACAAGGAAACAGAAGTAAGTAGCAGTCCCCTGCTTAATTTTGCTGTTATTTTACAATATCATAAAATATTACTTATCATATATTTCTTCAAGGCAACAGTGGGAGGAGGTACAGGATATTCAGTTTTTTTTTTTTTTTGAGACAGGATCACACCCATAAGTCCTCAACTTTTCCTTCTCCTTCTTTTTCTTTTTTGCTTTTCAAGACAGGGTTTTTCTGTTAGCTCTGGCTGTCCTGGAACTCTCATTGTAGACAAGGCTGGTCTCGAACTCACAGAGATCCACCTGCTCCTGCTGCCTGATCACCACCACACCAGGTCCATAAATCCATTCTTGTTTTAAACTTAAGGCAATCCTCCTGCCTCAGCTCCTTAAATGCTGGGATTATAAGGGTGACCCACCATACCTAAGATATTCATTTAGATGTTGTTCTTTTTCAAATTTCCTTTGTAAAGAAATGTCTATACTTTGAGAAGCTTTATGCATTTTTTCTTTTATAATTATTGCCCGTGCTAGACTCCAAACCTCCATGGTCAGGGGCTGCTTCTAGCAAGAGATCCAACTCCTCGAGTAGACAGGGTGACAGACATACACCCTCTTTCTCTGCCATTAACACATTTCTTCAGACTCTACTGAGGGTAGTACCCTGTGGTAGGTAAGGGCTGAACTGAAGGCTGCCCATGGGGGCGCAGAGGTAGAGCTCTTACCTAACACATGAGGACCTGGTTTCAGTCTTCAACACCAGGACAAGCACGTGAGTACTCACAGCATGTGTGCATGTTTGCACACGCATGCACTCAAACACACACACACACACACGCACGCACACACGCACGCACGCACACCAGTCTGTAGAGGGAGAGCAAGAAGACAACCCTTAGCACTGGGATTATAGGAATGAGCGGCCATGCCTGGACTCTTTATGTGGGTCCTGGAGATCTGTTTTAAGCTCTTTATCCACTGAGCTGTTCCCCCTGACCCAGGCCCACTTCTTCTGCATGGAAGGTTCATAGTGGTTGTTATTCCCTACTGGAGCCCCTGCAGTAAAGGCCCCAGTGTCCCCAAAGGCAATTAACTTCATTGTTGGAATATCTGGTATTAAAAATACAAGTATTAATGTGTACATGTGTTTGTTTGTGTATACATATACATTCCACAGTCTGTGTGGAGAGGTCAGAGGAGGACAGTTTACGGGATTAGGTTCTTTCCAACCATGGGGTTTGAGGGATCAACCCCCAGTTGCCAAGCGTGGTGGCAAACACCCATATCCACTGGGTCATCTTTCCAGCAGTGCTGTCATTTTACACAGAACACTCATCCTTCTGTAGAGCCATCTTGACTCCCTGGTTCCGTCCTATCTCAGAGCTATGCTAGAGAGTCTTCATCCTTTTCTCTGGGACTTCAAAGGCTTCAAAAAATAGGCCTTTGTTCTTCCATAAGTTCCTTGTGTGCTAGGTTTTCAAGATCTCCTGATTCAGTGCCCTATAATCTTCAGGGATCCAACTTTGTCCCTCCCTCCTTTCCTTCCTCCCTTCCTTCATTCCTTCCTCCCTTCCTCCCTTCCTTCATTCCTTCCTCCCTTCCTTCATTCCTTTCTTCCTTCTGGCCTGCCTGCCTTTCTGTATGTTTGTAGGTTGTGCACGCTCAAGCATATGTAAATGCATGTGTGTCTGCAGGTACACATGCACATGTCTATGCAGAGACCAGAAGTCAACCTTGGAGGTCAGTTCACGGGCACTTTCCGTCTTAGTTTTAGAGAAAGAGTCTCCCTTTGGTCAGAATCTTGTATAGTAGGTTAGACTGCCTAGCTAGTGAGCCATGGGCCATCATGCCCACCTTTTTAATGTGGGTTCTGGGGTTCAAACCCCCAGTTCTCACATTTGCAAGCACTTTATCACCTGAGGTGTGTCTCCAGCCCAGGAATCCTGTTTGCAATAGCTTGCCTTCAGGGATACCTTCTCAGCTACAAGTTTGATCTGACCAATGTCGGCCCCTGAACTATTCTGTGTGGGCCCAACTTCAGGTAGCAAGTTTTCATGTGTAAATGTGAGGGGCCAGCAAGATGTAACACCAGCAGCCTCTTTGTATGGAAGTTGATCATGAGACACATTTAACCTATATTTATGTTTATAGAACTAGATATTTATAAAATACTCAGTAAATGACATATATATATATATATATATATATATATATATATATATATATATATAACTTAAACATAGATTCTGCTTTTATCAATACAGAGTTGGATAGAAGTGTCACCACCCTATTCCAGAACACTGGAATGCTATTAATGTAGGGTGAGCCTATTTTGCCTACCTCAGCAGACATGGCTGAGTCCTGTGGGAATACTCACATGCCTGGGTCTATCTCTGTATGCCTCTGGCTTCCCATCATTCCTATCTGCCCTGTGTTGACAGTGCTTGGCTGTTTGCCTTGTAGTTGTGACTTGCAGTTTTTATTTTGAATTATTTATTCTTATTTGGTTCTAACATATTTAAGTACAACCTACTGCTCCAACTAACAGAGGCCATTTTGGATTCTAGTGTGTTCAGTCTTTCCTAGCTTCACAGAACGATTCAAAAGTCCACTCACTAGAGCTAATAGGATGAGTCAGTAAGGACAGGTGCCAGGCACCAAGACTAATGACTGAGTGTCGTCCCTGGGGCTCAGATGATACACAACTGATCCTGAAAAGTATCTCTTGATATCCATAGGCACACTGGGGCATGTATGTACACCCTCTTCCCACCACACATGCCCTCCAAATAAATTAATAAATGTGAAGTAAGGTTTTTTTCTAACTCCAGCTGCTGTTTGCAAGCCTGCCTCTCAGGCTTGGAGACATACAGCATACATATTCTTTGCCAAAAAGAACAGCCCTCTTCTTCCTGGCTCTGTGCCCACTGACTTGAAGCAGCTGCCAGCTCCTAGTGAGCTTGCCACAGTGTCTCTGGGCTTCAGCGAGGCCGTGGGGAGCTCCTCTTTCTGTGAAAGCCAAGCATCAGCTGACCTATGTCCCGTGTCCTATGGTAGGTACCACATAGATCCTGTGAAGGCCAGAGAGAGGAGGCTCCAGGTTACCATGTCAATGTGATAAGGTTTCTGCCCCTGCCCTGTCAGTCCTGTAACCCTGTGTTGGAGGGGATGGCGACAAGAGAACGTCTGGTGGTCACTGGGCAGCCAGTCTGGCTGGAAACACAGTCCATTCCACGTCTCAAGTAATGAGGCATAGAGCAATGCAGGACTGCTTCTGATGTCTCCCTCTGGCCTCTAAGTAAGCATAGAAGGAGAAAGACACTGGCACATGCACACACGTACGCACACAGATACAAATCTGCTCTCACTGTTCCCTGGCCTTTTAAATCTCCATCTGGATCTTGACACACAGACCTACATAATCCAGAGCCCCTGCAGATCCACAGTGCTACATGGTATCCATTCTTCTCTCTGCATGGCTCTCCATGGCTCTCCTACTTTTTAATTTGTGGTATATATGTGTATAACTTTGTTTATAAATCATATATAATATTTTAAATTTTGCTATATATACAATTTTTGAGACAGGGTCTCACTATATAGCCCTGGCTGCCTGAAATTCCATGTTTATCTGGCTAGCTGTAACTCACAGAGATCTGCCTGCCTTATACCCACTGCTAGGATTAAAGGTGTGCACCACTGTGCCTGGCTTATTATTGAATGCACTAATTGTGCATTTCTGTAAGTGTCAGATGACATTGCAGTGAATCTCAACAACACACAAGAATCATATTAGAGTGAATGACACATTCGCCAACTCAGACATTTATCCTTTCTTTGTCCGGAGAATACTTACAGTTCTCCAACCTAGCTATTTTGAAATATCCATTAAGTATTTTCTTTCTCTTCCTTTGACTTTTGTTTGGAATAATTTTTGTTTGTAAGAAAACAGGCTGAGCACCGGGCAGTGGTGGCGCATGCCTTTAATCCCAGCACTTGGGAGGCAGAGGCAGGCGGATTTCTGAGTTTGAGGCCAGCCTGGTCTACAGAGTGAGTTCCAGGACAGCCAGAGCTACACAGAGAAACCCTGTCTCGAAAAAAGAAAGAAAGAGAGAGAGAGAGAGAGAGAGAGAGAGAGAGAGAGAGAGAGAGAAAGAAAGAAAGAAAGAAAGAAAGAAAGAAAGAAAGAAAGAAAGAAAGAAAACAGGCTGAGCAAGCCTGAGGGAGCAGACCAATAAGCAGCACTCCTCCATAGCTCCCTGTCGCCAGGGTCCTCCCCTGCTCCAGTTTTTAAGCCAAATAAACTCTTTCCTCCTGAAGCTGCTTTTGGTCATGGGTTTGATCATGGCAACAGAAACTCCAACTAAGACCCTCAGACCTCTCACTGCCTCCGCTCACTGTGGCCAACGACACTTACCATTTGTAGGTATGACTTAGTATTCTCACTCCTGTCCAAATGAGCGACACATTCCCTGAAGAGCACTTTGTGACTTCTCATCTCTGTCCCTCAGGAACACACTGGTGGGGTACTTGGAATTAGAAATGTTCCTGCATGTTTGGTCTCAGCTGGTGGCATTGTTTGGGAGGTTATGGAACTTTCAGACATAGAGCCTTGCTGGAGGAAGGTCACTAGGGCAGGCTTTGGGAGCTCATAGCCTTCTCTGTCTTCCAGTTCTTTCTCTAGAACTGGCTGTGTATGTGGCTAAAGATATGCTCACTCCATTTCCTCAGCTGGCCACTGGCTGTCATGTTTCTCTCTCTATTATGGATGGTCCATCTAGATCAGTGGTTCTCAATCTGTGGGTCTCGACCACTTTGGTGGTCAAACCACTGTTTCACAGGGGTCACCTACGACCACCAGAAAACACAAATTATTTACATAACAATTCATAACAGTAGTTGAAGACCACTGTTCTCGAACTATATGTCTAAAAATCTATTCTGACCATGGCATTTTTACCACAGTAACAAAAGTACACTAGGTACTAGATCCTGGGTCTGTCTTATTGTGCAGATTGAATTTGTCTATCTGCCCACAGAAAGGGTGCTCTCTTGATCCCTGCACCCTCTCTAGACTGGAGTGCTTCACATAAAGGAATAATAATTATTGAGACAAGGTCTCCTATGTAGCTGTAGACCAGACTGGCCTCAAATTCACAGAGATCCATTTGCCTCTACCTCTGCTGGGATAAAAGTGTGAGCCACCACATCTGGCTTATTTTAATGTTATTTATTTTATAATTTTACAATGGAAGAGTGTTTCAGTATGTTGCCCAGACTGGCCTCAAACCCATTGGCACAAGTGTTGCTCATGTCTCTGTCTCCTGAACAGCTGGGACTACAGGTGTAAAGAACCTGCCTAGGCATGCCTGCACTGCCATGCAACTGTGGAGGTGAAAGGTGTGTGTGTGTGAGTGTGAGTGTGGAGGTGTGGGGTTGTGTGTGCCTGCCTCTGTGTGTGTATGTGCCTCTGTGTGTGCCTGCCTCTGTGTGTGCGCGGGCGCCTCTTTATGGGTGTATGTGTGTGTGCTTCTGTATGCTTCTGTGTGTGTATGTGTATGCCTCTGTGTGCATGCCTTGGTGTGCCTCTGTGTATGTGCCTCTATGTGTGTGTGTCTTTGTGTGTGTGTGTATGTGCGTATATGTGTGTCTGTGTGTGTGCCTTTGTGTCTGTGTGTCTGTGTGTGTGCCTCTGTATGTGT
>NW_021604565.1:5073426-5082578 GCF_004785775.1 Grammomys surdaster | reverse complement strand
TGTGTGTATATCTATGTGAGTGTGCCTCTGTATGTGTATGTATGTATGTATGTATGTATGTATACCTGTGTGTGTGTGTGTGTGTGTGTGTGTGCCTGTGTGTGTGTCTGTGTAGCATAGTATGAAATCTTTGGATTCAGAAGTCAAATCCCTAAAAGGGAAAATTAATAGAATACACATCTTCAGAATGAAAATGGAACCCTGTTTTCTGCAGAAGCCTTTATTGGAGAGGATGGAAATTCAGACTGTAGGCCAGCAGCAAGAGACAATCCAATTATGAGCGAAGGCAGAGAGTGTACAGACACAGCCACACACAGACGTTTGTTGACCGTGGGGAAATGCAAATTAAACCCACAGAGCAACACCACTCAGCTGTCAGCATGGCTAAAGTACAAGACAAAACAGTCTCAACTGTTGGGAGAAGGATGTCTAAGAAACCGGATCTCCAGCACATTGATTGATGGGTGTGTAAAATGGGTCAGTCACTCTCTAAAATTGTTGACAGTTTCTTAAAGAAAAAAAATCCTAAATACAAAACTACCAGAGAAACCAACATTTTCTCTCATTTGTCTATCCCAGAGTACTGCAAATTTATGTCCATGCAAAAAAACCTCTACCTGCATAGTCACAGGAGTTCCGTTGGCTCAGCCTGGAATACTGCAGATGTCCTCCCACAGGTGGCCAGGGGAGAGCTGCAGTAGATGCACAACATGGAATATTATGAGGCAATGAAAAGAGGGAATCTCTCTGTCTCTGTCTCTGGAGTCTCTCTCTGTCTCTGTCTCTGTCTCTGTCTCTCTCTCTCTCTCTACACACACACACACACACACACACACACACACACACACACACCTTGAATAAATTTCCAGGAACATTGCTAAATACAGTCAATCAAAGACTTACGTACTTTTAACTTTGTATATATTCTTCTTGCTGTTATTGTTTTAGGACAGGGTTACACTTTGTAGCCCAAGCTGGCCTCAGACTGTCAGTGATCCTCCTACCGTGGCATTCCATGCCTGGAATTATAGGCATGTGCTATCACAGCTGATCTACTGGTATATAATCTTCTTTTCTTATGTGTAGAATACACTTCTTTTTTTTTTTACTACTTCTGTGTATTTAGTTGTACACTTCTGAGTGTGTATGTGTGCACACACATGTGTCAAGGCTAAGAAGATAAAGGTACCTGCTTCCAAACCTCACCAGATCTGACGTCAGTACCTGCAACTTACATGGGGAAAGGTAAGAACTAACCCCTGTAAGTTGTCCTTGGACATACACTCACATGCATACACACGTGCATGCACAGACACATACACAGACACACACATATACAGACACACACACACTTTTTAATTAAAAAATAAAAATATATGTGAATCTACAATTAACTATTTTTTTCATAGTCAGGCATAACAGTGCATGCCTTTAATCTCAGCACTTGGGAGACAGCCAAGAAGAACTCTGTGAGTTGGAGGCCAGCCTGGTCTATATAATGAGTTCCTGGACAGCCAGAGCTACATACCTGTCTCAGGAAAAAAAAAAAAAAAGTCAGCTTTAAAGTCATCTGTAAAGATGCTGTAACCAGGGAAGCTTCAGAGGAAGACCATGGAGAGTGGTCCAGAGGGACAGGTTTTCCTATGTGTGACTTCTTGCGATGTATAACACACTCGAGTAAAACAAAAAGCAAAACTTAAAAAAATAAAAATAAAAAGATCGCCAAAGCAAACGGAGAGGAGCTGAGTTCGGTGAAGCGGGAAGTAAGGAAGAGAAGCTGACTAGGAGTGAGACACTCAGGACCCAGGCCTGGCACTCGGCACAGGCAGGCCAGTGGAAAGGAAGATAACATGGCCGAAGTTGGCCTCTTACAACTAGTCCTTTGACATTTCAAATGAACTTCCCCACAGAGTTTGCCAAGTTTCCAAATGTGTATAATATATAATATCAGTGTCAATGACTTAACTACAGTTTCTTGATTTTCCGTATCCCCTTTGGGTACAATGACACAAAAGCAAGACTAGTCAAGATGGATCCTGGGACTGGGGGTCTTGGCTACCCTGCCTTCCCACCCTTACCTCCTCATAGATGGACTGTGGTGACAGCTTCTGTTCTGGAGTCATCCTCAATGTCTCGGCATCCTCAATCCCAGGCCACAGCCTCACCTGCTTCTCTGTCTTCTCTCTCTGCCCTCCTTAACAAAGGCTGAGAAGGCTGGTAAGGCAGGCTCCTTCCAGTCTGCCAGGCACACAATGTGGCTTGTCTTCTTTTAGTTTGTGCCCAAGATGAATCCTGTCTAGTCGTTCTTTGTCTCTCCCTCTCCCTCTCCCTCCCCTCCCCCTCTCTCCTCCTTCTGGAGCTGGAGCTGGAGTTACACAAGGTTGTGAACCAACCAATGTGGATGCTAGAAACAAACTCAGGTCCTATCAAAGAGTAGTACATGGTCTTAGCCACTGGACCATCTCTCCAGCCCCAGCCATTTGTTGCTGTTGTTGCCGTTTCAACGTAGGGAAGACGTAGCACACGGCACTTACCTAGTGGATTACATATTCATATCACTGAACTGTGACTGTGACATTTCAGATACTGAGGATGCTTTCAATTTGTTGGATCTCAGAAACTTGAGTTTCCAGGGTCACACGAGGATCTCGTGGAGCATTGTGTGAGTGTTTAGACATCAGGCCAGAAGGAAGGGAAGTAATGAGGCCTCATGGCTCAAGGAAATGGAAAAGACACAGTGGTCCTGGAGGGTCCCAGTGGTCTCTTCTCCGGTGACCTCTCCCCTGCTCCCTAGGTGGCCAGGCCCGAGGTCAGCCACAAGGGTCCTTGTGACCTAGAGGAAGGTTTCATGGTGTATAAATGCAGTAGCAGCTGCCTAGGAGACCAGGGAGGCTGGCAACTGAAAAGAAAGCTCAGAAATGAGTCAAGGCTTCCGAGACTTCAGAGTGTGATGAAACTGCACCTTTGACAGCTAGTGAGAGTAGGCGGGGCTACTGGGGAGAGAGTCCTGCCTGGAGAACGATTCTAGCTAAGAAATAAAAATAAAACACAAAATCAAATTGAGTACCTGAAATGTAAGACACATCTGAGTTGGGGAAGCCCATCTGTCGAATCATATTCTCCACTTTCTACACCTTGTAAGCTTTACTTTAACCAAGAGTTACTTTGTGGCATATGTGTGGGAAGAGACACAAGGTCTGGGTGGTTCCGGATTCTATCTAAGACCTGCCACCTCTACTACTTCTTTCCCTCCTTCTCTCCCTCTTCCTCCTCCTTCCTCTTCTGTACCTCTCTTCTTACTCATCCTCCTCCTCCCATTTTCCTACACTTCTTCCTTCTCTTCCTCCCTTGCCCCACTTTTCGTCTCGTTCTTTTTCCTACTCTTCTCTGGTCTTTTTGCCGTGTGTGTGTGTGTGTGTGTGTGTGTGTGTGTGTGTGTGTATCTCTGTGTGTAGAGTATATAAACATAGCTCAGCATGCATGAAGGGTTCAATCACGTGCACTACATCCAGAGGGAGCAGAAGACCCACATCCACACCCTGCGCATAGAATAAACACCCAGGTCCAAACCATGGCTCCTTCACACTCTACATTAACTGCTGGGGACAGAGATGAACAGGGTATACTTCCTGTAGACATTTGGTGTAAGAAGTGACACACAGAAATGTTATCTGCAATTGGAGCTGAGCCCCAGGGGATGCTCTTTGGTTGTTGATAAATTACTTGTTTTTACTTTGTTTGGGTTTGAGCTAGAGGTTCATAAAGCATAAGTTGACCTCACACTATCTAAGGAGCTGAGGATGGTCTTGAACTCCTGATTTCCTAGCTTCCACCTCCCACATGCTGGATTTGCAATTGTGCACCAGTATATCTGGCTTTATTTAATTTAATTTAATTCTGTCTTTCTTTAATTCTCTGGATTTTTTTGTTTAAATGATGATACCCATTAAACCAGCTCAAAAGTGCAGAAATGAACAGACAGTGTCTCCAATGGAAACCCTTATCCACCTGAACCCAAGAAACATCGCCTGTGTTGTGAAGCTGTTAGCTAGGATACATATAACCTAGTCAGCACTCATGTGATGCTGAAGAAACACAGTTCAGTTTATAGCAGTTAATCTACAGGAGACAGGAGTAGAGAAACACAGTGTTGGGAATACTCACTCAGTAAAGTGTTTGCTGGGCACAGGCATGAGGACCTGAGGCCCATACCCATCACTCAAGTAAAACAACACCCAGGCACCCAGAAATGTCCTTGTATAGAACCTGAGTTCAATTCCAAGCACTCTCATGGACAGCATACAACCACCTATAACTCCAGCTCCCAGGATCTGATGCCTGTTGCCTTCAAAAGGAACCACATTTGTGTGCACATACCCAACTAAACACACACACACACACACACACACACACACATAAATCAACACATAAATAAAATCTTTCTTAAAAAGCACACCTATAATCCTGGCCCTGAAGAAGCAGAGACTGGAGGATTTCTGGGGCTCAGTGTCAGCTAATCTAGCCAGATTAAGCTTCAGGTTCAGAAAGAGAATCTGTTTTAAAAGTAGTAGCAGCAGGAGCAGCAGCAGGAGCAGCAGCAGGAGCAGGAGCAGCAGGAGCAGCAGGAGCAGCAGGAACAGCAGCAGCAGCAGCAGGAACAGCAGCAGCAGCAGGAACAGCAGCAGCAGCAGGAGCAGCAGCAGCAGCAGGAGCAGCAGGAGCAACAGGAGCAGCAGGAACAGCAGCAGCAGGAGCAGCAGCAGCAGGAGCAGAAGGAACAGCAGCAGCAGGAGCAGCAGCAGGAGCAGCAGCAGCAGCAGGAGCAGCAGGAGCAGCAGCAGCAGGAGCAGAAGGAACAGCAGCAGCAGGAGCAGCAGGAGCAGCAGGAGCAGCAGGAGCAGCAGGAATAGCAGCAGCAGCAGGAGCAGCAGCAGGAGCAGCAGCAGCAGGAGCAGCAGGAACAGCAGCAGCAGGAGCAGCAGGAGCAGCAGCAGCAGCAGGAACAGCAGCAGCAGGAGCAGCAGGAACAGCAGCAGCAGCAGCAGGAGCAGCAGGAGCAGCAGCAGCAGCAGCAGGAGCAGGAGCAGCAGGAACAGCAGCAGCAGGAGCAGGAGCAGCAGGAGCAGCAGCAGGAGCAGCAGCAGGAGCAGCAGGAGCAGCAGCAGGAGCAGCAGGAACAGCAGCAGCAGCAGCAGGAGCAGGAGCAGCAGCAGCAGGAGCAGGAGCAGCAGGAGCAGCAGGAACAGCAGCAGCAGGAGCAGGAGCAGCAGGAGCAGCAGCAACAGCAGCAGCAGGAGCAGCAGCAGGAGCAGGAACAGCAGCAGCAGCAGGAGCTGCAACAGCAGCAAACAATAACAATAATAAATAGTGTGGAGAGTGATTGAAAAAGAACCCAACATTGACCTCTGCCTTCATATGTGTGCATATAATTGTGCACACACAGGAGCGGTCAAATAGGGACAAACCATCTTCAGGACACCCCTTCTCTGCAGTAGGGAGCTGTTATCTTATTTCTCTATAAAATTTGCTTGCCCTTAAAAAATGCATAGGAATGACAGGAAAGTAGGGCTTCCCTGGGGTTCCAGGTCACGAGTTCTAGGGCTGTTTGACAGAACCTTCCCATTAAACAAGCACTGCTCTCAATGTTCCCTTACACAGCATAGGAGCTGATAGCAAACACAGCATAGGAGCTGATAGCAAACAGTGGATGCGAGACTAGCAATCGAGTGAGAAGGAAGGGCTGGGCATAGAGACGTGGTCACACCAGGCTCAGCTGTTACTATGACGAGATTATGGGAGGAAGTTGAGAAAATGTCACATATAACTCAGTGGTCAGGCAGTGACTGAATAAAAGCAACAGTTAGTTATGAGAGCTCAAGGAGGAAATACATTGAGGGTTAGTGTCACTGACTGGGAGATATGAATATCTCATAAAGCAGAAATGTCTACTCAGGGCTACAGCTTTGAGGTGGAGTGCTGGATTAGCATGCTCAGGACCCTGGCATCCAGCCTGGGTACTCTAGGGGTAGCTTATAAAAGAAATCTCTAGTCCAAGTGCCATGAGCGTATGCCTGGAATCCCAGCACTTTGGAGAAAAGAGGATTAGGAGGAGTCCATGGTCCTCCTTGACTGTGTAGCAAGTTCAAGGCCTGCCTGGGCTACACAAGACCTTGTCTCCAAAACCCACCATACAAAAATCAATTCATCAGTTAAGTACTTGATCCACATAAACAGCAGGTTTTATATTATTCCATAGGCCACAGACCTATGGAATCAGGTCTGCATCACAAGGCTGCACGTGTGGTGCACTGACAAACCACAGAGGAAATCACAGAACTTCCTAAGCTCTGAGGACAAAACTTCTAGGTTTTAGGGTGTGTTCTGTAGATGCGGTTACTGCAAAGGAGCTTTTAAAAAGATAGAATTCTGTAAGCAAGTCTCCTGAAGCCAGAGGCCACCTGTGGCTTGGGCACAGCTGTGTCATGGCAGAGCCACCCTCATCTGCCACTGCCAGCTGCTCCCAGTGTTTAAGAGCAGCGATCATGGCTTCAAAGAGAAAGTGACTTGCAGGAGTTTCAATGGACAGCTTGTAAGAGTCTGCATATAGCTAATAAGTGAGACCTTCAGTGTAACACTGCAAGTATAAAATGAGCATTGCTCCTCAGAACTCTGTTTATAAATACCCAGGCTTCCTTCTAATCACAAGTCAGTTCCTCACACTCACCACAAGACAGACGTCTGTGTAAGAAATCACTTCCCAATCTTGCTCTCAGAAGAACCGCCACCACAACATTTGTAATGTGCAGTTTGTACACATGCGTGGAAGGGCACTTCCTCCTCGGCTTGTCAGCTTCTCTGCTAACTGTAGAGAAAAGATTTATATAATTTGTTCTTTTAAGGCAAGGTCTCACCTTGTAGCCCTGGCTGGCCTGGATCTTGTTATGTAGACCAGTCTAGACTGTGTAGACAGCCTAACTTTAAACTCACAGAGATTTGCCTGTAGACAGAGTAGACCATCAAACGCGGTCCTCTGATTTTTATCTTGCCTCTCATTTCAGCGGGCACTTCATACTCCTGGTTAGCTGGCCCAAGAGCTTCTGGACACTTCTGTCTTCATAAGCCTCCCTGTAGGAGTGCTGAGCATACCAATCCATGTCACTGAACCTGCTTTGTTCGCATGGGTTTCAGGGATCCAACCCAGGCCAGTGTGTCAAGCACTCTTCCCGCTGAGCAATTCTGCCTGCCTGAAGGCCATCTTTTAAATACTTGCAATATGATTTTACACATTAGCCACTGGCACAGGGACTGCTTTTAGGAAAAGTATCTGTCTGTAAGGTAATGCAGGCAGTAGAATGTGTAACCAAAAGACAGTCAGAAGACGTGAAGATGACACTTGTCGCCATTGTGGTGATGTTTAATTGCTCCACTCTGAATTCCAACTGTGTGCTAGGCACTTGACCTGGTACTTTACACAAATGAACTTTGTCTGTAGCTCTGGGCATCAAAAGTCTCAAGCATTCTTCTAGGCAAGTGCTCTACCATGGAACTCTCCTCTCAACTTCAGATGTGAGTTCCTACTAGTCACCTTAAGAATCTCAGTATCACTAGCTTTTTGGATGTTTCGGTTTACCCAAAGTCCACAAATAGGAGAGAAAACACCAGAACTGACTGTCATGTGCAGAAGGTTCAGATACAATACATTTACCAATGGAGTGAGCCTTGAAAGAACCTACAGATGAAATATCGCTTCTGGGTATTGAGCTAAAATCAGGATTATTTGGATAAACTGCCTGAAGCTGCCATTTTTTCATTCATCAAATATTGGCAACTTCATACGGCTCAGCCTTGACTGTAATGAAGCAATATTTGTGAGCTGACCTATGCTTTCTCCACTTTGTCTAATTACAGAGGATGTACATGGGCGAACACCCAGCCCCATATGGTTAGTTTGCAACGTAGAAGCATTTCTCTCTTGGTATTGCCTCACAGACTTTCTCAATGACAGCTCCACAACTCAGCCTGCCAAGAGAAACTTACATTTACAATGAGCCCATCAGCTATTGGTTAGAATGGCCTTGTCTGGGAGTGCTCCCATAGCAGAGAGAAGTGACAGATAGCGGGACAGAGTGGCAACCAGCCCACAGGAAAAGCAGCTCTTGTCTCTCTGCTGTCTGGAATTGTACATGTGCTGTCTCTACGTCTTTTTAGAACTGAAGCCCTAAGTAGATAAAATATAAAGATCTCAGGGCAAATGGTTGCTTCACTGTTTAAAATGAGTTGGAGGAGGAGGAGGAAGAAGAGGAGAAAGAAGAGGAGGAAGAAGAGGAGGAGGAAAAAGGAGGAGGAAGAATAGGAGGAGGAGAAAGAGGAGGAAGAGAAAAAGGAGGAAGGGGAAGAGGAAGAAGAGGAGGAAAAAGAAGAGGAGGAGGAAAACTGACCCGACACAGATAAGAGTAAAAATATATCTATGTTCACAGTGTCTTATTTCAGCCTGGTTTGGTGATACAGGTCACCAGGAAAGTAAAGGCAAGAAGACAGGGAATTCAAGATAACTGTTGCCTAAGTAGCAAGTCCAAGACCAGCCTGGTGTACATGAGACCCTATCTTAAAATTCTCAATAGCACCGGGCAGTGGTGGTGCATGCCTTTAATCCCAGCACTTGGGAGGCAGAGGCAGGCGGATTTCTGAGTTTGAGGCCAGCCTGGTCTACAAAGTGTGTTCCAGGACAGCCAGGGCTATACAGAGAAACCTGTCTCAAAAAAAACAAAAACAAAAAAAATCTCAATAGCTATAAAATGTCACCAGTCTAGATGTACATGAATAGATGGATTGTATTTTTTTTTTTTTTTTAGAAAATGAACAGCGTAGGGGCTAAAGATGGCTTAGCAGGCAAATGCACTTGGAGCCAAATCTGAAGACCTGGGTTTGATCCTTTGTACTTATGAGGCAGAACTCCTCAGAAGTTCCTAAAAGTTACTCTCTGACATGCACATACACTGTGATACACACAAAGACAAAATAAATAAGTAAATAAAGTAAGTAAAAACGAAATTCAGAAAGAAAATGTGATGCATACACACAACAACATTTTATTTAGCTGTACAGCAAAAACATGACATCTGAGGGAAAATGAAAAGACCCAGAAATTATCA
>NW_021604565.1:5071630-5073326 GCF_004785775.1 Grammomys surdaster | reverse complement strand
GAGCCGGTTAGGAAGGGGCAGGGCACAGAGAGGATGGCCAGCAATGGCAAGAGTAGAATTGTATAAAATGACACATAAATATGAAAAGGAATGAGATTATTCTATACACTAGTTTATTAAAAAAATTAACTCGAGGCTGGAGGGACAGCTGAAGTCAGGAGAACTTGGTGCTCTTGCAGAGGACCCAGGGCCTTTGATTCCCAGCATCCGTGTAGTAGCTCATTAGTGACTTCAGTTCTAGAGGATGGGATGCTAGTTTGTGAGCACTAGGTACACACGTGGTGCACATACATACACAAAAGCAAAAACATTGTATACATTATATATATTGGTTTGGTTTTTCGAGATAGGGTTTCTCTGTGTAGCCCTGGGTGTCCTGGAACTCACTCTGTAGACCAGGCTAGCCTCGAACTCTCGAACACAGAAATCCGCCTGCCTCTGTCTCCCAAGTGCTGGGATTAAAGGCGTGCGCCACCACCGCCCGGCATAAAAAAATATTTTAAAAAGCATCTTATTCCATGTAATTAAATTTTGAATGAATGACCAGGCTATGACCCTGAAGTCTAATTTTGTTTCATGTTATAGCAGGAAATAGGATTAATAAATTCTTCACTAACTGCACTTCATTTTAGTTTCTGGTTTTGGGTTGCTTTTGTTTTAAGAGAGGGCCATGTGAAGCCTACGCCAATCTCTAACTTTGTATCAGAAGATGACCTTGAACTCCTGATCCCTCTGACTCGCCCGAGTACTAGAACTACACGCACATGACACTGTATTCAGTTTATGTGCTGCTGACATTAAAACCCGGGGTTGTGTGCACGCTACACAAGTACTAACTGTGCTGCACGTCTCACCCTTAAATGATTTTATGAAACTTGAAACGGCAGCTGTTTAGGAGAGACTAATGGTGAAAACCCACTGTGGTCCAAGAACCTATGGCTGGGAGCTCTTCAGCCACAAGGATGAACTCACTGTTATTATTCTCTAAATGGATGTAGTGCCTTCTAAATATGTATCTCCGTAACTATAGACTAGCAGAGTTATCAGGTCTCATCAGATAAACATCATTGTGTGGTAAAGGTAGTTAATTCTAATTAGAACTGGTCAAAATACAGAAGCCACGAGTCTGTGGAATGCTCAGTCATCATCCATCCCTGGGATCTCTATATGATATCCCTCCTCCAAAGGCTCAGGGACCACACATAAGAATGACTGTCAAAACCAGAGGTCACAGAGGACAGTGTTTTCAGGACACAAAAAGACTGCTGTCCCATAGCAGCTTTGCTTGCCTGCACAAGACTCATGCAGTATCAACCCAGTCAACATTCTAGCATGAATAGGGGAGGAACACATGAGCTTCTGCCCCTAGCTCAGGAGTTCATATTGACAGTTGATAGCTGCAAAGGGCAAGGTCTAAGAGTGTGGTCCTTGTTAGGTTGCCTATGCTGGGTGGCCCCACACTCAGGAATATATACATTGTGCGGTAAAGGTAATTAATACTAATTAGAACTGGTCAAAATACAGAAAACACATATATATAGAATGCATATATACACACACACAGACACACACACACATAGGCAGCTTTATCTGAACCCAGAAGGTAATGAAAGAAAAGGGGGGGGAAGGGAGAGAGCAAAAGGAAGAAAAAAGAAAGAAAGAGAGAGAGAGAGAGAGAGAGAGGAAGGAAGGAAGG
>NW_021604565.1:5033139-5071230 GCF_004785775.1 Grammomys surdaster | reverse complement strand
GGAAGCTGGGAGAAGAGGAGTGGGGTATGTGTATCATGATAATCTAAATACATTATAACATTCTGCTCATCCAGAGGACCCAAGGGTTTGGTTTCCAGCACTCACATTGTGTGGCAAACACCTGTCAGTAACTCCAGCTCCACAGGATCTGAAACCTTCTTCTGACCTTTACAGGCACTCAAATACATGTGGCATGTGCCCCGCCCCACTTAAGAAGTGTCACTACTCTTTGTTACCAAGAGTAACAAGGCTCTCCTCTGTAGTAAATTAAGAAGTTAAGCATGCACTTGCCGCCCCATCTTAAGCTTGTGTGGTACTGGGAGAAACTGGCTGCATTTTCACCCAGTGCGAATCTGAATGTCTAGAAGTGAGTGTGGGGATCTGCTACCGCTGGCTGGGGGTGGGGGCGCGACGTTCGGTTCTAAAGTCTATGAGCCTTAGAGTTTCCTTATCTGTAAACCAAGAGTAATCGTAGTAGCAACGTTTATAGCTAAAGTTCACTGTTCTGATAATCTGACCTACACTAACTCAGGAGTCTTCTCAGAACAATGTTAATATCCTTCTAAAAAAAGAGAGTTTGGCTACTCTGTTGCTCCTTGGACTCCAGCAGAAGCCCTTCTGCCAGGGGAAACTTTGGAGATTCACAGTGGGGGTTCCCTCAACTCTGGAATTTTAGCTGGTGCAAGGTAGAGATCAGAAGGCAGGAGGAGAGCGTAAGTCAGGGAATTATCCTTTCCAGGCTCCCTCCCTGATTTAGCATCCCAATTCTAGTTTGTTTTGGGGGGAGCACCTTAAGTCTTACAAACAGACTCATTTTCCCAGCACCTTGTTTCCCAGGATTCAGTAATCCCCATCCTCCCTCGACCCCCATCCTCTGCCAACAGTTTCTGGTGATGTCTCTGGACTTGAGCGCTGTGACTGAAACTCTCAGGCTAGAACCCTGACTCTTCAAGGAAGTAGCTATTTAAGCATTTTTCCTGCTATCTGGTACAGTACAAAGATCACTTGCTTACCAAAAATACGAATTGGTGCATTAGAAGACACTATCTTGCATTTCCATGGTTTAGGAAATCAAAGGTTCATTTCTAATCGGAACTTGTTTGCTGTTTGCATCAAGGAAACAAATATGTATCTTTAATTTGACTCACTTCAGGGACAAGAAAAACCTTGGGATTTGAACTGTCCTGAGGCTCAGTGCAGTACTCTGAGTAGCCCAGTGAAATGGCTCACGACATGGTCTGGTTCCGGCTCAACTAGAAAACCCTGAGATACCAGAAAAGGTGCATTGCTGTGAGTTTCTCTGAGTGGGACTATGGTGCAATCTAGTTGTAGGGACTCTGTTTCTAGAACAATGGAAGCACAAGGCCAATCCAACAATTGGAAGTATTTCCCTCTTCAGTGCCTGTTTCACCTGACACTGAATTTCCCATTGTATGTAGTTTAGCCTCTCAAACTAAATCAACAACATGGACATTGGGGGCTTGGGGATTATGTTTGTTTGTTTGTTTGTTTGTTTTATGCATGTGTCTATATGTGAGTATATGTACATGTTTTATGTGTGTGTCTATGTGTGGTTATATGTACATGTTTTATGTGTGTGTCTATGTGTGGTTATATGTACATGTTTTATGTGTGTGTCTATGTGTGGTTGTATGTACATGTTTTATGTGTGTGTCTATGTGTGGGTATATGTACATGTTCTTTGTGTGTCTATGTGTGGGTACATGTACATGTTCTTTGTGTGTGTCTATGTGTGGGTATATGTACATGTTTTAGGCATGTGTCTATGTGTGGGTATAAGTATATGAGCACAGGTGCCCCTGACCCTCCCCTACAGTTTCAGTGGTTGTCGGTAGGAGCTGGCCACTGAACTTCACTGTTAACTACTTACCCATCTCTCTGGCCCACTGTTTTAGCTTCCCGGGGAATCAAACCTAGGGTCCTGCACATGCTACAGCAGGCATTCTTCTGAGCCACAACCCAAGCTGTATGTTTTCTATGGGATGTTTTCTCCCTTTCTGTTAGTTTCCTTTCCAGTCACATCAGTGTTCCCCAAATTAAGGGAGCCAGTTCTTGCTCTCTGCCCTAGCTTTACTAAATTATAAGTTCTGAGTGCTGGGCACGGTGGTCTGTCTTCAAAGCCTCCAGATATTTCTAACACGTGACGGTTTGACAACCATTGGGTTGATTCTGCTTCAAAAGCCAAATTCTATCAAGAACTTCTATCAAGTGGAGATTGAGTTCCATTCAAAGATGATGTTGATATTATTCCCCAATGTCTGTGTGAAAGACAAGACACCAGGCAGGCAACAGATGGCATGCCCCAAACCATGAATAACAAGCCAGTGTTGGCTCTCCTGATGCTAACATATCGACTCCCAAACACGAGGCCTGAGTGGATTTAGGAAAGCTATATAGAAGACACAAATGTGGTGCCCTATGCCATGCTTCAGAACCTACTCATAGGGTTTAATCATCCAACATTATTTATATCCAGCAGAAAGAACCAAGACATGACCTTGCTAACATCATCTCAATTTTAAAGCACAAGTTTCTGATTATCCTGTAACGAAATAAGCGTTTGCCTGTTTTTCTCTATGGGAAGCCCACTTAATGAAATGAAGGCAGAACAAGCACACAGAGCTGCCACTGCCTGTGATAAAAGTCCTGGAAGGGGTGCCTTGTATGAAGTATCCAACGTGTATTTAATTGTATCTTTTGGCATTCCCCTTTCTTTTTCTAGGACAAAAGGCTGTTTTCCATATATGTGCACCCCTCCCCCAGTCACATCCCACAGCTTCCGGTGGAAAGGCAGCATGGGAGTGTGGGAGGTTTGGTTTCTAATCTAGGGATTCCCTCAGTCGGAAACTAACGATGTCTCCCAACGAGAGTGCATCTTTAATCTCACAATGAATAATGCATAGTGGTTTAGAGAAAGATTTAATAAAAGATTCCCGTGTTCCAAAGCCAGTGATTTGGAAGTCGCTAGTTCCTCCCTCTCTCGCCTCCCAGTACAATCTGTCGCAGAGCTGTACCGACTCAAGCTGCCAAACCATTCTCAAACCTGTCCTTTGCTTTCCATTCTTGTTACAACTGCTTTCATTTCAGATCCAGACTTTTAATTGGACTTCCTCTCTCTTGCTCCCTTGTGCCTCATTGTCATGACAACCAGAAGGACTTGTCTTAATTTCATATTGCTTCTCTATTGTAAACGTCCTCATCTCCTACCTGAAGAAGCAGAGCCTTGCACCCCTCCTCAGGTCTCATCAGCTCTAAACCTTCTGTATAAGCCAGTCTATCTGCTCCCCATCTCCCAAGCACTGCTTTCCAGCTGTTTCTTCTCCTAGACTTCCCCTTCTCTATTTAGGCCAAGAGGAAAATACATTATATTTCCTTCAAAACCCTGCTGAAAGGCCAACTCCTCTAGCTAGACTCCTTTGCCTAAAGAGGAGTTTCTCTTACCCCTCTCCCTCAGACACAACCTCATCTCACCTAATTGTTTTATTTATTTATTTATTTATTTATTTATTTATTTATTTATAGGTTGTTAGGTAGCGATCTCCTCTGAATCAAATCAATCCCTCCTAGTGAGAAGAGGAAGACTCATAAAACACGTAAAGCTCAGGAAACATTTAAAACAGACGGAGCACTCAGAAAATTATGAGATCACAAAGACCCCCACCCTCTGGGCTCTCTCAGCAATAAACAATTGCTTGGAACAGAAGATTCTTTGGTGGAGCTGCCTGCTAGTTGAGCGTTCACGAGTCACCATGCTGGGGGAGGCTCCTCAGTGATGCAGGCAGCAAGTGACCCCATACTTTTATCAGAAAAAGTCCTGTAAATTCATCAGCTCATGAGGTTGGCTTGGGATGCCTTGTTGCTTTGATCCGCCATTGGTGCCCTGTGTGGAATAAATAGACACTGGCTCGCACATTGCTAAGGAAACTCACATAGGATAGGTTCTGTTCACTTTGCAGCTCCACACAAAGCCTGATAGATTGATTAAGAAATGCCAGGAATGGTGGCACACAGCAAGCACTCAGGAGGCAGGTGGATCTCAGAGTTGGGAGGCCAGCCTGTTCTATAGAACAAGTTCCAGGACAGCCAGAGCTATACAGAGAAACCCTGTCTGGAAAAATCCAAAAAAGAAGAAAGAACGAAAGAAATAATGGAAGGAAGGAAGGAAGGAAGGAAGGAAGGAAGGAAGGAAGGAAGGAAAGGAAAGGAAAGAAGGAAAGATCGCACTTGCTTTCACTGTGTAATAACCTTTAGCCACACTGACTGTTGTTAAGCAAAGCTGCATGATCCAGTGTTGCCACCTGCTACCTGTAACAGGTGCCCCAATTTCTTTTTTTTACTTTAGTTACAAGAAAAGAGGAGAAATAGTTTGAGCTACCACAAAAATCTATTGCAGAAACTGGATCCATGTGATGTAAAGGATTCTTACAAAAGCTAAATGCTTGCCTTCTGCATTATTCTGCTGAGGACGCATCCTAGGATACCGAGTCCAGATGTTCCTACGTGTGTCTAAGAAACATAACATTAAACAGAGCATACACTTGGAGTGACTAGATTATGAGGCGACAATTACCCTCTACAATCAAAGAACAGAAAGCTGAGGTATGGAAGAAGTGCCATGCACTAATGAGGAGAAGCTCTACAGCTGGCCAGCAGGAGGGAACGTTGGAAACAGAGGTTCATGCCCCACCATTACGGGGTGGGGTAGGGCGGGGTGGGGCAAGAGGATCAAGAGTTGAAGATCATCTTCAGCTCCATAGTGAGTACCTCGCTAGCCTGAGCTAGAACTGTCTCAGAAGGCAGGGTTGAGGGAGATGTGGGTACGGAGGTTGGAAGAAAGGAAAAAAGCAACTAAACATAATAACCTAGATTTTTTTTCTTTAACGATAGGTGTGGTGGCACAAGCCTGCAATACCAGCTCTGTAGCGCCTAAGACTGGATGATTCCAGGATTGAGGCCAAGCAAAGGCTTACGGGAGGAAATCCTGTAAAATGCACACAAACAAACAACAAAAAGGTCTGGGCTTTCTTTGTTTTGTTTTGCTTTTTGAGAAGAGGGAACATTAGACAAGATGAACTGGTTCCTTCTCACACTCCCTCTCTGTTTTTACCCCAACAGCCGGAGGAGATGGAAGGTGATCTTAACAGGGTTGCGTCCCTGGATTACTCTGTTATCTAATATATCTATGGGAGGGCTGCAATTATTCATGGCCTTGAGGGGTGTAGCTTGCGTCATTTGTATTATCTTTCATATGTACATAGAAGGAATGGGGTGCCTGGCTCTGAGCTGGGTGGTAGTGGCACACGTCTTTAAGCTCATCAGTCTGGAGGCAGAGGCAGGCAGATCTCTGTGAGTTGGAGGCCAGAGGATGATGAGGACCACGAGAAAGGAAGAGAAGAGGTGGCCGTGAAGCAAAGGGTCCTGGAGGAATGGAGATGAACAGGTCACCAAGGGTTTGCCACGAGGTCACTATGAGAGAGCAGCTATGAGAACACACTTGGACAGTGAATCAGGGTGAGACTCAAACTGTAAGGAACACAGAGCCTGTAGCTAAAACGAGCATAGAAAACCTCCAAAGAATTACAGTCACACACCCCACATACATAATTAACAACAAAGTTTGTTAATTATATCATCTTTACAGCACAAGATCCCAACTCAAAAAGTGAATAAAATCATCTTTACTTTTTGTTTTTGATTTTTTTTTTTTTTTTTGAAACAAGGTTTCTCTGAAACAGAGCCCTGGCTGTCCTGGACTTGCTTTGTAGACTAGGCTGACCTTGAACCCACAGAGATATGAATGTGCCTCTCCTCCTGAGTGCTGGGATTAAAGGCATGTGTGAGCAAGCTCGTCTTTTTTTTTTTTTTAACTTTTTGAGACAGGGTTTCTCTGTGTGGCCTGGGTTGTCATGGAACTTGCTCTGTAGACCAGGCTAGCCTCTAACTCACAGAGATCTTTCTGCCTCTGCCTCCCAAGCTCTGGGATTAAAGGCGTGTGCCACCACTGCCCGGCTTTATATGCTATTTTTAAATAATGGTGTCTGTTTATACTATAACTGGTTAATAAGAAACATTAACTAAAGTCATCACTTGTTCATATGAGGCTCATCTGTTTTGCCGTCTCTTTTCTTTTCTTTTCTTTTGGTTTTTCGAGACAGGGTTTCTCTGTGTAGCCCTGGCTGTCCTGGAACTCACTCTGTAGACTAGGCTGGCCTTGAACTCAGAAATCCTCCTTCCTCTGCCTCCCAAGTTCTGGGATTAAAGGCGTGCGCTACCACCACCCGGCCTTGCGGTCTCTTTTCAATGGATAGATTCAAACCTCTGCCTGGATTCCTGATTCTTTATTGTAAGTATTCATTTGGGGCCATGCTTCGAACATTAGAGGAGGTGGTACAGCTGGAGAAGAAGTTTACAGTCACCCAGCATACACTGAAACATGGGTAGAAAATAAGACTAGCTACACCATCACCAATCTGTCAGGAACAGCGGTTATCCCCCTCACTTGGAGGCAGAAGCAGTCAGATCACCACAAATTCAAGGCCACCCTGAGCTACATAGAAAATTCCAGGCCTAGTTGAAAAGAAAACCAAAGAGAGAGCCAGCTGATAAGACACAGTGAAACTGTGACTCAAAAGCCAAATAAAATAATAACATATAATGTAGTGAGTGAGATTGGAACTTTATATCAGTGGACTGAAGACTTGTAAGTGAGGCAGGCAAGAGCGAGGCAGAGAGAGGGGCAGTACAGGGCAGGGGTGAGATGGAAGAGGAGGCAGTACAGGGCAGGGGTGAGATGGGCAGCGGAGTTAGACAGGGCTGGGCTGGTCTCAGCCCTACCAGTTAGTCTCCATGTAGGAGAAAGGTGACCTAGGGGGACCTGGTGAGCATGTCCTTGGAACCTTAGGATGTTATGGTCTGAACAGATGCTTCTTTGCCTGTAAGCCTGGGGTAACACTGCTTACCCCCTTGATTAAGGGACACAAGTCTGTAGAGCACTGGGCACAGCAGGTGCTCAGCTGTGCTTAGAATTGCTGTTCTGTGTATCTATTCAGTTTTTCCTCTTACTTGAGTGAGTTTGGTTCCTACTGGAAAAGATAAGGGAGGTGTCCCATACGTCTTGTACCTTCCTACATGTACATGTATATACACACCTTTGCATGTATGTGAACATACAGACACATACACAACTGCCTCCTGGCTCTAGCCACAAACACAGAAAGTGGAAATGATTTGTTAGTCATAAAAGCTGGGCATGGTGGCAGGTGTGGTGACATGCTCTAGCAATTTCCAAATTTGAGAGGTGAACCCATGAAGATCAAGAGTTCAAGATTCCCTCAGCCAAACATTGATTGTGAAGCCAGTCCCAGTTCCACAAAGACAAAACAAAACAAAACAAAAAGAAGAAGAAGGAGGCCTGGGCGGTGGTGGCTCACGCCTTTAATCCCAGCACTTGGGAGGCAGAGGCAGGTGGATTTCTGAGTTCAAGGCCAGCCTGGTCTACCGAGTGAGTTCCAGGACAGCCAGGGCTACACAGAGAAACCCTGTCTTGAAAAACCAAAAAAAAAAAAGGAGGAGGAGGAGAAGGAGGGGAAGGGGAAGAGGAAGAAGAAGAAAGAAGAAGAAGAAGAGGAAGAGGAAGAGGAAGAAGAAGAAGAAGAAGAAGAAGAAGAGGAAGAAGAAGAAGAAGAAGAAGAAGAAGAAGAAGAAGAAGAAGAAGAAGAAGAAGAAGAAGAAGAAGAAGAAGAAGAAGAAGAAGAAATAGTAGTTACTAAAGGAGCTGATGCAGAAATTGGCCTGTAGCTATGGCTTCCCACAGCCTCATGAGCTTGAAAGCACAGCCACAGCCATAGGCATTCCCAGTCCAGACAGTGACAAGGACATGCTGAAAACCATGGCCACTGTGAACAGCCCAGAAAACTTTAGAGAAAACATAAATGTCAAGGATTTTTTGTCATGGGAGAAAAGGTGCCTTTGGGTTAGTGCCACCTCTTGGCTGGTACTAAACTTGGCCTTGCTTGGAGAAAAGGTTCTACCGGAAGTGAGTTCTAACCCTAAGACGGCGTCTTGTTTCTCCATTGCTGTAAGAGAACATGGCCAAAGCAACTTATAAAAGAAAGCATCTAATTGGGGCATTACTTATAGTCCAGAGGGTCAGTCCAGACCGTCACATTGAGGAACATGGCAGCAGGCAGGCAGGCATGGCAGTAGAGCAGTAGCTGGGAGCTGACAAGCTGAGACAACAACCTGGAGGCAGAGAGAGCTAACTAGAATGCTCTGGGCTACTGAAACCTCAGCACCCATTCCCAATCACACAACTCTTCCAACTAGGCCACACTTCCTAATATTTCCCAAACTATTCTGCTAACTAGGGAGCAAACATTCAAACGTATGAGCCTATGTGGGCCATTCTCATTCAAAGCATCAAAGATGATTTGAATAATAAACTATTTTAAAAAGGTAAAACACACCGGGCAGTGGTGGCGCTCGCCTTTAATCCCAGCACGTAGAAGGCTGAGGCAAGCAGATTTCTGAGTTTGAGGCCAGCCTGGTCTACAGAGTGAGTTCCAGGATAGCCAGGGCACACAGAGAAATCCTGTCTCGAAAAACCAGAAAAAAAAAAAAAAAAGGTAAAACACTTGCAATTTTTTGGGGGGGAGAGGGGACAGAAAATACAACCCTTTCAAGGAACTGTATTGAAGAAAAGAAAATGTATCTATGGAATTATTATTGAATGTGAAGATCTGGTCAATACCTCTAACCTTTAGGAGCCTGAGACAGGAGGATCAATTCAAGGCCATCCTCAACTATACGGTGAGTTTAAAGCCATCTAGGCTACATGAGAGCCTGTCTAAATATTGAAAGAAAAAATAGTAATTGTGTGGCTTTTTAAAAAAAAAAATAGTAAGAGATTCCCCAGATGAGAATGGCCTTGTGGAGGATTATCTTGATTGCAAATTGATGTAGAAGGATGGGTTCAGCCTACTGTGGGCGCCATCATTCCCTGGGCAGGTGGTCTTGGACTGTGTGAGAAAACTAGGTAAGCAAGAGCCGGTGAGAGAGGCAGCAAGCAACATTCCTTCAGAGCTTCTGCTACAGGTTCCTGCTTGAGCTTTTGCCATCACTTTTTCAATGGTGGATGGTGACCTGTGAGCTGAAATAAATCCCTTTGTCCCAGAAGATGCTTTTGGTCACGGAGTTTAACACAACAGAAAGGAAATAAGAATACAGAGGTTATAAAATAAAGAGATTATAAAAATAAAAAAATTGGGGGAAATATATCCAATCTCACAACTTCATAAAATACTTTTACTTTGTTACACTAATGAATTTACAACAATTAGGACTTTATTTGCATTAATACAAAATAATTGCTTTTAGGATTCGCATGTTTCTTACCAAGTGTGGTGGTGCATCCTTTAGCCCCATCATTTGAAAAGCAGAGGCAGGAGGATCTGAGTTTGAGGCCAGCATGGTCTATAAACAAAGAAGGAAAATAAAAGGAAAGAAAAGCACATTTCTTTTTTTGTTTGTTTTGTTTTTGTTTTATTTTGTTTTTGTTTTGTTTTGTTTTTCGAGACAGGGCTTCTCTGTGTAGCTCTGGCTGTCCTGGAACTCACTCTGTACACCAGGCTGGCCCCGAACTCAGAAATCCGCCTGTCTCTGCCTCCCAAGTGCTGGGATTAAAGGCGTGAGCCACCACCACCCGGCAAGCACATTTCTTTTTAGTTGTAATTCTGTGTGTTTATATGTATGTATGTTCCTATATGTGAAGGCACACAAGCACTAATATGAACGTGTTTATCAAGGTTAAGGAACAAGGCTTTTCTTATTAACAAATTGTGTTCTTTGACAATTTAATGCATGTATATAATGTACTTTGATGGTATCCAGAGCTGTGTTAGGTGGGTCTGATTTGTATAGTCCCAGCACCAGTAGATAGGGTTGCTGTGAGTTTATGATTACCATGGCCATATGCTACTTGGTAGACTGCTTCTGTTGTTGTTATTTTGTTTGTTTGTTTGTTTGTTTGTTTGTTTTTCAAGACATGGTTTCTCTGTGTGGCCTTGTTGTCCTGGAACTTACTCTGTAGACCAGGCTTGCCTTGAACTCAGAAATCTGCCTGCCTCTGCCTCTGCCTCTGCCTCTGCCTCTGCCTCTCTGCCTCTGCCTCTCTGCCTCTCTGCCTCTGCCTCTCTGCCTCTGCCTCTCTGCCTCTGCCTCTCTGCCTCTGCCTCTCTGCCTCTCTGCCTCTCTGCCTCTGCCTCTGCCTCTGGAGTGTACCATCACACCCAGCTTTGTCTCCTGCCTTGGCTTTCCTGGAACTTGCTCCATAGACCGAGTTGGTCTTGATCTCTGCCTGCTCTGCCTCCCAGGTGCTGGCATTAAAGGTGTGCCCCACTACCCAGCAGTAAACTGCATTTTACAGCCATTTTATCTTCCAGCTCTTGTACACCCCTACCCCAGGGTTCCCAAGTTTTAAGGAGGCAGTACAGATAGCCTGTTTAAGGCTCACTCCTCAAGCAGCCTTTATTCTCAGCTCCCCGTGCACCATGGGTTGAGTGAAACATTTGTGAGCATAGACATAAATGAGAGGAAGGTGGCTTGAGCCTTCAGTTTAGCTAAACAGCAGTAGAAGGTCCCCAGCTAGGCTTAGGATCCCCTCAGTCATAGCTTGTGCTCTTTTTCCTTCTCCTTCCCTCCTTCCCTCCTTCCCTCCTTCCCTCCTTCCCTCCCTCCCTCCCTCCCTCCCTCCCTCCCTCCCTCCCTCCCTCCTTCTTTTTCTTTTGTTCCAGGTTTACAGCACTGTGTGCATTATCTCTAGTGGAGCAGCCTCAAATCCAATGGGGAAGTGATAGGTTGTCCCCACTAATAGTCATACCACAATTGCACCAGTGAACACAACTGACGAAGCTGTGAACAGGTAGCTGGATGAACTCCACACAGCACCCTCCAGCTCCATGGAAACTCAGCAGCAGGGAGGAAACTTCCCGCTCAGTTCCAGCTTGAGTTCTCTGTATCTTGCATCCAAAGGATATGCAGAATTCAGTGATAGTGTCTTATCAACTAGTTTTTGTGAAAACCAAGAGCCATAGCTAGAACTTGTGTTGTTTTGGGGGGAGGGGGCACTTCTGGGTCTCCCTAAGGAACAACTCCTGGAAAGGTATCCCTCACCTGGCGCTGAGGTTTTTGTTTAGTAATCCATTGCTTTTAGGACCAGTATTGTTTAGCCTTGTGGGATATCTGCCTTCAAACTCCCTTCAAGTTTTTCAGTTGGGTTAACAGATAGTAGGTTTTGTGTTTTCATGGCCCCTTTGTTCTGACTAACCTGCCCAATGACATTCCCACATCCCTGCATCCTGTATCCCTCTAGGTAGCCAGCTTATTCTTCTCCCCTCCCCCCCCTTACCAGAAGTGGTGGTGTTTTCCCCCCCCCCCCAGCTCCACCCCACAAGCTGCTGCTCCCATTACCCCATTTCCTACATAGATCCCTGGAGTCGTGCATGTCAGCGTGATTGCACAGCGGGCCCTTTACAATGGAGCTATTTCCCGGAACCCTAGTCTTCTGTTCTCCTGTTTTTATTAATGTTCATTCTCCCTAGGATGCACGTAGTTCTGAAGTTTACTTATCTACCAATCATTTAATGATTAATATCTTGTTTAATCTGATTTCTTTATTAACTTATAAATAACACCGAGAGGAAAAGAGCTACTTTGACAAGGAAAGGAAAAATAATGAATAATCTGTAGGCAAGTGTAGTTTGGGGTGTGGGTCAAAAGAGGGTTGGAAGCTGGGCATGGTGGTGCACACCTTTAATCCCAGCACTCAGGAGGCAGACAGATCCTTATGAGTTTGAGGCCAGCTTGCTCTACATAGTCAGACTCTGTGTCAAAAATAAAACCTGAGTCCAGTCTACCAACTAGTGTCTGGTAGCCTGAAAGCAGGACTTTCAAGGAAGTGAGTGGGTTAAAAGGGTATTATAGGCAAAATGATTCTCCAGGGTTGTACTCTGGGAATGTGTGAAGATACTTTTTCTCTTGCATAAAGGAACCCCAAGCCTTCTTGTAACTTTCAATGTATGGTGTTACTAACAATAATCTGACTATGTAAAGGTTAAAAGGATATTGTGCGTGGCCTGGACGCATGTATTCTTTCTAGAGTAAGAATCTTGGATTTCAAATAAACATCACAGAAATGACATTTTAAAACTTGGTGCCTGTATTTACATTAAAGATATTAAGACGGTATGCTAGTACTGTTACATTAGACACCTAAAGTGACCATGTCTTTTATTCCTTAGCTTTCTCCAAATTGGGCGTATATCTTAATTTTTAAAATTGTTACTGGTCAGTATCTTTCTCTGCTGTTTAAATATTTAATGAACAAGCAATTTAAAATAGATATATTTTTGTTTTTCAAGGATGGTTCCAGTTGCATACAATTGGTTTAAAAGTATTATTCCAAATATAGAATCTGTCTTTTTTTTTTTTTTTTTGGTTTTTGGTTTTTCGAAGACAGGGTTTCTCTGTGTAGTCCTGGCTGTCCTGGAACTCACTCTGTAGACCAGGCTGGCCTCGAACTCAGAAATCCACCTGCCTCTGCCTCCCAAGTGCTGGGATTAAAGACGTGAGCCACCACGGCCCAGCAATAAATTTAAATATTCTTAGACAGAACCAGATAGCAATCTACTGGGAATCTTTACTAGTTATCAAGATGTCCTAGAGACACTGGATCTCTCCCTCTCCCCCCTCCTCTCTGTATCTGTCTATCGCTTTTGCTCTTCTTTTTCATATATGTGTATGTGTTTTGTATGTGTACATTTATCTGTATGTTTGTATGTATAGGGGCACACATGTATGGGTGGGTGTGCCTTCACTACTTTCCCCTTAACTTATTGATAACCCCAAATGTATACCGCACCAAACTCAACACAAACACTTTCAGAGCAAAAGGTATGTATTTAGTGTTGCCATTTGCTCAACTGACTTCTTTCACTTTTTCATTTAATTAAGTTCCAGGTCATTTGTTAGAATTGTGAGTTCATCAGAGCCAGTGTCTAAATGATCACAGCCAGAATGGAACATTCGAGTAAGGACCTAGACCATTCAACTGCTCTTCAGTTTTGCTCTTCCTCATCACTCTATTGTACCTGAAGATACCATGTCTTAGCTAGGCCCGTGCTTTCTGCCTCCACTGCCCCTGTAACCAGGTCTCAAAACAAGCATCTGAGTGAAGCTCAGCATGGCGGGGCATGCCTGCACTCAGCCCTTGGAAAGTGGAGTTGGAAGGATCAGGAGTTCAAGGCCATCCTTGGCTTCTGGCTTTGTAGTGAGTTTGAGTAACCTTGACACAGAGACCCTGATTCAGAAAGTAAAATTAAATTATATCCTTTTCCAACCTAAATCCCTTCAAGTCCTTACACCGAACTTATAAAAATCAAGTTTTATTTCACTGCTGTGGAGCATCTACACAGCCCACCTGAGCACGACCCTCGTCATCCATCTATTCTTTTCTTCCAGCCTGTCTGGGTCTGTGTGTCCTTCCAGAAGCCCATCAGGGTCTCAGTGTCCCTCCAGAAGCCCGGCTCGGTCTCTGTGTCTCCAGATTTGGCCCTTGCATTGACTAGCAAGTTGCTTCCAAGATTTCCCAAAGCAGAAGACAAGTCTTTCTTCAAGTCTCAGCATCCCCAGGCCTCTCTAGGGTATGATCTTGTCTTAGTTTATTTGTAACATGTGTTACTACATGTGTATGTTATAACATGTATAGCTGTGTGTCCTGAGATCACTATTGCACCACGAGCAAAAGTAAACTGGGAAGGAGATTTATTTTGCTTACATTTTTACATCATTGTACATTATTGGAGGAAGTCAGGACAGGAACTCAAACAGGGCAGGAGACTGGAGGCAGGAGCTGATGCAGAAGCCATGGAGGGATGCTGCTAACTGGTTTGCTCCCCATGGCATACTCAGCCTGTTTTCTTACAGATTCTAGGACACTAGCCCAAGGATAGCATCACCCACAATGGATTAGGCCCTTCCTGATCAATCACTAATTAAAAAAATGCCCTAAAAGCCTACCCACAGCCTGATCTTCTGTAGGCGTTTTCTCAAGTTGAGCCTCCTTCCTTTCAAATGAATATAGCTTGTGTCAACTCTGCAGCACCACATGGGTCATTATTTCTGTTTGTCTTAGCTTCCTTTAGAACTTCAACTCTAGGAGAAGAGTGTTATTGCCTTGTTCTTGGACATCTTCACTTGGAACTTTCTGGAACATAATGTAATAGTCATTTTTGGGTGAACTCACAATATATAACCTATGCTTTAAAATTAGAAACAGACCTTAAATAAAACATAATATTTTAATATTATAGATTTTAGAAGATGACTGGAGTCCAGAAAGTTTAAATAGTGTATTTGGAGAGTGAACTCTTTTACAGTTTTCAGTTCTAACCCCACAGCTTTGAATCACCTCTCCATTCCGGCTCGTTGCTGAATGAAAAAAAAAAAGAAAGAAAACCCGAAAGGACATTACTGCTCCCAGGTATTAGGAGCAGAAAGTTTATTATAGATAACAGGGAGAGGTAGGCAGAGACAGGGACATCTGGGAAATGTCAGAGTGGACATGACCTGAGCCATGTGAGGGGGAGGAAGGGGATGAGGAGGAAGAAGAATGGGGAGAGAAGAACCAAAGGACAGTAGGTAACCAGAGTGTCTGCATTATAGAGGGAAGAGCCTGGGGGTGGGGTGGGGAGCAGCCCCTGGGCTGCAGAGTCAGGAGGTTGTGGGTGAGTATGTCAGCCATACTCTGTCACAGATCAGGACTGAGGGATTCTGGGAGAACCTGGAGGCCAGGCCTAATTTGATATGTTAAATTGGCACCTCAGCCAACTGAGACCCAGGGCCTGAGACTTGACAGTTGTCCTGCATCCTTTCCCTAATCCTTCAGCTCGATTGGTTCCATTTCTCTTCTTCCTTTACTATGTTTACTATGCTGTTATGGTATACTCTTCACTGCCAATATAACCCACTTACTTGTGAAGCTCACAAGCTTTCGTAGTAACATGGTGTTGTGCTCAGTGATGGAAGCGATGGAGGATGTCTCATGAGAAGAAACTATGGCGTGGAGAAAGGCACGGCTGTGGTGGTAGCACACACAGAGCCTCAACAAAGGCTCGGCTGTGCGGTTGCAGTGAAGAGTCAGTAATTAGCAACACATTTCTAAAGGTCCCTCTTGCATAATTTTTGTGTCCAGATGTCTATGACATTTGGATTCTAAAATAAAGTTCCAAATACCACACATTCATGCACATTTTCCAAGAATAATTGGATGAGTTTTGAGTCTTTCTGTTTAATAAACATCAGGACCAAAGATGGAGTACTCCGTTCCACCTAATGTATTCACTTAAACATCCATTGTATGTGCAAAGTGTTTGGAATAAACACAGTTAAAAGCGTGCCAGATTGTAAATCCTTTGAAGTTGGAGTTTATGATATGTCTCTTCCAACTGCTAGTAGTGTAAAAATGGAAAGTAATTTACATAAAAATTTTCAATTCACATGTTCTTAGAGATTAACTATTAACG
The DNA here is from genome assembly GCF_004785775.1 of Grammomys surdaster. Classification (NCBI taxonomy): domain Eukaryota; kingdom Metazoa; phylum Chordata; class Mammalia; order Rodentia; family Muridae; genus Grammomys; species Grammomys surdaster. The sequence continues at coordinate 5,055,631 of NW_021604565.1, read as the reverse complement.
ACTCCTACCAAACATTCTGAGGGATCCCCGTGTTCCAGAGTGCAAAGTTTTAGTGCCGTACAAGGAAAGCTTCCCTTTTCTACATGGGAAACGGCCTGACTCTTCCGCCTCCACAGGCCACTACTCCCACTCCAGGGTCATGCTCCAAGACAAGAGGCTGCTGGTAATTCCTAAGCAAAGTGTACTGTTTCTTAGTTTGGGGTAACTGCATGAGATTGTCTCCCCACTTTTTCCAGCTTTGTCCCAAAGAGCCTACAAGTTCCAGGTCATGGACCATTTCCTATAGGAATTTGTTTCCAGTGTCCTTAAGTTAGGTTGAACATCAGTCATCCCCCTGTCCCTTTCTCTCTTCCAAGCCAACAATGGCATAAACCACCCAAACAGGGCATCCTGCCTCAGCCTTCCAAATGCTAAGACTACAAACTTGTGGTCTGTCTGTCTGTCTGTCTGTCTGTCTGTCTGTGCGGAGTGCTGGAAAGGAAACTGAGCTCAGACCTAGACAAGTGCTTTACAGCTGTGTTATATCCCTAGCCGTTTTTAACTATTTGAGACAAGTGCTTTACAGCAGTGTTATATCCCTAGCCGTTTTTAACTATTTGAGACGGAATCTCCCTAAATTGGCCAGCTAGCCTTAAGTTTGTAACCCTTCTGCCTCAGCCTACTAATTAGCTAGTGTGTAGGTGTGTTCTACCTGACCTGGATTTTACAGGAGGATTTAAAGGGAATTTTAGATTCATGTTTGTCTTGTTTGGGGGAGGGGCATCTCACTATTGTCCCTGGCTAGCTTTGAACTCAAGAGAGACACCTTTTCTCTGCCTCCTCAGTGGTAGGATTAAAGGTACACACCATTACACCAGGCTATGTTTCAGGGGGTTTGTTGTTGTAATTGTTGTTGTTGTCATTTTAAATCTCAAAAAGGAAATAGGTTTTTGTTTGTTCCTTCCACTTCTAAGGAGTTTTTTAATATAAGTGAAACAGGGAAACATCAGTTTCTAGACTATGTCACAAAAGAAGTACATACTATAGGGAGTTTCCTAAAGACCATACCTTCTATGATGGTCTGTGAACACCAACCCATGACCCTGGGACTGAGGCTGAAATAGAATCATTGCCTTGAGTTTGAGGTCGGCTGGGCCACAGAGCTAGCTAGACTCAACTTCTCTCTCTCTCTCTCATTCTCTCTCTCTCTCTCTCTCTCTCTCTCTCACACACACACACACACACACACAAACATATGAGAGAGAGAGAAAGAGAAAGAGAGAGAGAGAGAGAGAGAGAGAGAGAGAGAGAGAGAGAGAGAGTGTGTAGCCAAAAAATGTGGGCAAACCCACAGTTTGATTATGTACTCTCATGAGCTATTGCCATTAAGAGCCTGAAATCAGCTCTTTCTCTTTAACTCTGAGAACACTGCTTCCCAATGGTCACAGTCTCTCCTGTTGGTTATTGTCCAGTGGGCTGAGAAAGTGAGCAAGGAATGGACAGTGCTATCTTCATCCTGGAACCAGAAGACCACTATACTGATTGACCTGAGTGTCTTTATTCTTACATAAGGAGATATTTATGCCTCTCAGATATTCTCTCAAATGGTGGAAGGGTATGTTACAATATCTATTTACGTTTGAAGGACAGGCTCCCTCCAGTTTCAAAACAGGAACCATGTGATTATAAACACATTGTGACTGCCTTATAGATAGTCTTTATGGGTTTTAAACGCAGTCTCATAGATCTGTGACTACACAAACCCCATAAATCTAGGCATTTGCCATCTACTATGCTTGCAGGAGAGATTGAGAAATCAGCTGTCAGCAGTCTCCCCAGGGTCTGGGGAGTCTTGGTGACGTAAGCACTTTTCTTCATTGGGTTAAATTTAGGAGAAAAGGACAATTTGCTGAGTTGGTGTTTTATGTGGCAATAAGCCAGTTTTCCTTTTCATATGTTGCTTGCTCTGGGGCATGCTTATGAGGTACATGGAATTCATTTCCACTGTAGGAGAAGCCCGCCGGCACAGGAGAGAGATGAATGAGACAGGATGCTGGGATTAGCTGTTTGCTATGAAGTCCAACAGAGTGTAAGACAAGAGTGGAGGTGGGGCTCACAGATGTGCATGCATTTAAGCAGGCATGCCCTGGAAGTAAGCAGATTTTCTTGAGTTTTTTTCACGAAACAGATTGCTGGAAGATCAAGGGTGGGAAAGTTTGTTTGAAGTGCCTGCACTCTCTGAATTGCCAGGCCAGTGGGATTTCAGACAGAAGGGCAAACCCACAGTTTGATTGTGTTCTCTCATGAGGTTGACAGAAATGACCACCAACAGAAGCACATAGGAATATTTGGGACTGTGGGGACAAAAGATTTCAGAAAGATGTCCTTTCTAAACTGAGGTCTAAATATGACAGATTTCAGGTATAAGAGTCAGAGTAAGGACAGGCAGGGTGTGTGGGGCTGGGGATCAAGGACGAGGAAGCATTTATGCAAACGGAGATAGGCTATGCATTCCAGATATTTTGTAATTCAATATGCACAAGCAGCATGCAGGTGGGAAGAGAGAGGAGTGGAGTGGTTAAAAGCCGGAGGGAGGGAGGGAGGGAGGGAGGGGGGGAGGCAGGGAAGGACAGGAGGAGGCTAGAGGCAAACAGCCAGAGCCAGGTGTGGTAAGGCGTGCCTGTAATACTATCACTTGGGAGGTAGAGACAGGAGGGTCATGAGTTCTGGAAATTTCAATAAGGCAGGTGCTAGAAGGATGGTCTGCTTGTAGCGCTAGTAAGAAGGATGGAAGTGGATGGAATTAGGAAGCAAAATTAAGATAACTTGTTACGTATTAGATGATGTGTGTGGCTAAGGAGAATATGGTAACTCCTATACTCCAGGTGTCTAGCTTAACAGACTGGAGGACAATGTGACTGTTCTCTGGGAAGGACCAGGGGACCTGCACTAATTTTGATGGTCTGAGTGACTGCCTTGAGAAAGGAATCTGGAACTTGTGAGTTTGGCAAACATATTCCCCAGATGATTCTGGTCTATGTCTGCCCATAGTTCTCCAACTTATCGTCTTTTGGGAAGAGAATGTTCTGGTTTGGTTTTTTAAGATCTACTTTACGTGTACCAATGTCATACATGAGTATGCATACCACATGTATGCCTGACCCTTCTGGAGACCAAAAGAGGGTGTTAAAACCCTGGAACTGGAGTTACAGGTGTGAGCTGTCATGTGGGTGCTAGGAACCAAATCAGGTCCTTTGTAAGAGTAATGAGCACTCCTAACCTCTGAGCCATCATCTCTCTAGCTTCCAAATATGTTTTTGTGTTGGTTTTGTGATGGGGGATTAAACCCAGGGCCTCACACATGCTAGGTAAGTGTTTATCACTGAGCTCTACCCTCTGCCTCCAGAGCTCTTTTCCTGAATGAAGACCAGGATTGAACCTATAACTTAATGTGTTGGAGAGATGAAACATGTAGTCATGAATATTCTGTTATCGCTATCCATATGAGCAAAACTGCTGTATTTATCTCGTTTTTGTTGCTATGATAAGACACTATGAACAGGAAATTAGGGAACATTTTATGTGGGGCTTACAGTTTCTGAGGGTCAGAGCCCATGATGGCTGAGGGAGGTGGTTAGCTACCGTCGAGAGCTTACACCTTGATCTGAAGTGGGAGAAGGTGGTAGAATTCTCAAAGGCCACGCCCAATGGCACACTCCTCCAACAAGCCCATGCCTCATAATCCTTTCCAAACAGTTCCACTAACCGGGACCAAGTATTCAAACATGAGTCAGTGAGGGCCACTCTCTTCAGACCATATATAATTAGTATAGTAGAATTTTAAAATTACACCGAGTCTGACTTATAAACATTGTTGAATTTTAGAAATTGTGAGACTCTAACTCATCAATTAATTGTTCAAAGTTTGAACATCAGTGATTCTGAATACTATGAGGAAGGACAATAGATGATAGTCAGGGCTGTATTATTTATTCTCTGAAGAGATGTTTCATTTACCTGACTGTGTGATTTGAGGCAGATGTGATTTTTCCTTCGATATAACTGGGCTTCATTCCAAATTAGATGACTCTGATTCTGTTAATGTAGCAGAGACCCCTTTGTAGGTGGGCTGACTCTTTCACAGGGATCATCTAAGATCAGAAAGCACAAATATTTACACTATGATTCACAGCAGCAACAAAATGACAGCTATGGAGTAGCAGTGAAAAGAATTTTATGGTCAGGGGGCCACCATAACATGAGGAAATGTATTAGAGGGTTGTAGCATTAGGAAGATTGAGGACTACTGCTATAGTAGGTCACAGGATCCTAGAGATGTCTGGAACCAAGCATTTTATCTGTGGTAGTAGGATGTGATGTCAGTCCCCTTCAGGAGGGGTCATGTCCTGGAGGCTTAGCCCCAGCTTGTGATATTGGGTCTATCTTCACTCCGGCCTCTTCTACTTTCTGCTTTTGGTATATCGTGAAGTGAGCTACTTTGTTCTACCACATGCTTTCTGTCAGAATGCTGTTCTACTGTATCATTCACAAGCTCAGGAAGAGTGATGCCATTAGCTTCATCGGCTGAGACTGTGAGCCCACTCGTCCTCCTATATACTGCTTTCTTGAATATGTTCTCATCATGACTAAGAGCGGCTAATACAATACCTCATATATCATAATGGTTGTTTCATATGTCCTAAGCTTGTTTCTGAATGTACTGTGTCAGGGCCACAGGGTACCAGAATTAGTTTGTCTACAATCTTCATGCCCAGGGGCATCCTTGCCATCACTGTTTGGTTTGGTCTCACTTTGTAGCCCAGGCAGCCTCAGACAGCAATCTGTCTCCTGAGTGCTGAGATTATATGCTTACATAATGTCCAGCATCCTGCATCAGAGTGATAGATGGTCTGATAACCTGCAGGACTTACTGGTGAGTCCCGTACACGCTGTGGATCCGATGGATAAAAAGATGACAACTGACAATGCTCAGGAGGGACCAAGCCAGCAAAGATTGTATCACACTTATCAGAACAGCACATACTTTGTAATTTCAGAACTTGAGAGACTGAGGCAGGGGCATCATTGTGAGTTTCAAGCCAGCCTGGGCACCATAGTGAGATCCTGCTCTCAAAAGAAACAAAATACTTAAACTACTTTATTTCTGGACTTTTCCTTTTAATATCTGCCATTGACTATGGGCCAATGAACACGTGGACAATACTCTAGTGGATTCTAGGGCTACAAGATTTCTGTGATTTTTAGAGATGATCAAATTGTAATTTAGTTTTAAAGTCTCGGTATCTACTTAAGTATTTTTTAATCCATAAGCCTCATCTATATATTTAGAGCCCCGATCCTTCCAAAATCTATCCAAGATAATGATAGCACTGAGAAATTCAGCCTCCATTAGAAGCAAGCATTTCATATAGTCGACATGCTTGCAGACTTTGCTGGAGAGCTAACTTATACAGGCTTCCCTGTTATCTCATTTTCAAACAGATTGCATTCCAAAAATGCATTTAAGGGTTGGCTCTTTGGAAGATAAGATACAGTTTTTTTCTTTCAGAAACACTGTTATGTGTTTTCAGGCTAGGGCACAAAATCAAGTCCAGCTTGGCTGGGTACTTGTTTGAACCTGGGTCCTAGAAGCATTGCAAGATAGAGTGGAATTCGAGAGGCTGACATAGGAGATTTGTTCTGAATGCAAAGATAGCCCATGCTACACAGTAAGGCCAAATCTCAAACACCAAGAAAACAACAACAAAAAATCCAAATGGTGTCGGGCAGTGGTGGCACACACACACCTTTAATCCCAGCACTTGGGAGGCAGAGGCAGGCAGATTTCTGAGTTTGAGGCCAGGCTGGTCTACAGAGTGAGTTCCAGGACAGCCAGGGCTACAGAGAAACCCTGCCTCGGAAAAAAAAAAATCCAAATGGATTTTTACAACAATCCAAAACCAGTAGGATACAGGGTTTCACCTCCACCTTCTATATAACAAGGAAAAGTCTAGACAAAGTGCAGTCAGTCTTAGCTGAGGACTTTCCCATGACTCCCCCAATGGCACGGCTGTCCTCGCTGCCTCCCCCACCAGGGTCTGCTGTGCTAGCTAAATAACCATGAAGCCTGTAACCCTTTCTTCCCTAATCAAGTGCCAATATGCCTTTAGAGTAGCTATCTCCTTTTTCCTTTGTGTGTGGGTGTGTCTGTGGGTGTGCATGCCACTGAGCAGAGCACTAGTGGAGATCAGAAACCAACTCAGGGAAACCAGCTCTTCATCTTGGGGTCTGAACTCAGGTCAGCAGGCTTGGCAGTGAGTGCCTTTGCCCACCGAGTCATCTCAGCCCCAAATGATCACCGCTCAATTGAAACAGTGACATCAGTATTAGAAGACTAATGGATTCCAAATATTTTCAGAGCTCTATCTTTTAAAAAATACCTCTAATGGGGTGGAGGTGCCACACACCTTTAATTCCAGCACTGGGAATGCAGAGGCAGGAGATCTCTGAGTTTGAGGCTAGCTTGATCTATAGAATGAGTTCCAGGACAGCCAGGGCTACACAGAGAGACCCTGTCTTGAGCCCCTCCCCCATCTTACTTTTATTTAGTCTGTCTTTGTTTTATTTATTTATTTTTGAGCCAGTGGTGTCATGGAGCCCAGGCTGGCTTTGAACTCACCATGTAGTGAGGGTGGCCTTGATCTTCCAGAGTGCTGCAAGTATACTCACCAGGCCTGACCTTTACTGTGTTGAATGAGGACAGTGACCATTGTTAACATGCCTATAACTGTATAAAAGTTTTAATGTGCCTTTGAAGCTGTAAGGACCCACTGCTTTCTAACAGAAGAGGAAACTAGGGCTTAGAAAAGGGAAGTACATGTTTTTCTTAGGGTCTCTGTGGTGTGGTGGTCAGGTTCAGACTGAGCTGCCTCAGTGTTCAGGCCTCTGTGCTCCTCTCCCTCTGAGGTTCAGAAGCCACCAGAGCTCCACATTCAATGGCAGGCTCTGTAACTACTGCTCAGAGGAGCACCAGGATGTAGGATGAGCTCAGGGCTACATCCCAGAAATCCACTTCTGTAGGAATTTTAGGTGTGTCTTCTCTTGGGCTGGGCTGGGCTGGGCTGGGGAACTGGGGATGGGAGGGGGGGGAATGTTTGCTCTGGCGACACTTGATATCAACTTGAGATCTGGCCAGAAGGGGAATAAGGAAAAGAGTCAAGGATAAATGGAAATTAAGTCAGTTGTGCCCCAGGCCTTCATCTCAGCAATGGGAGCAGGGAGGCAGAGGATCAGGAATTCAAGGTCACCTTCAGATACTTTGCCAAATCGAGGACAATCTAGACTACATGAGCTCATGTAATCCTGCTTCCAAAGACAAATAAAACAACAACAACAACAAATGAAAAGGAAGAAAGTAGAAAGAACCCAGTAGAACTCAGGGCAGACCCTAGCAGTGATGCCACAATGAAGAATAGAGAACTGGGGTCCAGTTCCTGCTAACAGTCAAGGGGTTAGTCCCATCTTTAGCACCAGTGAGGAAGGCTAAAGGAAGGTGTGACTCAAGAAACCATGGTTTACCACAGTGATGGCTAATTTTTTTTTTTTTTGTGATGGCTAATTCTACAAGCCCGATCCAAGTGTGTCTATGGAGGCAAACCCTTTGTGGCCACTCTGAGCCTGGTTCGGAGACCTCCCTGCTTCCTGATGTCAGACCAAACTCACTTAGTGACTCTCCTCTAAGGCCTTCCTGCTAAGGGCAGAAACTTGATGCTCAAGGCTAGGCTCAGGTTTGAGAAGGAAGTGCTAAGGAGACCTCTACACACCAGAATATCCAAACTATGAGTCTTCCGGCAGATAGCTATCTGCTGCCTTCAAGAAGTCCTCAAAAAACAAAACAGAATAAGACAGAACAGAAACCTCCACAGGGGAGGAACAGAGCCAAACTGTTTGTTATTTCTCTGGGAAAAATTTTAAAGTATTATCAAGCAAATGTTTATCAAAACCTGGTCTGTCTAAAACCAGAAAACATACCTGTGACTGCACCGTGAGAGCCAGGTTTTAGATCACTAAAACCTGAGTCACCGGATCCTGTGGCGGCAAAGTAGGGGTTCTTGTGAGGTGGGGGAGGGTTTTTTAAATGTCGATAAGTCTATCAGACCTGGGCTGGAGGAGATCTTAGCAGTGAAAATACAATTCTAATTACTTAAAAAAAAAAAAAAAAAAAAGACAGGCAGGCCTGCCAGTTAGCAGATAGGATAGAACTTGTCATTATTCAGGGTGATTGGATCTGTTTGAAATTCAGAACCTCAACAAAGAATAAAGGCTAGGGCTCAAGGAGAACAAAAAGCTGGGTGTGTTGCCTTACCTGCAATCTTGGGGTGCATAGTGAGACTCTGTCATAAGCAGAATAAAACAAAACAACAGCAAACTGGTGGCTGTAACTCATTAGCTTCTCTTTTGTTTGGTTGGCTTTAGGATGGGGTCTCCTTAAACAGTCCTGACCCGCTTGGAACTCTTATTAACCAGGCTGGCCTCCAATGAACAGAGATCTGCCTGCCTCTGCCTCCCTTCGGAGTGCTGGGATAAAGGGCACCTTCCATGCCTGGCCTGACTCATTGACTTCTTTGAAGCCTATGGTTATTAAGTGGTAGGAATGTGACTAGATCTCCCAAGTCCACCCCAAGAAAAGTAACAAGAACCACAGCTCAATTGAAAAAGACGGTCCACAGCCAGTGTGCCTGAAAGGCTGTGTTGGGGGAACGGTGGAGGAATCTCAATGAATAAATGAATGAATGAGTGAATGAGTAGTATCAGAAAAAATGTGTGTAGAATAAATGACGGAAAATAATAGGATAATTTACACCTAAAGTAATACTGAAGGAAATGGGCAGGTTAAAGAACTGAGGACCCTGATTAAAGGTATTTGTCCATGAATGCAACAAAGGCTGAGTAGTTAGGATGGTCCAGCTCCCTGAATTGCATTTATTATCAATCATGTATATTGTCGGTATCTCTATTAAATATGAGTAATTGCTACACTAGAAAGGCAAAACAAACAGAAGCGGCCCAGTCCTTCCTGGTCCCCAGTCAGTCATGTTACTTTGGAGATGGCAGGTCTAGAGCATTCTGATAAAGTCATTTCAGATGTGTGGCTCCAAAACTCATTCACTTATTAGTGAGACATTGTCACACAGTATAACCAAGGCTAGCTTGGATCTTGCTAAGTAGCACAGGCTGGCCTTGAGCTCCTGCTCCTCTTGCCTTGGCCTCCTAAGCACAGTGATTACAGGTGTGCACCGACTGTACAGTGGTTAATATAATCACTAAAAGTGATTTAACTCTTAGGTATTTATTGTTTATTTATATGCGCCACACTTTTTTTTTTTTTGGTTTTTTCGAGACAGAATTTCTCTGTGTAGTCCTGGCTGTCCTGGAACTCACTCTGTACTAGCCTCGAACTCAGAAATCCACCTGTCTCTGCCACTCCCAAGTGCTGGGATTAAAGGCGTGCACCACCACCACCGGGCTTATATGCGCCACACTTAAAGTTTTGTTTATTGCATTGACGGCGTGTGTCTAGGGGGCAGGTCTTGAGCAGGGAAAGCTCAGAGAACATTGTAGAAGTCAATTCTCTTTTACCGTTCGGCAGGTCCCAAAGATTGAACTCAGATCCTCAGGCTTGGCAGCAAGCACCGTTGTCTGCTGAACCATCTCACTGACCTATTTATTTATATTGTTTTTTTTTAAGCCACAGTCTTACTATGTAGGCCTGGCTGACTTTGAACCCCCAGAGATCTGCCCGTTTCTGTTTCCCAGTGGCTAAGATTATAGGCTGTGCCCTACACCCAGCTATGATTGTTATCTTAAGAATGTTACCTCCGCTATAGTAGAAGATTCTTTAAATGGAAAGGTTTTGGAAGTGGGGAGCCTCACACCTGTAATCTCAGCACTCAGGAAACTGAGGCAGGAGGGCTGCCAGGAGCTCCAGGCCAGCCTGGAGCCATAACATTGTTTGTTTGTTTGTTTGAGACATAATCTCGCCGGGCGGTGGTGGCGCATGCCTTTAATCCAAGCACTTGGGAGGCAGAAGCAGGCGGATTTCTGAGTTCAAGGCCAGCCTGGTCTACAGAGTAAGTTCCAGGACAGCCCCGGACTATAAAGAGAAACCCTGTCTCGAAAGACCAAAAAAAAAAGAGAGACATAATCTCTCTACATAGTTACGGCTGTCCTGGAACTTACTCTGCAGACCAGGCTGGCCTCAAACTCACAAAAATCCACCTGCCTCTGCCCCTGAGTGCTAGGGTTAAAGGCATGTGCCACCACTGCCCAACTAACATTTTTTAAATATTACATAAAACTTTACATTATTCTTCTCATGTCACTGATTGGTTGTCCATTCAATATATACTTTTCAGGATTATATAACATGTTCATAGGGATGATTACTCTGATCATATATAATAATTAAAAGAAGTATAAACATAGCTGAAATTTTTAATGATTTCTTCTTCCTTAATCAAACTGACAGTGAGTTATTAAAACCGTCTATAATCAGGCTGGGGGATGGCTCAATTGAGAGAGTAGCTGCCTATCACACACAAAGCCCTGGGTTCAATCCCCAGCACTGCATAAATTAGTTATGGTGGTGTGGCACCTGTAACCAGTAGCTAAGAAGTAGAGGCAGGAAGATCAGAGCCTCAGAGACATCCTTGGTAACATACTGAGTTCTAGGCTAGCCTGGCCTACATGAGACCCCAGCTCAAAACCTAAAAATACCCAAAAGAAGCCATAGCTAAACTAAAGTAAGCTAACACTCAAGGTTTAGCCAGGCGTGGTCACATTCCTGGAGGCAGGAGGATTGGGAGTTCTAGGCCAGTCTGCACCCATGAAATCCTACCTCACAAAACAAAACAAACAAAACCCACAAACCCGAGCATAGTTAGGTATGGAGAATGTCTAGACTCCATCTCTGTGTCAAGAGAAGGTAAGGTCAAATAAACCAGATAAGCAAAAGCTCTTTGGGACTGTTTCTTACATTCCAGGGTTCAAAAACGCTTCCAACATAACTCTGAAGTTTGTTGTACAAGCATTTTGTTTACTAATACAATATCTGACAGTGTGCTGCTAGGTTATCTGTAGCATCGAGAGCAGAAGATCTCTTATGAAGCTTGTTTCCTTGTTGATTTTTTCCCTAGAGGCAGTATGAGTCTCTCAGGCTGGCCTTGAACTAGCTGTGTAGTCTTCTCAGATGGCCTTGAACTCTTGACCCTTCTCTTGACTCCCATGGGGCAGGCTAACAGGTAAACTCTACAGAGCCCCGTTTACATGGTGCTGAGAACCAAGGCTCCGTGCAGGCAGGCAGGCTAGCGACCATCGAGCTGTGTTCCTCGCCCTCTCCTGGAACTTTAAGAAAGGCAGCCAGACTCCTTAATGAGTTCCCAAACACTACTATTTTTGCTGTTGTTGTAGACTGCTAAGCGGAATCAAGTGTTTTCTGAGGCACAGCAAGGAGAGGATGACAGATAAGAGAACTCTTGCAGTGACATTTTGGAACAGCATGCAACCATGCAGATTAACAATCACCAATTTCCAGGGGCTAAAAATAGAGATGGGTAATTGGGCCAAATGAGTGAGTGAGCACGTGGACAGGGGCATGACCTCTAAGATTTTATGTCGTCTTTCCTGTGACTTATAAACTAAGCAAAATGTTTTCTCCTCTCTCACAGGGACTGACATTTACTAGAATGGGTCCAAAGCCTCTAACAGGATGAAGATGCAATGCCTAATTTTACATTTCTTTTCTTTTTCTTTTATTCCTGCTTTAATATATTTTTTTAAGTTCAATTGGTTTTCGGAAAGTCTCAGGTAGCCCAGGCTTGCCTCAAACTTGATATGTACTATGTAGCCAAGGCTGACAGCTGAACTCCTGATCTTCCTGCCTCCATCTCCCAAATGCTGGAATTCTAGGTGTGTGTCTGCACACTTGGTAGCTATCTTTTTTAGTGGTAATCATGGACTACTTGTGCTTCCATTTGCCCTGACAATTCACAAGTCGAACAGTGTCAACCCACCACGGCATTTTTGGATAAGCCGGGAATCTTACCATCACACTACCTAGCATGATCTGGGCAACAGTTAACTCGCTTGGCCTCATGCTCATTAAGATAAAGGGTGATGGAGGTGAAGATGACCTAAACCCATTTCATATACCCGTCATGTATGAGAATGTCACGATGAGCCCATTACGTCCAGCTAATATGAGCTGGGTTAGGGCTGAGTGAGTAACATGCTCACCACACAACTATGAAGATCCAGGTTCAAGTCCCCAGGGCTCAGAAAGCCAGACATGGTTGTGGACTTCTGCAGTTCCAGTGCTCCTACATGGGAGATGGAGACAGGAGAATGTCCAGAAGCTCTTGGGCTAACTAATGCCATGGAGAACAATGAAGAGATCTTAAACAGGGGAAAGGCAAGAATAGACATCCAGGTTTGTCCTCTGAGGTTCACATATGCACCATGACACTTGAAGACTTACATTTACATATGTACACATGCTATACATGTGTGAACATGCACGCACGCACACACACACACACACACACACAAATAAAAATAAAACAACAGCAAGGGCTGCTAAGACAGCTCACTGAAAGAAGCTTGCCACCCAAGCCTAGTGATTTCATTTGATCTCCCAGACCTACATGGTAAAGGTGAACTGACTCCTAAACGTTACCCTCTGACATATGTGAACTGTGTGTGGCAAGCATGAAAAAAAAATAGCCATTAGGGAAACAAGGAAAGTAAATGATGATGTATTTCTAAAAAACAAAATACACACAGTCTAGGGAAATGCAAGGGGATAGTGGGTGCTGAAGTAGAGGAAGGACAAAAGAATGCTCGCAGTGAAGAGCACGTGCTGCGCCTCCAGAGGACCCACGTCCGATTCCCAGAACCCACAGGGCAGTTCACAACTGACTCTTCAGTCCAGTTCCAGGGGATCCAGACATATATGCAGACAAAATACCCATATGCATAAAATGATAAAGTAAAAAGAAAAATTTTAAAACAATGGCTAGAAAGGAGGATGGGCATGAATAAAGCATGATTATATACATGTATGGAAATGTCACAATGAAGCCCATGAATCGGTATAATTAACATGTACTAGTAATTATAACACATGTACATGTGTACAATTTACATACGATTTTAGTGATTAGATGGGAAAGAGGAACGAAAGCCCATGCAGGTGCACAGAGCACAGAGCTCTTCCTTCTCTCCTGGGCAGCCGTGAGAAGCAGGGACACTTACTTCATAGGATGGTATTAAGTACTGCTTGAGGCTGGAGAGGCGGCTCAGTGGTTACAAGCAAGAGGACGTGAGTTTGCTTTCCAGTACCTTCATACCTATGCATTAACTAAAGAAATGAATAAATAAATGAGAAATACCACCTGAGAGACTGGAGCTACTGCTCAACAGTACAAAGCACTTGCTCAGTTCAGTTCCTAGTGCCTCCATGCTGGCTCACAGATACCTGCAACTCTGATAGAGAGGCTCCAATACCTTCCTCTGGCCTCTATGAGCACAAGGCATATAGATGGTGCACATATGTGCATGTAAAACTCACACACAGAAGATAACAATAAGTAAGTCTTTGAAAGCAACCTTGAATCATCATCATTATTTGAAGTTCGTGTCAAGGATTTAGGATCAATAAGGAACGGAGAGTTTTACTTTAGTCTGTTAGATATACTTAACTAAGATAAACTGCTTTTCCAAAAATCTGACTCCTAACATAGAATCCAAGTCTAGTACAGAAATATATAAAGATTATATGAAAAATTCAGGGCCAGAAGTGGTAGCACTTAATCCCAGCACTTGGAAAGTAGAGGCAGGCAGACCTCTGAGTTTAAAGCTAGAGTACTTCACACCATTACTGTACCAGTGAGCATGCTTTGTCTGACAGACTGGTAGTCTCAGTGCTCAGGTGAGACCCTGTCTTTAAAAGAAAAACATCCAAGTTAATCATAGTGTAAATAGTGTAAATACATGGAAGGCAGAAGCAAGGAAGGTGTGTCATGCAAGTTTGATGCTATCCTGGTCCACATAATGAGTTCTAGGCTAGCCAGGGTTATAAAACACGATTCTGTCTTTAAAACATCAAGACAGACAGGTAGAGAAAGGGAGGGAGAGAGAGGGAGCGAGGGAGAGATTGCTTTAGCACAGTTCTGATGATCCTGAACGTGAACCATGCAAATACAACATTTAGCTAGCCACAACCGCTGCAGCTTACAGAGGGATGTGGAGAACGTGGAAGAGATTCACCAGGGCGTCCCGGGCAAGATTAAAGGGTTAGAGAAGTAGGAGCTGGAGATTGTTTAGCCCAAGCTAGAAGACTGCTACGTTTCCTAATGACAGCATTGGAGCATAGGAAGGGCTGTTATACACAAGGAAAAGAACAGCTACTTTTTCTTCAAAGCAGAATGAAGGAACAGGCTCAGAAGTATGGAAGGCGGTACTCAGATATAAAAAGGGACATTTGGCATGATTATCAGATGTGGAATGACCCCAGGGATTCCTGTCTCACCTTTTCCTTACACAACTCTCTCCCAAATGTTTAAGTTCTCTATTGATGGGGTTGGATGGTGGTCCAGCTGTACATTCCTTGCCTAACGTGTGCAAGGTCCAGTGTTTAAGCTCTAGTACTGAAGCTCTAGTACTTTCCACTTTGCCTGTTTCCCTTTGTTTATTCATCTCCTCTGATTTTAATGACTTGCTACACGTTAATAATTTCCAAAATGAGTCAAAAATCCCCAGTCCATCATGAGACAGAGACCCCGTCTCAACAAACAAACATGCTGAACATCTGGCTTTTTCTTTTTGGTTTTGGTTTTTCGAGACAGGGTTTCTCTGTGTAGCCCTGGCTGTCCTGGATCTCACTCTGTAGACCAGGCTAGCCTTGAACTCTCGAACTCAGAAATCCGCCTGCCTCTGCCTCCCAAGTGCAGGGATTCAAGGCATGTGCCACCATCTCCCGGCGTGTGTCTTACTTTTTCTATGATGACATCATAGGTGACACTCTGGTCTTCAATGTCACTCCCCGTTTTATATGATGGCCTGGAGGTTCCAAGCTGTTATGTTGATTCCTTGCTTGAAATCTCCACAGTAAGCCCCAATACTTACTTCTCTTCAATATTCAGCCTCTGAATTATCCAGTGCCGGCCTATGTCACTACAAATGGGGCTCATTCCAAGATACCTTCTCCTACTTGGTCACCCTCAAGACCCTATGGCTCTTGCTTCTTTTCTTTCTTTTTCTTTTCCCTCCCTCTTTCCCTCCCTCTTTCCCTCCCTCCCTCCCTCCTTCCCTTCCTTCCTTCCTTCCTTCCTTCCTCTCTCCCTCCCTTCCTCCTTCCCTCTCCTTCCCTCCCCTTCCTTCTCTACTTCCCTCCCTTTCCTCCCTCCTTCCTCCCTCCCTTCCCCCCTCCTTCATTCCTCCCTCTATCCCTCCCTCCCTTCTTCCCTCCCTCCCTCCCTCCTTTCCTCCTTCTTCCCTCCCTCTTTCCTTCCCTTCTTTTCCCTCCCTCCCTCCTTCCCTTCCCTTCCCTCCCTCTCTCCCTTCCCTTTCTCCCTCCCTCCCTTGCTTTTTTTCGAGACAAGGTTTCTCTGTGTATCCTTGTCTGTCCTAGAACTCACTTTGTAGACCAGGCTAGCCTTGAACCCAGAGATACCCATCTGGCTCTGTCTCCTGAGTGATGAGATTAAAAGTATATGCCACCATGTCACACGTGTCTCTTACCCCTTTCAAACTGCTGTTGTCTTTCTAGAACATACCATTTCATCTGTGGTTAATTCTATGCTTCCTCTGACCTTACCAATTTAGAACAATGCTCTTCAATAAATGCTTGTGAATTTATACAAAAACATCTTGAGGAATATTGTATTTTGTTTTGGTAAGTATGTGTTTTACACATCACATTCAATAACTACCCATTTATAAAACATGTTTATTTTTTGGACATATGGTTTCTGTTTCTTTATTAATTTGCTTATTAACAGAATCTAAGGACTAACCATCAAAAATTGTATTACCAGGCTGGGTATGGAAGTACACATTTTTAATCCCATCAGAGACAAGAGTATTCCTGTGAATTTGAAGGCCATCCCAGTCTACATAAGGAGTTGCAAGATAGCTAAGCCTATGTACAGAGACCCTGCCTCAAAAAATTTGTATCACTTTGGGTAGAAATGTTTCAGTGAAAATAGTGGTAGGGGCTATGGGATGTGAGAGGGTAGGAGGCAGAGCTAACAAAAATGAGTGCACAGAAAAGCCATATGGAAACCTATGATTTTGTAAGTTTTTAAAAATATAAGTTTTCCAGAGAGAGTTTGAAGGTAGATTCTTTGTACAGGTTAATAACACTGCTCCCAGAAGCCATAAATTATGAAATAAAAATCCCAGTGCCTGGTGTGGGATACTTCTTTATGAGTTGTTGGTCAGGGAGGCTCAGAGGTACCCCAAATATTGCATGCTATTGGGTTTGTTCTTGGTTCCTCACTAGAACTGTATGATAATGCCAGGCGGTGGTGGTGCACGCGCCTTTAATCCCAGCACTTGGGAGGCAGAGGCAGGCAGATTTCAGAGTTCGAGAGTTTGAGGCTAGCCTGGTCTACAGAGTGAGTTCCAGGACAGCCAGGGCTACACAGAGAAACCCTGTCTCGAAAATAAATAAATAAATAAGAACTGTATGATAAGAAGGCACTGAAGACACTACATAGTGGTTGCAAGAATCAGGTTGGAACTCATTGTGCCAGAATGAGACATGGCTGCTGCTGGGGAAGAAAGGCATTTCCAGTCTTACCCATCTATGACGTCTGTGGCTCCAAGGCCAATCTGCAACGCATTAGTGGCATGACTGTATGAGGGTAAACAATGGCCTTATGATTGGACTATAGACCCACTCACAGGTGGAATCCATACTTGGTACTATTAAAGTGGTCCAAAGTCCATGGCTGGGGAGGTCACGGGCCCTAGGAAGGAATCTACCACTACTGTTTTGCTACCCATACATTTTTGTGTTTATTCATAGATTAGTGCTGCTCTAAGCCTTGATCAAAGAAACATCTGCTTGTACTGAGCAAAGGTTAATTGCAGAGACTCATAACTATTCAAAGCGCTGTGAATAAGTGACTTTTGAGTGTTTATCCTGATAAAGGACATTATCGCTACCCTCACATCCACACAAAGCCCAGGGAATATCACAGAAGAAAGAGCTGGAGGAATGCTGTGAAAGACTGTCCTCTGGAGATGACATGGTCCTTGTCCTCCTGAACTCCGAGCATCAGTAGCTACCTACACAAGACCAACAACATTCTATTATGGATCCAGGAGAATTTCCCAGGCCTCATCCTTCACTGAGGAGCTATCAGCAGTTAATGGGGTAAAAGGGAGTTATATTCCTCTTGGTCTTGCTCATATGACTAACTCGATGACCCATGCCTATGCAAGCAACACTAATTAGATGTAGTGGGGCTCTCACACACACAAAAGTTGCAAAGGAAAGATGGAGACCTGTTGGAAAGAATATATTAGTGAGAAAAAGAGTAATAGAAGAAAATGGGGGCAAGGAATACGATCAAAGTACATTATATGTATGAATGAAATTGCGAATGAATACATTTAAAGATTAAAGTGTTTACAAAAAACAAATAAATAAACAGGAAAAAGGCAGGCAGTGGTATCACACTCCTTTAGTCCCAGCACTCAGGAGGCAGAGGCAGGCAGATCTCTGAGTTCAAGGCTAGCCTGGTCTACAGAGCCAGATCTAGGATAGCCAGGACTATACAGCGAAACCCTACTAGAAAAAAAAAAAAAGAAAAGAAAAAAAGTTTTAAAAGTGGCATAACCAGACTACATTTATGACACTCAGTTAAGCCTTCTGCTCACCTGTCCCCTTCCGAGCTGCTCAGGCATCTCCTACCACCCCAGTACCTTCCGTAACGTCTCTTCCTAATACTGTTAGTCACCTACATGTGCCAGGTCTCCCACTCAGTCCATGAGGCATCTCTGTGAAGCAGGATCAGTATTCTCATCTGAGCATTTAGTAATTTCACCACTTGTATGCAGACAACATACAAGTATACACTTGTATGTATACATGTATATATAATGTGGCTAACACATGTAGTATGTTAGGTATTGTATGTATATATTTCCTATGTGTGTATACATTTCATGTATATATTTCCTATGAGTGGTAGTCCGCATATCTTTTTAAATGTCTTGAAATGACTTCAAAGTCAGATTACCAAGTGTGAATCTCAAATTTTCACATCCTCAACATTTCATCCTCAGGTGCTACCTGTTTCAGAGCATGATCTCAGAGACCTGAAAATTACGTGCAATGTAATTTAATTTCTTAAATCTCCACATCCTGATTTGTCAATTTTGTCCCGTTTTACCTTTGTCAAATTGGTCTGCGTGCTCACTGCCTAACAGCCTCTATAGTTCTCAACCTGTGGGTCATAACCCATGACCCCTTTGGGGTTGAATGACCCTTTCACAGGGGTCAAATATCATATATCCTGCATCAGATATTTACATTATGATTCATAACAGTAGCAAGATTACACTTATGAGGTAGCAATAAATATAATTTTATGGTTAGGAGTCACTATAACATGAGGAACTGTATTAAAGGATTGCAGCATTAGGAAGGTTTATAACCACTGGTCCACAGCCTTTGGTCCTTTGAAGTGAAAACTTAAGGGTTTTTTGGGGAGCCAGTTGTGTTAGGTAGTGTTTTTCTGGGGCAAACACGTGAACGAGTGTTTTCCTGTAGTGGACACAGGTGAAAGACTAAGACAGACAAAGGAACGTTTCACTGAAGCAGACACAGGAGAGAGGATGCTCTGTTAAAGCGAGCACGTGAAAGGACACGTGATGAAGGATTCTTTTTTTTTTAATGCATTTATAGTTTCTTTTTTTTTAAAGATTATTTTATTTATATGAGTACACTGCAGCTGTCTTCAGACACACCAGAAGAGGGTATCAGATCCCATTACAGATGGTTATGAGCCACCATGTGGTTGCTGGAAATTGAACTCAGGACCTCTGGGAGAGCAGTCAGTGCTCTTAACCGCTGAGCCATCTCTCCAGCCAGTGATAAAGGATTCTTTGCTAACAACTCGCATATATTCATCTGCCTTACATTGTGAACTTCATTTGTTGGGACTCCATAGAGAGAAATGCACCAAAAAAACTTCTCGTGGAGTGCTGCAATTTCTTGCTGCTTCTGGGGGCTCAATCCTAATTGCAGAGTGATAGCAGCTGAGACAGATTCGTGATGTTTGGAGGGAGTATAAACACGACTCCATGGGCAGTGGCAGATGCTGAGAGCTTGGCTTGCTTATATAGCTAAATGCTTGTACCCAACGGGACTGCTGGAGTATCTGTGAGGTATGAATTGAGCTGCCACTGCTAACCTGTGAACTGAACTGCCGATTTTCAGACAACACAGACAGGAGTTGTTCCAAAGAACCTTTCTAAGCAGGTCCACTTCCCCACAGCCTTTTCCACTACCTCTGATGGGCAGTGGGCTACAAAGGAAGTTTCAATAAGAACTAGGATTAATAGTAGATTTTGAAAAACATTAAAGTTACAGTCCATGTCTTACCCCCCCCTCATGGGGGGGTAAAGGAGGGAGAGAGAGAGGGAGGTAGGAAGATGCACTGCCTCCTGAGTACCCAGATTTCTCAACCATTATTTGTATAATAATAATCCTCTTCTTCACAGGATTAACAGTAACCATTCTTCCCCTTAAGATTTGTGTTCCTAGAAAGTCATCTTGACGACCTCAGAGAATTTTATTCACTATTTTCTCTGGTACATTCTAGTCTAGTCTAGTCTATCGTCATTCCCATTCTCCCAATACTCTCCGCTCTCCTCTCTTGCCCTGTCTTAGGGCTTCTACTGCTGTGATGAAACACCACAACCAAAAAGCAAGCTGGGGAGGAAAGGGTTTATTTGGCTCACACTTTTACATTGCTGTTCATCACTGAAGGAAGTCAGGACAGGAACTCAAACAGGGCAGGATCCTGGAGGCAGGAGCTGATGCAGAGGCCATGGAGGCATGCTGCTTACAGGCTTGTTTCACATAGCTTTCTCAGCCTGCTTTCTTAGAGCATCCAGGATCACCAGCCCAGGATGGCACCATTCACCAAGGGCTGAGCCCTCCCCTTACTGATCAGTAACTGAGGAAATGCCCTACAGCTGGATCTCATGGAGGCATTTCCTCAACCGAGGCTCCTTCCTCTCTGATGACTCTAGCTTGTGTCAAGTTGACACATAACCAGCCAGTACAACTCCTCCTTCTCCTCTTACATCTGTTCTGGTGATTGTCAACATATCACATTAGACTGTGTGTTGGGTTTTTTGTTTGTTTGTTTTGCTTTGAGAGCCAAGATTATATTATCCTTCATTATCTTGACTATGTTAATTGACACGTTAATTATAAAATCTTTGGGGTACAAAGTGCCACTGCATAAGGCCACTTGTCAGACCAGGGTACCTGAAATGTCCCTCATCTGGATCCTGTCTATTCCGACTCACCATTGATCTGTATGTGACAGAAGATCTGACAAACTACTTAGATATGTGGACTAAATGAATTATGGTATTTCCAGGCCCTGAGCTAAGTGCTTTACCAGCATTATCCCATTAAATCTTCACAATGAACTTAGGAGCTTGCTCTTATTCTATTATTAGCCCCAATTTACAAATGAAGAAGCCAGTATCCAGAGTTACTAAGTAACCTGCCCCTAGGCACCAAACTGTGTGGGGGGTGACTTGTGCCTATCCCCTGGAAGTGACTTACAAGATGTTAATTCTCCAACTAAAGTGACATCAAACATGAGATTTCCAAATCATGACCCCAACACAACATCTTTTGAGCAAACCTGAAAAGCATGATATGGGAGAATCAACAATAGAATCCGGGGCTGTTGGTAGCAAGAAGGTGAGAACTGAATTGTACTTGCTCAGTGAGCCTGAGCATTCCACAGGCTGGTGAGGCATGGTAACTTTGCATAACTCACCTCTGACTGTGACTGGCTTGGGCAAACAGGTCAAGAAGCCTAGTAAGCCAAAAGAAAGACTTGCTTTTCATTTCAGTAGCAGGAAAACATGCCTATCTCTCTTCAGTTGGCCAATTCCTATCCACAAGGCTATTGCTACTGACCTAAGAGAGTGAGTAGCATGTCTATAGCAAAGCTGTAGAAGGCTGGCTCACTCTGAGGTCTGCAACAGTTCAGCGCGGCTTATACAAAGGTGCCTGTGAACATTTTCTTCTATTACGCTCTTGCCTGCCCAGAGAGTTTTAAAAACCTTGTTTTGGTTTTGTTTTCCTTTCTAGACGGGGTTTTACTGTGCAGGCCAGGCTACTGTCAAACTTGAGACTGTACTGCCTCAGTCTCCTTAGTGCTGGCATCGTAAGGGTGCACCACTGTGCCAGGCAGCACATAGAAGTTCTTCGTGTCTTGCTGGGAGAGGAAGGTCTAAATGTTTTGAGGGGAACCTTACGTTAGCTGATCATGAAGAACGCCACCTTTGTTTATTGGGAGTTGGATTAGAGACTGTAGATATTATTGTTGTTTGTTCAGTTATCACTATGCATGAAATTGTTTAATTATATTTAAATAGCTTACAAAATTGCAGGTTTTCATATAATTAATACACCTCCCCTTCAGGCAGGACTTGAATTCTATATGTAGCTAAAATGACCTTGAACATCTGATTTTACTGCCTCTATTTCCTAAATGTACCACACTGAGGATTTTCGAAGTGCCACTGCCATCTTATTGTTGTTTTGATTGTTGAGCTGGGATAATAGCTCAGTGGAAGGGGCTTGTCTAGTGTGTGAGTCACTAGGTTTAGTAACACACACACATACACAGAGAGAGAGAGAGAGGGAGGGAGAGAGAGAGGGGGAGAGAGAGAGAGAGAGAGAGAGAGAGAGAGAGAGAGAGAGAGTAAAAAAGAATAGAAAAGAGAAAGGAGAGACAGGATTAGAGAATCCTCAGTGTCCCCATGAGGCAGAGGCTGGACAATCCGAGTACCACAGTGTCTCTGGCTTCTTGGGCAGGACTGTAAGGGATGGGGTTAACTATCTTATTTCTCTAAGGTCTTGGATCGGCAGCTCAGGAATGGCCCTCTAAAGTGGGAGGGATGGTTGTATTTTAAATATGTGAGATTCATAGACACTATCCCAAATGAAGCAAATTTAGAAGAAACATTGCTTCACTACTTTTCAAATCAACGAACGTGTCAAGGCAACATACCTTGTTTGCAAAGGAACTCTCTTCTGGTAGGTGAAGCTCCACCAAGGCCAAGTTAAAAACTGAACTGATGGGGGATCGAATAAGAAGTATGAGGGAGACAGAGGGGTGTGAGCAATGAGGGAGACAGAGGGGTGTGAGCAATGAGGGAGACAGACGGGTGTGAGCAATGAGGGAGA
>NW_021604565.1:4966918-5033129 GCF_004785775.1 Grammomys surdaster | reverse complement strand
GGGTGTGAGCAATGAGGGAGACAGACGGGTGTGAGCAATGAGGGAGACAGACGGGTGTGAGCAATGAGGGAGACAGACGGGTGTGAGCAATGAGGGACAGGTGTGAGCAAGGGCTGATGGAGTCGGTCCTGTATTAAAAACCTTTCCATTCCTCATTTCATCTTACCAGGGAAAAAGAGCTGGAGCCTTTATTGCTGTGTTTTGGTGTGAACCCAAGGCTTGGGCACCTAAGCCGAGCTTTCTGTCACTGACCTCCAACACAAGCCCTAGTTACCTGCTGTCTCACCTCAGGCCTTTCTCCTATAGTAAGTATGCTGGCCTCCACACCATTGGCTTACACTTGAAGTAGACTGTGTTTGGATGTACTACTCTTGTATCTAACAACTCAGCTTCAAGGCTTTCTTTCTGAAGTGGGTGAAGTAACTCATGCCTGTAATTCCACCATTTAGCAGGCTGAGGCAGGAGGATTGCTCTGAATTCAAGCATGCTACATAGTAAAGTTCAGGTTGGTCTGAGTTACAGAGGGGGAACCTGTCTCCAAACAAAACGGGGGAGGGGGGAAGGCTAGCAGAAACCAAACCAATAACCAAAGAGTATGCATGGGCTAGATGTAGGGCCCTATACACGCTTAGCAGATGTGCAGCTTGGTCTTCACGTGGCCCTAACAATTGGAGCAGGGGCTGTATCTGACCCTGTTGAGAGCCTCTGGATCCCATTCCCACAGCTGGGCAGCCTTGTTTGCCCTTAGTGGGAGAGAATGTGCTTAGTCCTACTGTGACTTAATGTACCAGGATGGGTTGGTACCTGCCCTGAGGAGGAGAGGGGGTATGGGGTGTGTGTAAGGGTGAGACTGGGATGAGAGGAGGGAGGGACACTGCCATCAGGCTGTAAAGTGAATAAACAAATTAAAGGAGAAAAAAAGAGTATTTCATTTTGCAAGCCACTAGCAACAGTCCATGTTTCCATAGCAACTTGTACATAAGTCTATTAACATTTAACCGTCATAATTATTTTTGTTGCTGGAGATGGAACCCAGAATCTCAATGATAGGTAAGTGCTCTTATCACTCAGCTAGCTCTGTCATTACAAATTTGGTTGTCCTCTCTCAGTAAAGCTGGAGTTTCTAGAGAGCTGGGACAGTCTTATTTATTAATTCCTTAAGGACAACACCAGCATTCATTTGTTTATTGTGGAAGGGAGCACACACATACAGAGAGGACAGCTTGTAGAAGCTGGTTCTTTCCTTCCAACATGTGGGTCCTGGGATGGAAGTCAGATCACCAGCCCTAAATCCTAACTTTTGATGCACAGTCCACAGAGCTCAGAAGACGCCTTTAAGTGACTCGATGACTGAGCTCTGTGGTGAGCAGGCTGTTTCTACTTCTCGTTAAGTCCAGAACATTTTGTTGTCTAAACTGTTTTCCTTAGCTGAACACAGTGGCACATGTCTTTACTCCCAGCACCTAGGTACTCAGACAGGTAGATCTTGGTGAGTTTGAAACCAGCTTGGTTTACTGAGCAAGAAAAACCAACCAACTAACCAAACACAACAACAGACCTTGTTCTGAGGCCATTGTTCTGTCAGGATTTGGAATCTGTGAACTTACAAGTAAACAAAACAATTAAGCAAAGGACAGGGGTCTGTCCTCATCCGTACACTGGCACTGGAGAGACAGGGACAAGAAAACCAGGAATTGAAAGTCTCCTTTGCTACATAGTTCAAGGCCAGCCTGGGCTACATGAGACCTTGTCTAAAATAATAAACTAATAAATAAAATCATATGATTATAGCTGTGTTTGTTTTTTTGGGCCCCTTTATTTGATTCTATTTGTCTTTGTGTCTATTTTGTGGGAGTGCCACACTGGATATTTTAGTTCGTTTGTTTGTTTTACTGTGGGTCTGTAAGGTGACTGAAGAACAGGCACTGGAAAGCTCTTTCTGCTTAGAATGGCTTTGGAAGGCAGCAGCGTACGACACAGCTCAGGCTAGCCTTGGGCCTCGGCCTCCATGTACCACCAAACCTTGACCGGTATGTTTTCAAAGTATAGTATTTCCTTTTTATGTGTGTGTATGGCGCAGTTTTTTTTTTTTTTTTAGATCTTAACATTATCCCCAAATTTGGGGAGACAGGAGTTACCCTATTTAGTATGAAAGATACCTATCAAGTTGTTGAATTAACTTGGGTAGGAACCCCAGGTCCGAGGCATCTCGTGGCTCACGTCACCATGGGTCATCCTCCCCGAGATCAAGTGTTCACACCTGGGCTTTATGAAGCTAAGTGGTTTGCACTTAATATATGAGCAACGGGAATTGGTGTGACTTGTATGGCTACTGAGAAGCAAGCTAATTACCCAGGCAACCCGTCAGTGAAGAAATCTTAGGGTTGGGCCACTCAGTGAACAGAAACCAACAATGTAGCCAAACATGGTGGCTTGTTCCTGTGATGGCAGTACTGTGGATGAGGCAGCAGGAGGAGCTTGAGTTTGAGGCAGCTTAGGATACAGGATGAGCATATAACTCATATGTATATGAGTTAGAATCGTATACATATATGTATATCATATATACATATATGATATACTGTAGTTAGGATCAGGTTTGTCACCAAAGACATAAGCATCACACAGGATCAATCCATTGTCCTCATAGTATAAACAAGTAGCTTACAGGCAGACTCGGTGCTACAGAAGTAGTTGAGAGTTCTACATCAGGATCCACAGGCAGCAGGGAGAGAGCCACCGGGCTGGGCTTGGGCTTTTGAAACATCAAAGCCCACCCCCAGTGACACACTTCTTTCTACAAGGCCACACCTCCTAAGCCTTCTCAATACTGCCGCTCTCCGATGACTAAGCTTTCAAGTAT
This sequence comes from Grammomys surdaster, assembly GCF_004785775.1. Taxonomy (NCBI): domain Eukaryota; kingdom Metazoa; phylum Chordata; class Mammalia; order Rodentia; family Muridae; genus Grammomys; species Grammomys surdaster. The sequence goes on along the minus strand of NW_021604565.1, from coordinate 5,030,266 downwards.
ATGAACCTATGGGAGTCATGCTTATTCAAACCACCAAAAACTGTCCACTGTTCTCATTTCATCTGGTTTATATAAAAATCCACATTGTAATCTACTTTTATATAATGCATATACACATCCCTTTCCTCATCCCTCTGAGAATACAGTGAACCTTGTGGTTAAATACAAAGAAAACTGAAATCATAGGATGTTTAGCTTAGCATTAATTTTTTAAAGATTTATTTTATGTGTATATTTTGTCCAGATGTTTGTATGTATACCATGTGCATGTCTATTGCCTGTGATGATCAGAAAACAGTGTCAGATCTCACAGAACTGGATTTATGCATGGCTGTGAGCCAACATGTGGGTGCTAGGAATTGAACCCAGGTCCTCTGAAGAAGCAGTCAGTGCTTATAACCACTAAGCCATCTCTCCAGTGCCAACATTAACTAACTTTTAATTTTGTAGTTAACAATTGTGCGACCTGGCAGAGATGGTGCACGCCTTTAATCCTAGCATTTGGTAGGTGGAGGCACTGAGTGGATCTAGGATTTGAGGTTAGCCTGGTCTACAGAGTGGGTTCTGGGACAGCCAGGGCTACACAGGAAAACCATCTCAAAAAAAAAAAAAAATCTTGTGTGTCTGGAGGCCTACTTGTTTCCTAGTACATGTATGAAACCTGTAGGAAAGCATTAGGGAACTGGTTCTCTCCTCCCTCACATGGGCTCTGGGAATTTAACTTAATTCTTGGACCATCGAATTTGCAAAAAGAAGCTTTTATTTCCTCAGCCATCGCTTAGACTCTTTTAATTCCAACAATTAAAACTGAAAACATGGAAGACTGGAGATGGCTCAGTGGTTAAGAGTGCTGGCTGCTCTTCCAAAGGACCTGGGTTCAATTCCATCACGCACATGGCAACTTACCACTGTCTGTAACTTCAGCTCCAGGAGTTCTGACACCTTCACATAGACACTTATGCATCCGGAATGCCAATGCTCATAAAATAAAAATAATTTAGCCGGGTGGTGGTGGTGCACGCCTTTAATCCCAGCACTTGGGAGGCAGAGGAAGGAGGATTTCTGAGTTCAAGGCCAGCCTGGTCTACAGAGTGAGTTCCAGGACAGCCAGGGCTACACAGAGAAACCCTGTCTCGAAAAACAAAAACAAAAAAAAAACAAAAACAAACAAACAAACAAAAAACTGAAAACATGAATCCACAGATAAGGTGCTGACTGTGTATATATATACTGTGTATATGCACAGAGGTCTTCTGTTGTCTCGAAGCAGGGTTATCCACAGTTGGCCATCCTCCTGCCTCAACTTCCCAAAGGCTGGAATTACTGACATATGCTACCTTGTCTGGCTCTTTTAAAAAAACCATTTTGATATGTCAGCCACAGAAAAGAATGAAAATTCTGAGAGGTTTGAGGCATGAAGGGATGAGGGGCCTGTGTGGATGGACTGGAGACTCGGATCTGCATTCTGAAGAGACTGCCAACTTCTGAAGAGAGTGAATTAAAAGGCCAGGGCTAGAAGGGAACATTGTGATGTTTCCCTGAAAATGTGCAAGTAAACGCAAGCATTTGCAAGTAAGTAATGCTTTCAGTGAATAAAGAGCTCTCTCAGGAGAGAGACACTATTGTTTTTAGTTTTGCCTCTTTTATGTGTCCTTGTGAAGGAGAACAGGGTAGATCTGGTTCCTAACGGAGAAAAGGAAGAAACAGTACCTTTCCCCCAAAAAGTCCTTGGGAGAATTATTGATTACTGGGGTAACTGTTAACTTCTCTTCCAAAACGAGTGCATTCATCGTAACGCAGCTCCACGGCGGAGCATCTGTTTTGTACAAGAGGCACTCTGTTAAATCTGTCCCAGCCCAAAATATCTGTCTGTCTGTCTATCCATCCTTCCATAAATTAAGTTTCTTTGAAAACTCAACCTCAGCCGGGCGGTGGTGGCGCACGCCTTTAATCCCAGCACTTGGGAGGCAGAGGCGGGAGGCAGAGGCAGGCGGATTTCTGAGTTCGAGAGTTCGAGGCTAGCCTGGTCTACAGCGTGAGTTCCAGGACAGCCAGGGCCAGGCAAAGAAAACAAACCCTGAAAAAAAAAACAAAAAAAAAAAAAAAAAAAAAAAAGAAAACTCAACCTCTAATCCCACCACCACTTGGGAAGCTGAGGCAGGAAGACTGCTGAGAGTTCAAAAGTCATTCAAAATTACAGAAATAGACTGTAAACCAAATGCCCCATGAATAAAAACACAAAAGAATATGAAAGACAAAACCAAGTTTGATGGTAGTGTGTAGTCCTGGCACATGGGAACCTAAAGCAGGAGATTAAATACCTTGAGGTCTGTCTGAGACATATAGTAAGAGCCTGACTCCCTCCACACTTGGCTTCAAAAGCAGATTTATGGATAAGTTCTTCCAATCAGGGCAGTTTGGCTACTACATATTGCTCAAGAGCAGAGGCTCCTGATTTTGTTTTGTTAGTTTTGTTTGTTTTTTCAGTCAGGGCCTCACTATGTCTTATCTTTACTGGCACTCACTAAGAGACCAAGCAGACCTAGAACTGGAAGAATCACCTGTCTGTGGCTCCCAAGGACAGGGACTGAAACCTCGAAACACCACACCTGGCCTAACTTTTTTTTCTTCCTAAAACAGCCTATCATTAGGTAGCCCTGGCTTCCCTGGCATTCTCTAGGTAGATCAGGCTTGTACTCTCAGAGGTTCTAATGCCTCTGCCTCTAGGGTTCCCTGATTACAGGTGTGTGCTGACCACACAGTTTATGCTATTTTTATAGGATGGTTTTGAACTCACAGAGATGCACTTGGCTCTGCTTCTCAAGTGCTGGGATTAAAGGTGTGGACCACCACCACCCAGCTCTATTCTCTTTTTGAGGGTTCTATCCTCATGATCTAATCTCATCAAAAAAGACACCACTATTTTTTTTAAAGAAGGTATTTTGTTAAAATTTAGTTTATGTATTAATGTGTCTCACCTGAGTGCAGGCGGCTCATTGGCTCCCCTGCTGGAATTGCAGGCAGCTGTGAGGCGCCCCTGTAGGTACTGAGGACTGAAGTCTTGTCTTCTGGGAGAGTAGCAACACTGAGTAGCTCCTGCCTCAAGAAGACTTCTTGATCTCCTGACCTTGGAATATGATATATGAATTTTGAGTTGACACAAGTGTCCAGACCATGGTACTCATTTTTTTTGTAACTTTTAATTTTTTTTTTTTTTTTTTTTGGATTTCGAGACAGAGTTTCTCTATGTAGCCCTGGCTGTCCTGGAACTCACTCAGTAGACCAGGCTGGCCTTGAATTCAGAAATCCGCCTGCCTCTGCCTCCCAAGTGCTGGGATGCATGCAATATTTGTGTTTTTAAAACTGATTTACAATGCTTCTTTGTAAATCAGTGAGCCAGCTTTTGTCATATGTAGATATACAAGATTTCTCTTTCCCTGCTGTTTATGATTTAAAAAAAAAAACAACCACATTTTCCTTTAGGGGGCTGTGCAGAAAGCTTGTTGGTTTTTATGGGGCAGAAATGTCTTCTTGTTATTTGGAGACACTCTCTGTAACCTCTACTGGCCTTGAGAGCTTGCAGCAAGTCTCCTGCCTCAACCCTCAAGGTGTGGTGGATCATCAGAGCTCTGGTAGAAGATCTAAGTGTGGTGGTTAGGGTGTGTTAGGGTGTGCTTGCAATTCCTATGCTGAGGCAGGCAAACCCCTGGGGCTTACTGGCCAGCCACCCTACCCAACTTTTGTGAATTCCAGGCCAGTAAAGCAAATAAAAACGAATCGCTCAAAACCAAACCAAACCAGGGACCACCAAGCCTGAGCTCAATCATTTGGTGAAAAGAACCCACTCTCAACAGGCTGTCCTTTGACCTCCAAACACTCCCTGTGGCACACACATGAATCTTATATAAAAAATAGGATGTGTATATGAACATACACATACAAACACACACCCTGTCAGGGTGGAGGTAGGGAGGGAACTTGTTTGTGTGTGCATGTGTGTGTATGTATTTGAAAAATATATGTTTACACATATATATGTATATAATGTACATCTAATTCAATATTTTTCAAAGAGTAACTTTTTAAATAAAAGGATATTTATGAATATGTCTGTATGTATATATATATATATATATGTATACATATATATATATACACACACACATATACATATATGCTTAATTTTAGCATTTATCTTAGGGAAACAGAACAGGAGCTTTGGAATGTAGGTCATTGGTTGGTAGGAAAGGCCCTGGGCTCTATTTCCAGCACTGCAAAAATAAATAAGTAAATAAACATTACACACAGTTTTGTTCTTTCAAGGGTGTTTGTTACAAAGTTGTTTAAATGCTGACTGGCCATGGTGAGACAAGTCTTGGGCTAGCAATTGGAAGGTATAGGCTGGAGGATCAGGACTTCAAAGTCTTCAATGGCTAACCTGGGCTACTTGAGGCCCTACCTTAAAAAAAAAAGGTTGTTTATAATGGGGGGAAATTGGCAGAAACAATAAAATAATGCCCTGTTATGTCAACCATGCATATCCACATAGGGTAAGATGAGCGATTCAAAAGACCCAGGGGCTGGGTAGTGGTGTCGCACACCTTTAATCCCAGCACTTGGGAGGCAGAGGCAGGTGGATTTCTGAGTTCGAGGCCAGCCTGGTCTACAGAGTGGGTTACAGGACAGCCCGGGCTATACAGAGGAACCCTGTCTCGAAAAACCAAAAAAATAAAAAAATAAAAAAAAATCAAAAGACCCAGGGTATCTAGTGATACTAAAATGCATGAGTTGCTAAAAAATGAGATAGGACCCAACTCACAAATATCAAAACTAGAGTGCTGTGTACAGATATACTACTTTCATAATACTAATTCTGGGTACTGGAAATAGTGGGTGAGACTTTTCTTTTTTCTTACAACTGTATTTGAACAATAAAGTTTAATTTTTAATGTAGCTACTAAAACCAATGTATCTTATAATTTTATAGATATAACATCATGTACAAAGTTTGGCTTTGACAGGAAGGGATCACCCTAACTGAAAAGATTCTCTAGAGTCAGGCACACCTTGAATGTTTGATCCTCCTGCCTCAGCCTCCTAAGGACTAGGGTTATACGTGAGCCACCTTGTGTGGCTCTAATTCAATCTTTTTTGAAAGAATAACTTATCCTTAGATAAGAGAGTCAACAGAAAAGTTTATTAAAGAAGATTGTGAGGAAAGACATCATAAACTCTCTCAGTCTTATTCTTTGCTTGATTTTCCAGGCTGGGCCTATTTCACAGAAGCAGCATGGGCGTGGGCCACTGTTTCTAAAGCATATCAGTCAAAGTGCTGAACAGCAAAAGCCCCCCAAGGTACTCAAGGACAGTTCAGTCTGACCAGGGCGCAGCTGACCCAGGTCTAGGCATTAATTCCCATCAGTCCCCCAGGAATAGCGTGAAGCATCACCTCTAGAAGTTTTACAAAATTTAAGTGAAATTAGGGGACAGATTGTTTGGGATTGCCCCATTCTTCAGGGGTTCCCCTGGTAAGCATCAGAGGGGATTCCCTTAAATATGGCAGAACCCTAACAGTAAGTATGGGGGCTACAGGGGAGAACAGGTTCCTGCTTGATAGTTGGAGACTGGAAGTGGTGGGGGAATTCCTAAACACTCCAATTACAAAGGAGAGCCCCTTGTTAGTCACAGTTCCCTTGGCACAGGGCATTTGGTGGCAGAGACCTGTTTCTGATTCCTTCAAGGTTTCTGATTTCTTTTAGGTTTTAGAGATGGACAACTGAAATACACACAGACACACACACCCTGACTCCTCTCACCACTACCGTTTGGCTATTATTTCAATGATCACAGAATTTAATTTACACTCATAAATCTAGTATTGCTATTTATTTTTTCTTTTGAGACTGGAGGTCCTGAGTGTCTGGCTGGCCGCAAACTTAACATAGCTAAGGATGAAGTGTGATTCTTTTCCTCTCCTTTCCAAGTGATGGAGTCACAGGTTCATGTTAGCACACCTGGTCACAGGTCCATGTTAGCATCCCTGGTCTATGCAGTCCTGGGGATCTAGCTAAGGGCATGGTTCATGCTATATAAGCACTACACCAAATCTGCCAATGCACTCTGACCCTAGTGTCATTCACATTATTTTCATATGTGTGTTGGGGGCAGGTTGTCTGTGGAGAACAGAAGAGGCAACTGGATTCCCTGAAGACAGAGTTATAGGCAGTCCTCAGCCATCCAGGACCTCCCCTCCCTGAGTATCATTCATTCTTTTTTTTTTTTTTGGTTTGGTTTTTTGATACAGGGTTTCTCTGTGTAGCTCTGGCTGTCCTGGAACTTACTCTGTAGACCAGGCTGGCCTGGAACTCAGAAATCCGCCTGCCTCTGCCTCCCAAGTGCTGGGATTAAAGGCGCGCGCCACCACTGTCCAGCGCATTCATTCTTAATTAGCTCATGTTTAAAGATAATTTCAGAAAGAAGACAATGTGGAAATTATTTTATTTAAACATTTGTCCATTAATTTACTTTTTGAGATTGGATCTTGTGTAGCTTAGGCTGGTCTAAAGCCTGTTATATAACAGAGGCTAGTTTGAGCTGATCCTCCTGCTTCAGCTTCCTCTTCAGTTCTGGGATTTCAGTTCTGTGCCATCATCCCTAACGAGAGTGTAGAGAGCCAAGCCTGTTGGTCAGTGCTACATTTTCTACACTTTCCAGCCACAGCAGGCAGGGCTGTCTTCTTCCTCCAAGGTGCAGGCCACAGGACGGTCTTAAAATCACAAGCTGAACTCCCCACAGAATCAGTCTGAGGGCCTTCATCCGCTGAGGGCCTACAGCACTGGATGGCCAGGACGCAGTACGGGTGGATGGTATGTGTCCAGCTAGGGAGGTAATCCAAGTCCAACGCTTTCTGTGGCACAGCAGTGCCATCAGTCTGCTCACTGAGATTATGTCGTCTGTCATAGGTGACAAGTTTAGACAAGTTTATATAAACTCAAGCTCACGTTAGAACTCATGAATTTTATTTCATATACAAAACTTCATTAAACAGGTACTAAACTCTAAATCACTGCACCACAGTTCATCTGTGCTTAGTTCAATCAAAAGTGTTAAGGTGACCAGGCATGGGGGTCTCACCTTTAACCCTAGCTCTTGACTGAGGCAGGAGTGCTGTCAATTATAGGCAACCTCATCTATACAGTGACTTTGAGGACAACCAGGGGTATAAAGTGAGAACCGTATAAACAAACCAAAAGTTCCACTGAGGTAAGCTGCGCATGGTGACAGAATGAGGCTGAATGAATTCAAGGCCACCAGGCTACATAATAATGCTGTCTCAAAAAAGTGTTAGCAAACATTAATTTATAACACATGGAGAAAAAATGTATTTTAAATTTAAAAAACTGTGTGCACGAGTGTTGTTCCCGCACATATGTCTGTACACCATGTGTACCTGGTAGCTGAGCATATTCCCTGTAGCTGCAGTTACAGGTAATGAGCCACCATACACAGGCTCTAGGTCCGCAGAACAGCCATCAATCCTAAGTTTAAAACTTGAAAGATGAGAGACCACTGTTTATCAACTGCTCTCCCCACCCCATCCCCACCCCCCCAAAAGGAAGCTTCAGGTGGGTGGATCTCTGTGGGTTCTAGGACAGCCAGGGCTACATAGTCTTTAAAAAAAGAAAATTAAGAAAGGAAAGGGAAAAAAAGAAAAAGGAAAGAAAAGCCTGAAACAGGCTGGAACAGAAGAAATTTTAAATTAATCTTATGCAACATGGTGGTGCACACCTGTAATCCCAGTAATTCCAGGCCTCCAGACACTGAAGCAGGGTCTCAGTGTATATCCTTGGCTCACTTTAAGTTAACGATGTAGACTAGGCTGGCCTCGACCCTGTTTCAAAAATCGCCCCCACTAAATAATAGATAAATCTACCTCACTTTGTGAATTAATGAGTCTAAATGCGCTAATGTTTTCCAATAGAGCATAATTCCGGGGGCTGGAGAGGGGCGAGTTTAAGGGCCCTTAATTGGCAAGGCCTTTTTCTGAAAAGAAAAAAAAACAACAAAAACTAGGCTAATAAAACTTCGGGAGGTTCATTTCCAGCTTAGACCGATGTAATCACTCTAAATTCCATACGCGACGCCAAGAGCTTTTCTCAAAGTCCTAAAAATTAATTCTCATCTGCACACCCTGTCTTCGGAGCTGCACTCTCTTCGCAGCCGCACGCGGCGCCCGCAGCAGCTGACTCCTCCCCGCTCGTGGGGAAAACCCTGCCTAATATTTATAACGCTATGACATACTGTAATACTCACAAGGTGGTTGTAGAAGTATAAACACGACTGGAGTTATCTGATTGGCTGCTGGTGATGTAACACCCATGTCAATACTTCCCAGTGAACGCACGTGTTCGACCTTTTATTTAAATTTCCATTTCATCACAGCAATAAGACACTCGGGGCGGTGCATTTTCTGTGAAACGATCGTCGCCCGGGGCCAGAGGTGCTGCCCAGCGTACACAATGCGCCCAAGGAGGTGTCCTCGCGAGGGAGGCACCGCCTGGTCCAGTCTTTTGTGAAGGAACAAAATAAGTTCACTTCCTCGGGCACGGCCCCCCGGCCCCCAGCAGATGACAGGGCCGGGGCGCGCTCCCACTGCAGTTACTCGCGGAGTCCCAGGTGAAGTCGTGGCGAGAATCGGGCGCGGTGCGCCGGGGCGCGCGGCGGCCAGGCGGCCCCTGACACCCGCCAGCTGTTTGTCCTGGCCGAGCCAGCCCCGCCCCGAGACCCCAGCCCCGCGCCCCGCCCGCTTCCTTCCCGTGGCCGCACCCCCGCCCGCAGGCCCGAGAAGCCGGCCCCTTTCCGGGTCCCCGGGCGCCCCCAGCCCAGCCCAGCCCGGCCCAGCCCGCCCCCTCCCCCGGCCGGCCCCCACCCTCTCCCCCTCCAGCGGTTAAAGCTACCCCGGTGCATTGTGGGCGCACGGTCCGTTGTTCATTTGCCATTCGACCTCCGCCAGGGCCTGGTCGGACGGAAACGCTCCGCCGGCTTTATTGTCGGCTCGCTATGTGGCGGAGCCTGGCGGCTTAGCGCGCCTCTCGCGTCCGCGTCTCGGCAGCCGGCGGCGGCGGCGCGACTCCCCGAGGACGGAGATCTGTTGGCGGGCCGGTGTGTGCGCACAGCGCTGAAGCGGGGCAGCGGAGGAGCGCCCGCACTCCTCCTCAACTTCGAAGGCCGCACGCGCCCCGGCTCGCCGCTCCGCTGCCCGCCCACCTCTCCTCGCGGGACGCTGCCCGGAGCGCGGCGGGGCGGGGGTGGAGAGGACGCGGCTGGGACAGCAGCAGCAGCAGACGCGTGCGGCGGCCCGGGAGCGGGAGCGAGCGCGAGCCGGCGAGAGGGTGAGGCCGGGCCGGCGGGAGCGCAGCGCAGCGCCGCGCCGGGGGCGGGGGCGGGGGTGAGACGTTGGGGGAGCCGCGGCGAGCGCGCGGGACGCGGCCGGAGCCCGGGCGCGAGCCGAGGCACCGGGCGGCGGCGGCGGCGGCGGCGCGCGCCATGTCGTTCAGTGAAATGAACCGCAGGACGCTGGCGTTCCGAGGAGGCGGGTTGGTCACCGGCGGCGGCGGCCCCACGAACAATAACGCTAGCGGGGAGGCCTCTTCTTGGCCTCCGCAGCCGCAGCCGCGACTGCCTGCGCTGCCCGCGCCGCAGCAGCCCAATGGGCGCGGGGCCGACGAGGAAATGGAATTGGAGGGCCTGGAGCCCCAAGACTCGGAGGCCTCCGCCGGGGCGGCCGCCGCCGAAGACGCCAAGGAGTTGCTGCTGTTCCCTCAGGACACGGGCGGCCCCGCCTCGCTGGGCGGCGGCGCGGGGGGCCCACTGCTAGCGGAAAGGAACCGTCGGACTCTGGCCTTCCGCGGGGGAGGCGGCGGGGGTCTCGGCAACAATGGCAGCAGCCGCGGCCGCCCGGAGACCTCGGCGTGGCCCCTCAGGCATTTCAATGGGCGAGGGCCGGCGGCCGTGGATCCGGAGCAGGACGCGCTGGAGGGGAAGGAGTTGGTGCAGGACGGGGCGTCCCTGAGCTACAGCACCGAGGAGGAGGGGGCGAGCCCGGGCGATGGCAGTGGGGCGGAAGGCGGCAGCTGCAGCAGCAGCAGGCGGTCGGGAGGCGATGGCGGGGACGAAGCGGAGGGCAGCGGTGTGGGAGCTGGCGAAGGAGAGACTGTCCAGCACTTCCCGCTCGCGAGGCCCAAGTCCCTCATGCAGAAGCTCCAGTGCTCCTTCCAGGCCTCTTGGCTCAAGGACTTCCCTTGGTTGCGGTACTCCAAGGATACTGGCCTTATGTTTTGCGGCTGGTGCCAAAAGACCCCCGAGGATGGGGGCAGCGTGGACCTTCCCCAGGTGGGGCATGATGAGCTTTCGCGAGGGACCCGCAACTACAAGAAAACCCTGCTCCTGAGGCACCACGTCTCCACCGAACACAAACTCCTCGAAGCCAACGCCCAGGTACTGTAGATCCAGCACTTTTCTTCAGATCTTTTGGGAAAACATTTATCAGTGGGAAAGACTAAAACTAAAGCAAAGAAAGGGGTAAAAAATTAAAATCCTCCGGGGGAAGGCGTCGTTCTGATCGCGAGAGGTTCGGGGGAGCTTATGCGTAGGGGTTTGGGAAGCCTGGAAACAAAGTTTTCCAAAGTTGTGGATGTATTGGGGGAGGGAGTGGAACGACAGTTTTGTTTTGTTTTTTTTTAATGATAGCGCTGGGTTTATTTTATTTCTCATGAGTTAGGGTTTGCCTGTGAGATTGAATCCGATAGAGAGGTTGGGAGAGGTTGGGGATTTTAAGCATAGACTGACTTTCAGTCAAAATTATTTTAAGTCAGCGGAGGTTTTTAGAACAGTCCACTGCCTTGTGTTCGTGGACACTAAAGTGCTAGAAGTAGTTTGAAGACTGGATTAAACAGTTTCCTTACGCTTTGGTGCTAGTGGCTGCCCACTCTCACAAAACTCTCACCAGGTCGAGGTAATGTGAAATATGAGAGGCGTATGCAAATGTGCAGGAAGTTCGCTGAATAACACGAATACGTTTCCGATGTCCATCTCTGTTAAACTTCTTGAACCTTATACAAGCTCTTTTTTCGTAAAATCATTGTACATTTTAGCTATTTACTTCTATTGATATATTTCTCTTCTGAGAATCTCCGTATTACCCCTTTCAGAAACATGGTCGTTAATAGCTTATATGAAGGGTGTTAATCTTAGCTTTGGAAATGTTGGGCTTCATTTGCTCACTGACCAACCGTGAGTCCCTAGTTACAAAACAAGCCTACCTATGAGTTTTAATTCCTTTCTAAAAGTCCTACTCCAAAGGCAGGAGCCTAACCATTTTGATAACCCTTTTCAAGTCAAATAGATGTTGGTCAGTCCTCCTTTTTATGACTCAGACAGCCTGTGGTGGTGGGTGGAATTCATTCTTTTGTATTGCTGGCCAGTCATTGATTTTAGAAAGGAGACTCTGGTCTCAGTGCCTCACTGTGGTGTTTATGGAGCCGGCCTGCTGCTCAGCACACTTAGACTGTAGTTTATTAGTCACACAAGTGACCCGGCTTAGCAGAAGCTTTAGGTTTTAAAAGTGAGGGGTTATTTTGTTTGATTGGTTTTCTTTTCCCCCCAGAAGGCAGGGAAATGGAGCTTGTTTGGGTTGATTTTTGCAAATTTGCCTAAATCTTAGAAGGTCCCTCCCCACTTCTATCCTCTCTAGGGTCTCTGGCTATCTTGGAACTCTTACTATTATATAGACCAGGCTGGTTTTAAACACTCAGACCTGCCTGCCTCTGCCTCCTGAGTTCTGGGATTAAAGGTGCGTGCTACCACACCTTATGAAGGTCACTTATTTTTAGGATATAAAGCCTAGAAAAATTTAGTAAATTGCCTTAAACCCTGGATGACAACCTGAGGCTAGTGCTTATAAAGAGTTTTGTAATGGGAAAAAATGAGTTTTGAGCAAACCCAGGTCCAGATTTCAGCCTTTGGCATCACTACCTTTGAAGTTTGTCCTGAAAATTTGATATGCCTGACATTTTGTTTTGTTTTGTTTTTAAGTGTATCAGACTCATTTACATTGTTCTGGAAAGTAAACTTGTTTTCCTTTTACAAAAGAGGCAGTTCAGTCATTAAAGGGTTAAGGCATTTCAGTCATTAAGAGTTAAGTAATAGATACCTGAAAGTATTTAGTAAGATGATAGAAGCTGTGGCTTGTGAAAATGGAAAGCTGAATTTTCCAAGTATTGGTATGTAAATATTTAGAATTTTTTTAAAAATTGGAATGAGTTTTAAAATCTAGTATTTAGAATATTCTGTTTTATAGGCAAACATAAGTGGGACTAAAAATTAGCTGCCCAGTGATCCCTAACTCAGAGGAGGAGATTAGTTGGATAATCTTAGGGCCGACCTAGTAAGAGTATATCCTGCAGGCATGTACCTGGGTATCCAGAGTTCAATCCTAGGTAAAAACTTTTTTTAAACTTGACTCTGAACTACCCCTTCCCAATTCCTGATGACATTGTCTTTTCTTGTGATCCTAGGAGCCATCCCACTTTGTTTTAAGACTTGTGTTAGATCCTGACGTTAAGGGGTTATGTATTGGTTTCCTTGACTGAAGTTTTAGGTGTTCCCACTTCTCACCGTTTCTCTTCATTTGTGACTAACAATGTTAGTGTGAGGAATAGCTTATGACTCCAAGGAGCACCTGAGCAATCTTTTCCTTGTTCGTAGTGACAGGTTCCTAGCATGAGTTGGGGGGGGGGGGCGTTGTTGTTGCCCTGTAGCCTTTGCTTACCTTTAGGAGGCAGTGTACAACACATTCACATTCTTGGCTCCAGGTCTTGGGTCCTAATCCTCTAACCATTATTTTTTTATCATGCTTATTTTATAATAGATTACTTTTAGAAAAAGATTAAGATACAGTCTTGTAGTCCTGGTTGGCCTCAAACATGCTCTGGTCCTCTTACCTGTTCTCAAATGTTTGGGCTATAAGCATGCCCACCACACCCAGCTGAAAGTGTTAATAGTGTTGGGTAGCTGATCTGGGATCCTACCCTGGATAGGCCAGTGCTCTCACTGCCAAGCGTCATCCCCCACGCCCAAGATTTGTTTATTTCCTGGTCCCTCTTTCATCAATGTCAGCATTTACATTTTTTATCTTCTTGCAACAGGATCTTGTGTGGCATGGGTTGACCTCAGAGTGTCTTTGTGTCATCAACTTTGAAGCCACACTTTCCAAGACTGAGGCCCATAAGCCTGGGCATTTTGAGTTTTTCTCACTGTAATTGTAATTCAATTTCACAGAGTGTCCTGTATTGGCTTCCTCATTTTAAGTGAGTGAGGTGGAAGCTGAAGAGAGTGCTTGTTGCTATTGAGAAGGTGAGGTTTGCTTGTCACCATGTAGTAGTGCACAGCTCTCCCTAACTGCAGTTGCCAGGGCATCCAGCAGGCACAAATGTGATGCATGTGTGTGTGTTCATACATAGAGAGCATTTTAGCTTATGCCTGTAGTCCAGGACTGGAAAGTGGCAACATGAGATCAGTAGTTCAAGGTCATCTTCAGATACCTGAGACACAGTGGTAAAGTAACATGCTGTATGTGAGCTCTGAAACTCAGGCAAGAGTTGAGTTCGACCTAGGCTTGGTGTCACATTCTCTTGATCCCAGTGCTACCTAAAGCTAAAGGCAGCAGGAGCTCAGATACAGAACAGACATCAGCCGGGATTTACTCCTTCCTTTTCTCACACTTTCTTTCCTTTGAGACAGGGTCTCACTGTGGTTCAGACTGACGTTGAATTAATTCATGATCACTCTGCCTCTACCTCCAGAGTTCCAAGACTATCAATATGAAGAAGTCCACACCACTGTGCTTTCTTAATGTTTTTCCTTCCTTCCTTCCTTCCTTCCTTCCTTCCTTCCTTCCTTCCTTCCTTCCTTCCTCCCTTGTTTTCCTTCCTCCGGCCCCCAGGGTTTCTCTATGTAGCCCTGGCTGTCCTGGAATTCCGTACACCAGGCTGACCTCAGATCTGCCTCCTGTGTGCTGAGATTAAAGGTGTGTGTCAACATATCCAGTTTTCATTCATTTTGGTTTTTCCACAGAGGGAAGGATCAAATCCAAGGTCTCACTTATGCCAGGCAATCACTCTGCTACTGATCTGCACCTGAAAGCCTCCTTTTTCTATTAAAAGACCTTTTGTTATGTCATAAATTTTTAATTTCCCTTTTTATTATGTGTAGGTGTGTGTGTTGTGTATAGTGGGTCTGTACACTTGAGTTGCAGGTGCCTGAGGAAGCCAGAGAAGCATGGGATCCTGGGGCCTGTGAGTCAGTCACCTGATGTGGCCAGTCAGAATGAAGGGCCAACACTTGGGGAACAGCAAGTGCTGAGCCATCTTTTCAGTCTCTGTCATGTTACTTTTTTTTTTTTTTTCTTGGTTTTTCGAGACAGGGTTTCTCTATGTAGCCTTGGCTGTCCTGGAACTCACTCTGTAGACCAGGCTGGCCTCGAACTCAGAAATCCGCCAGATGCCGGGCTGTGGTGGCGCACGCCTTTAATCCCAGAACTTGGGAGACAGAGGCAGGCAGTATTTTACTGTGCTTTATATATAGCCTGGATTAGTATCCAACAGAAGACCTGTACCTTGGTCTTGTAAGTGATAGGACTTCAAGCTTGTGCAGTGCTGGGTAGTTTTTGTTCCTTAGTGTTTTGAGATAGGGTCTCTTTATATATATATAGCCCTGACTGCTCTGAAATTCATAGATGAGCCTGGCCTTGAACTTCCAGAGATCTATCTCTCTGCCTCTCTTTCTCAGGAGGCATTCCTGGGGTTTACATGTGCTGGTTTTTTCAGAGTTAATACGTTGTTATTAGTACATTACTAAAGTTTAAAGCTAAGGCCTCTCACAAGCTGGTGAGAGCTTTACTATTGACCTGTATCTTTAGTACCCCCACCCCCTTTTTACACAGAGGCATTGTTTGTACCCCTGACAGGTCTTCCTCTGCTTCCTGGTGCTGGAATTAAAGGTTGTGTGCTAGTACCACCTGGCTTTTTCTCCCACCTTTTAAGACAGGATCTTATCAGGTATTGCCTAGGCTGATCTGGAACTCTTACCCTGGAAGCCCTGGTAGGCCTTAACATTTGTTAAGTGTCCTGGTTTAGTCTCCTGAGTTGCTGGAACTACAGACGTGTTCTGTGCCCAGGAGCACTTTGTATAAAAGTCCTTTCTTCTTTTCTTCCTCTTATTTTGTTTTGGTGGTGACCAAAAGCAAACAAAACAAACAACAAAACTTGAGTACTTTCTTAACATTGATTTTCTTTTTTGGAAATAGGTTTTTGCATGATTTCCCAGGCTTGTTGGAGCCCAACCCTCTGGTCATCCTCTGCCTCTGCTCCCTGTTAATTGGAAGTCAGAGTGTGTCAATGCACTTGGAGGATTCAATGTCTTCTTTTTAATCAGAGCTTAGTTGTTAAGGACTGCCCTCAAGAAGTTGTGCTTTGGTGGTGATGGTGGTGGAGTTGTTTGGGGTTTTGTTGTTTTTAAGACATGGTTTCTCATGACCTCTTATGATTATTTTAAGACGTGAGCGTGTGCGTGTGCTTGTGTGTGTAGACTGGAGGGCTTAAGTTGTGGGGCTTCTAAGGTAACATTAGCTGTCAGCTTGGTGATCCCACTTCAAACTGTCCCTCTATTGCTGGGACTAAAGACACATCACCATGCCTAGGGAAGAACTTTGTAGGAAGCTTTTTGATCCTAGGGCTCTGTACATGCTAGCTAGTTGAGTGCCACTGGCCAACATCCACTGTGGGAGGAATCTTAAATGCTTGTAAGAGATGACCCTCCATTAGAAAGTAAGGCATTTGTTTGGTGCTGGAGATCTGTATCCTCAGAGTCAATTTCAAGAATTATCTCATTCAGAATTTGGCCATTTGGCCCAGAAGGATTTTTAAATTGCTTTAATTATAGTGATTACCACTGTAGCTTGGTTCAGACCACTTTCTACCCAATTGTGAAATTCTCAGAGCCCAAATCACTCATTCTGTCAACTCTCTGCAGTCTGCTAACATGCACCCAAATTATTATTATTGTAAGTTTAGTTAACCTTTCCAGAAATTAAACATGAATTCAACCCAGTGATGTGATTGAAATTACTAGTTGGACTCGGTTGATGTCAGGTGGAGGAGAGAGGTGAGGCAGGTCTGCCAGCCCTGGCTTTGGAAATAGGAAGTCCCAAAGGTTAGTTGGTGTTTACTCTGGCTTGCTTGGCTAGTTTTTAACAACTTAGAAAGAATCCTGAAAGTCTTTTGTGTTATGTTCTGTGTGTACATTTGTGACGTGTATACAAGTGTGAGAGCATGTATGCTATGCAGTGTGTGAATGGACACAAATGGTTAACATCAAGTAGGGAAGAATCAAATGTATATGTATTCCTCTTTAGAAACACCAGCATAATGCATATGTGGGTTTAGAATTTGAGGAGAAAACTTGTAATACAGATCTATATTCGAGGCTGGGTGCTGGTGGCATGGCAGCATTTGGGAGGCAGAGGCAGTCTGTCTCTTGAGTTTGAGGCCAGTCTGGTGGTCTACAGAGCAAGTTCCAGGACAGCCAGGGCTACACACACACACATATACGCGCGCTCGCGAGCGCTCGCACGCGCGCGCACACACACACAAAACCAAGGATTATAATCACTTGAAATTCAGCTCCACATTAGAACTTATGGTGGATGTGATATTGTATGACTCAAATCCTCTACCACATAGGCAGAGGTAGGCTAATCTTTGAGTTGGTCTGCATAGTAGATTACAGGCCAGCTAGGGCTATGTAGTGAGACCCTGCCTTAAAGAAAAACAACAGAAGTAGAATTTCTAGGGCCATAAAAGAGAATATCATCAGCACACAGGGCACTATAATAGACTGATAGACTGCAGAGAGCTGTGTCTACTTGTTTTTAAATCTACTATTAAATGTGTTAACACCAGTAGAAGATGTGGTTATATTTGCTATGACCTTTTGTCCTCACATTCTAGAAATTAAATTTGATTTTTAAATTTAGAAGCAGAAATTTTCTCTCTACTCTTCCTAGTGAGTTCTTGAAATAAAAACAGTACTGATTTTTATATACTCTAGGTTCACATACCGGTATTTGTTGAAAATGTCTTTTCTGCTGATTATTATCGACAAAATTATGGTAGTAAGAAAGGAAAAAGTGTTTTTTTACACTAAGTATTTTTCTATTGTTGCTAATGCATTGATAAGCTATGGTCAAGTTTGTATTACTTCCAACTAGGGTTAGCTTTACTCCTTCACCTCAGAGGGGGACTTGCCTAGTGGTTTACAAGTTGGAGTATAGTTCTCTAAGATGGAATGATAAAAGACAGTAACTCTTGGTCTCTCCCATGTCTCATCACTTAGGTTACACTAACAGAATGTTATCTCAGGCTTGGTCTCATGGCCCAGTCACACCGTCTCTCCTAGTGTTAAGGTCTTTCCTTCCTCTAAACACCGTCACGTCACACTTTCCCCCTTTGTAAATAAGACATCGTGTAATGTATAGTTAAGGCCTGGCAGGCCTTCAATTCGTTCGTTCTTCTTATGACTTTACAGTTTTTTTGTGTGTATCTGTCTGCATGTACCACACGCATGCCTCATAAGCTGAGTCGAGAAGAGGGTGTCTCCTGGAACTGGAGTTATAGACCATTGAGACATGATAGGGATACTAGGAACTCAACCTAGTTCTTCTCTGCAAGAGCAGCAAATGCTCTTCACTTCTGAGCTATCTCTCCAGCCCCTGTCACTGCTGATTTTGAGCTAATGGTCTTTTTGTCTCCACCACCCCAGTGACTGAGTTGCAGGTGCATATCATTGAGCCTGGTTTTATGCAGTGCTATGGATCAAGCACAGGACACAGGACTTTATGCATGCCAGACAAGCACTCTACCAATTAAGCTACTAGGCCCAAACTATTGACAGTAGGTTCCCAGCTAGTCACAGCATTTGTCTTCATTCTCTGGTATTAACTCCTCGTCACATTGCTGCCGTAGTTCTACAAGTCATCTATAACAGTGGCTCTTGTCCTTTTTGAAAGATAGCTTTTATTTATTTGTGTGGCACTAGGAATTGAGCCTTGGGTTATCATAGGCAAACATTCCAGCTCTTTTAATTACCTTTCCATTTAAAAGACAGGGTCGTGTCAGGCATAGTGGCATATGCCTTTAGTCCCAGCTCTTAGGCAGAGTTCCAGGATAGCCAGAGCTGCACCGAGAAACCAAAGCTGACAGGACTTGAACTTGAGATCCTCCTGCTTTAGCTTCCCTGTCATTGCCACCATCGTAAGCCTTTGTCATCAGGCTCAGCTCTAGTATTTAATTTATTGTGGTCCTTCTATATATAGCGCAGAATGGCCTTGACCTTGTTGCTCTGTTCATATCCTAGGTGTTAGGATTACAAGCATGTGTCACTGTAAGTGGAAGTGCTGCTTGTGTGTAAATCTGATGGAAGTGAGGGCTGTTTGTTTACTTGTAGGAAATGTGTTAAGTGTTTATTTGTGCTTTATGGGCACTGGGGGACACCTTGCAGTTCTTTTACGAATCTAGACTTTTAAGGATACTACAGACTATCTTGGCTATTTTTTTAAAATAGTATCTCATTTGTTTACAATGTTTAGCCTCCTACCCTATTAATCTCTTATCTTCAAAGCATCTCTGTCCCCACAGGGAAACTGGAATAGACACCAGCTATTAGATAACATAGACCTAAATCATTTAACATTTTATCTCTAATACAAAGATTTGTTATGGCTTTATTTTGAAGGGCTTTTTTTCTTTAAAAATACTTATGTGTATACATGTTTTGCCTGCATTTATGTATATGAACAACATGTATGCTTGGTACCCAAAGAGGCCAGAAAGAGAGGGTGTTGAATACCCTGGGTCTGGAATTATAGAAATACATAGTGAGACCCCCATCCAAGAAGGGAAAGTAGAATCCACAGGTGGAGGTGGTTATATCTAATTATCGCAGCCACCGTGAAGCTGCATCACTGGGTCCTACATTTTCTGAAGTGGTTCCACCAAATTATGTTGCATTTGTCACACAAGATGTCCTTATTTTTAAAAATTACTTAGTGAAAAGCCTACCCACAACATACCCATACTATACAAATCAAACACTATGTAACCACCATTTTTTTCTTATTACAGCTATAGAATAACACCAATATCTGCTATTACAAATACCACCAGTAATTCCTTTCTCACAACTTACTGAAGGACTGAGCTATATATAACAGCTAAAAGCCCTTTACCAAGCCGGAGAGATGGCTCAATATGGTTTGGAACATTTGCTGCTCTTACAGGGGTGAGGGTGGGGAACCCAGAGTCACCTTCCCAGCACTTACACATTGGCTCAATTGTATATTCCAGACTGGCCTCCAAAATGAACTTCCTGCCTTGGCTTTCCAAAGTCTATGATTACAGGTCTCCATATCATACTGCTTGTTATTTAAACTTTAGGTGGTTGTTTACTTTTAAATGCTAATTCACTGCTTCCACAGACCCTTCATAGAAGTGCTGCCATATTTTGAAAGATGTTCTTCCCTTTTACTGCAATGCTCATGCCTTTTTACTGCAATATCTACAAGTAGAACTCAGAACCAAACAAATGAACCTGCTTGTTAGCTAGGTATAAAGTATGCACAACAAAGTTTAAAGCTAGGTCTGTACCTAGTTTCCTACTGTCTGTGAAGAGCTTTAGCAAGGTAATGAATTTTATTCAGATGGTCTGTTTTTAAAAGGACCCAGGTTTTATCAGGTCAGTGTGATTGGTTCTTTTCATAGAAAGTTATGTTATAATTTTATGGGCATTTTTTAGGATTGTCATTCTGCATTTTCATAAGTCTTATGCTAAATATCTTGAAATTTTGTATCATGGCTTATATATCAATAGCCTCTAGAACTGGGGTAGTTCTCATGCGTATTCTTTGCCAGGGAGAGGGGAAAGGGAAAGGAAGGGAGAGACACAATGAAGCAAAAGCATTTCCCTCCCTTCCCACTGTCTTACCGAGCTGCCTCTGCCTTAGGAGTGCTATTCTATCATGCAGGCTCCAGCTAGCCCCTAATTTTTTTGAAGCTTCACTTTCTTTCAAAGCAGAAAGTTAAGACTTACACTAATGGACAGATATGTTTCACCTATTTTATTATTTACTGCTAGAGTTTTTGAAGATGATTATTTTAGTAGAGAAAATGACTACTGTAGAGCATGGAGCATTCTGGTCTGATACGATGGGCTTGGGAGGTTTGCCACAGTAGAATGGCTTCATAAGACTTAAGCACTAAGACTAGTGGAAGGTGAGGCTGCCAAAGATGCACTGCAACTCGGTTTCTCCTGTATTCCACAGCCTTCAGTCTAGAGCAGGTTTCCAGGTGCTCCACACTGTTCATAGTCCTGAAGCACCAGTGAGTACTAGAATACTAAGTTTGTGCTGTTGCTGTTTTTCTTACCTGACTGTTAACAACGGAAAGAGTACAGAAATACTGCAGAGCAGTATTGAAAGTGGTGGGGAGAGAAAGCTCCGCCTGTTGGGTTTACCTGTCTAGTTACTGAATGAAGACAAGTTGTTAATTAAAACGAATTGTAATAATATTACTGCCATTTAAGGCCTCAGGGAGAGTGAGTTGCCAAAAGACACATTCTGAAATTAGATTATACTCTTATTTATAGCATGTACATTTTTTAAAAGATTAATTGTATTATTTGGGGTGGGGGTGTAGTTGCTTTGAAACCAGAAGATGGTACTAGATCCCCTGGAAATGGAGTTAACAGATGGTACGGAACTGACCCTACTCCTGTAAGAGCAGCTAGTTCTCTTAGCCATTAAGTCATCTCCTGCCACCTCTCATGTTTTTTTCTGCAGTGCTGGGGATTGAACCCAGAGGGCACCCCTCCCCCACCCACCATTTAGGCTGACTTCAAACACTATTTAGTTGAGGATGGCCTTGGACTTGATTTCTCTCAGCTTTACCAGTAGTGTGATTACAGGTGGAAGCCATAATTACAGGTGGAAGCTTAATTATATAGAAACCTTATCTAAAGTGATGCTAAATAGAATTATAATGGATACTTGTATTTATACTCAATGAAAAGCAAAATGTATATACATTAAAGCCTCTTCAATTCAGGAATTTTTAATCACCTTACAGATGAGGTAGTATTTGTGGCTGTAAAGAGAAGGCATTTTAAAAGTTGACTAGAAAGAAAACTAACAGGATATGCTCATGGTGGGGAGAAGTTTCCACTAGTTTAGATTTAATTAACCTCATTGATCTAAACGGTCCTATTACAGTGTTTGCCTGGACTTTAAATTCACCTTTCTGATAGTGTTAGAAGAGGTGATAAGCCTATTTACTATGGTATTTAAGTGTAGTGAGAAGAGGCATCTGCTTTCCTGGCTGGTAGAGCAGACTGATTTGATTTCAAATAAATGATAATTTCTTAAGAAAATAATTGTTAATTTTATTTTAAATTTTAAAATTTATATTCTTAGCTTATGTGAATATCTTGCCCTCCCTTCTTCTCGACCTCTTCTTCCCTCCTTTTCTCCCTCCCCCCTCTTCCACCTCTCTCACATTCATTCATTCATTCTGAGTTGCACCAGACTTGGTTTATTTCTTTTGGGTTTAATATGGTATATATTTTTATCTCAAAATGTATATTCATAAATTGATATGCTTGAGTATGATTTATTTGACATTTGTTTTCCTTGAACTTTGAAATGTAATAAAATTTAATGTTAATGTTCCCTCCAATTACAGGAGTCAGAAATACCACCAGAGGAGGGATACTGTGACTTTAATAGTAGGCCAAATGAGAACTCTTATTGCTATCAACTTCTTCGACAACTAAATGAACAGAGAAAGAAAGATATTCTTTGTGATGTCAGCATTGTGGTGAGTGGGAAAATCTTTAAAGCTCATAAGAACATCCTGGTTGCAGGCAGCCGTTTCTTTAAGACTTTATATTGTGTTTCAAACAAAGAAAGCCCTAACCAAAACAATACTACCCACTTAGATATTGCTGCAGTTCAAGGTTTTTCAGTCATCTTGGACTTCCTGTATTCTGGGAACCTGGTGCTCTCAAGCCAAAATGCCATTGAAGTGATGACAGTGGCCAGCTACCTTCAAATGAGTGAAGTTGTTCAAACTTGTAGAAATTTCATTAAAGATGCCTTAAATATAAGCATTAAATCAGAAGCTCCAGAGTCTGTAGTTGTGGACTATAATAATAGGAAACCAGCTAGTAGGGATGGCCTGGCTTCATCAAGGGATCAAAAAATTGCCAGCTTCTGGGCGACACGGAATCTTACCAATTTGGCAAGTAATATAAAAATTGAAAATGATGGTTGTAATGTCGGCGAGGGCCAAATAGAAAACTACCAGATGAATGACAGTAACTGGGTCCAGGATGGTTCTCCTGAATTGGCTGACAATGACTCTCAAGGTAAAACAAAAGTGTTTATTTGGAATAACATGACCTCTCAAGAGACTGGCAAAGCAAGGAGGAAAAACCAAACTACAAAGAGATTTGTTTATAATATACCACCAAATAGTATAGAGACAAAGGCAGAAGACTGCTCGGTGATCCAGCCGCCTGTTGACTATCCAGAAGAAAAGAAGGCCCTACTCATCAAGGAAGAGCCAGGTAAGTATTCACAGGTTTCATTCTATTTGTACTTGTTGATGTTTACTTTTTTTTTAATGGGGAGTTTTTAATTATTAAAGTAATAGAACTAGAGATACTTGAATTTTGGGTCTTTGTGTGTATATGTCAGTTTAAGTTTTAGATTGGGTAGTAACTGAAGTACCGTCTCCCAAAAGCATCATTAATAACTATGTAACATGCTTTTTGACTTAGGATAAGGTTAAATCTCTGTAAACACCATAAGATCAAGCTGTCTTTAAGTCAGAAATGTTCTTAATATCCTTAGCTCACTGATTATCAGTTTGGCAATTCAATCAAAAAGAGCTTTCGTATAATAAGTGATAAATTAATAGGTAAATTTATTAGATGCTAACCAAAAGTAAATAAAGTAGTTTTAGGGATTTGCTTTTTGTTTCATAATTTGGAAAAATTTTAAATGGAGCCCTCCAATCCCATCAGTATTACTAAGGAGTGTGGCTCCTGTTTGGCAGCCTCTGCTCTATTTTATGATAGATGGCATTCAGTTGTAGAGTGTAATTAATCACTTTGTCTCTTGAAATTCAGATGTAGGATCTAGCTAACATTTTTTATTTAAACATTTATTGCTACAGAAGTTTGCGAATTCCAAGATGGCTCTGTTTAGTGTGACTCTGCCTATCACAGGTCTCCTGTGATATCACAGACAGGTCTTTCTTACTGTCACCTGACTGTCATTGTCCTTTGAACAGCTTGAGAGGAAGGACTGTAAGCCTGGTTTCTTGGTGGGATTATTTCTTTGGAATTGTGGTTTTTCTTTCCAGGCCATGGAGACCTTTATTTTCAGTATATTCCTAAGACAGTGTATATACTTACTCTTAGCATATCATATCATATTGGTGGTAAAGAACTTTTAATAAACAGTGAAGGACTGCTAAAGATTACAAAGAGTAGACATTTACCTTATTTTAAACTGATTGTTCCTTACTTTGAAACATCATCTGAGGGATTTGACACTCCCTATCCATATTTTAGGTTTGTGCACCATTAGTTTTGTAATTTAATGCTTGTTTACCTCAAAACATGCTTAAGTTGGGTACACTTACACTTCAGCATTTTCAAGACAGAGGTTACCACATACTATTGGAATGACATAACAATAATATTGACCCATGTTGGATACTTTGAAAAGTCTTAGCAATTATTTTAGCAAGCATCTTCTCACCATCTATACCAATGCACCAGGTCTATCAAAAATTGTGGATAGTTTAATTATCTCATCCTAAAAGAAAATTTAATACTTTTACATCATTGGTTGCACTTTGGTATCTGAACTTGCTTACATTTACAAATTAGGTTTCATCATGATAATAAGCTGCATATCAACTGACACTTTTATAATTTGATTAATGTCTCTAAAGAAAAGAGGCAGAAAAATGAGTCTTTCCCACCTAAACAGTATGCAAGGTACAGGAAAATAAGTGGTCAAGCCAGTGTTTGTGGAATTCACGTATAGCTAGCTCATATAGTCCGGCCTTGCTGGTGGGCAGCCCTCCCTGTGAGTTAGAGGTGACTGCATTTTGTGATTGCTCACAAGGCAATTTCAGCAGCCTGTTACTGTTTTCAAACTACTGTTATCAAAACTGCCTAGAATGGAGAATAAGAATGGACATCTTTTACTTGCTTCAGTTTTAATCATACTAGATGAAATCTAAGATCTGAAATTTAGTTACTAATTTATTTTTCAATATTGGTTAAAATGTCGATCAGACCTTGTGGATACTAGGCAAGAGCTTTGCTAGTAAGGTATGCACTTAATCCTTACATTTTTATTTATTTTAAAAAATTCTGACACAGAGTTTTGTATTTTGTTTGTGTATAGCGTAGGAAGATTTTGAACTTGGATGCCCCTGCCTCAGCTTCTGAAGCATTTTGGTATGGTAACTCATAGGGTGCCACAACAACCTGCTTTCTTATTACATTTTCTTTGTTTTGCATGTGCACATATGCAAAGTTACTGCAGTGCACATTTGGAACTCAGGACAGTTTATAGGAGCTCACCTTCTGCTTGATGGATCCATGGGGACCAGCTCAGGACAGCAGATATGGCAGTGAGCGACTTTACACACTCAGCCATCTCACTAACCCTGGCCTCATAGTTGTAATTGGTATCTTGTATACTTAACTTGCCTTCTGGTGAAATTGCAGATAAGTTGGTATTTAGAAAGCAGTTTTGAGGAATCTACGTGCCTTTTTTTGGGAATCCTAATAAAGCATGTATCTGAAATAATTAGTGATTCTAGTTACAGGTAACTTTTAAGTAGTTATATGCTAACTAGCATTTCTGTTCTCCTATACTTATGGTGATAGTTCTCGTTCATTATTACTTTGGGCATTGCAAAATTCTGAAATGCATTCTAAATGTTACACATTCTTAAGAAATTAACACATTTGTTTATTTGTATGTAGATGTGTTTTGCAATTTATGGAGAACTGATTCTAGCCTTCCATGTAGTTCGCAGGGACTGAACTCAGGCCATGTCTTTACCCACTGAGAGAGCTCATTTGCCATTAAAGTGATAGTTTATGATGAGTAGACATGTTTGAGATCTCTCACTACTTTGACCTTGTTATAAGTTTGTATATGAACTGTTGAAAGTATAGTCTTAACCATGGGATTTACCTTGTTTGAGATGTAGGTTTAGGTGTAGCTCTGTTACTTAAAGAATTCCCAGTGTACCGCGTGTGATCTCTCTAATGGAAAGGAAGAAATCAACTAGTTCATGTTTTCTTAAATTTCTTAAACTATTCCTATTTTGTCATGGAAATATTTCTATTGTTGACAGAGTCTGGTCATGTACCTCATAGTGCTTGCTTTAAAAATTGGGCCATGAATTCTTACTGAGCACACATTTTAAAATACTTTTAAAAGAGATAGCAACTATAAGTTGTCTGCTATCTTTTTTTTTCCTTCATGACTTTTGCTCTTGAGATTTTTTTGTTGTGGTTGTTGTTGTTGTTTTTTTATTTTTGAAAATTATCTCAGCTGGTTTTGAACCAATGTTCTTGCCTCTGCCCCCCAAGTGCAAGCTTGGCCTATAGGTCTTTGCCACGTACTCTTATTGCTCTTACTAAAATGCTTAATAAATTGTGAGCATTTTAAATTAAAAAGACTAATTTTTTGTGTGTTTTGCCTGCATGTATGGCTGTTGATTATGTGCATGGTTGGTGCCCTTGGGTCTAGAAGAGAGCCCTGTGAGGGTGCTGGGGGTTGAGTCCACGCCTAGAAGATCAGCCAGTGCCTAACCACTGAGCCGCTTCTGCTGTTTGGAATATCTATATGGGTATGTGTAGACAGTGTGCCCATCTACCTTTTAGTTTTGTTTTTAATATGGTGGGTCTTGTTTGCTTGGCTCCTGCTTTGCCCAATATGCTGGCCAGGAAGTGTCGGGGGTCTGCCTGTCTCTACCCACTATTGGTTTATAAATGTAAATCATGTCCCTGTGCTTACAAGGCAAATACTTTAGTAACTGAGTTAATCACTGTCTAACCACAGTAGTTTGAAAATGTTTATTCTCAAAGCTGTACTCTTTGAAAAATGTTGTAGTATAACAAATGATACTTTCCTAAGAAATTCCCTTTTCACATCAAAAGAAATCTAGAAAAAAAATTGTAAATCTCAAGATAACAAGCACATTGTAGATGTTAAGATTAAGGGTCATTTATCCAAAACCAGTTCCTAAGTAACACTCGATGATACATTGGGTGTGTAGGAGTTATGAGAAAGGTTACAGTGTGGGGAGATGCTCAGGAGAGGGAGAGGAAGCCTGGGAGAGAAGGCAGTGAGGGTTGACAGCAGTGAGGGCACAGTGGCAAGACACTGGAGTGAGGGGTCAGGAAGACGGACGAGGACAGGGAGAGCTGAGGTATGCTCAGTCTGAGACTGTAATTCATTGTGATCTTTGTTTTATGACTTGGGCAACAGAGGTTTTCAAGTAGACATTTGATCTCTTTTAATTAGATTTGAGTTACAGAGTGTACTGAGGAAACTAGTTAAGGACATATTTGTTGGCAGAAATGTCTTTGAATGGTGAGGGAAAAAACTATGAAGTCTAGCATAAGCAAGGGCAGTTGAGTCTGTCACTTGAATCCGTCGTGAGTTTGAAGGAAAAGGGAGCTACAGTCACTAGCATTTACATTTGTGTTGTAAATGAAGTTACCGAATGGGAAAGAGAAAAAGATACCTATGCCTGTTTATGAAGAAAGGTGGTTTTTAGTTCTGCAATTATCTGCAGGCATTTTCATATGCTATACGTTATGAATGATATGTTTATATGAAAATGAAATTTGTGTAGGTCATTTGTATGAGTTTCACCTATTTTGATATTTTTCTGCCGTCAGCTCACATCTCATTTTTTTCAAGAGTATTGGGATCCTAAAGCTGGGCTAAACCTGCACTGCACTCGCAAATGTCGGGGACCTTCCCACAGACAGTGCTCTTGCCTCAGCTCCAGATCCCTAGGCATGCGTGCTGTGACATTGATACTAAGATTAACTCTGATTTGATGGTAGTACCTTGTCTCATAGTGTTCTATAACTCAGTATTTTGTTTAATTAGATCATTTCACTTACAGTTTGACACTGCAGTTTTGTGGTAAATATTTTTAAGACAGTTTTATAAAATGTCCAGACTGGTCTTGGACTTGGGCATCTTCCCACCAAGTTTCCTTATTAGCTGGGAACGTGTGCCATGTTAATTGTGTATGTGTGTGTGGGGGACATGGTGGTAGTGGGGTTTGCTCATTTGGGGATAAGATTATTATCTCCTTAGAGGTAGATTTTGGGTCCAGGTTTGGGGGGTAGATGCTAAGCTGTATCACAGGATACCCCTTCACCACCTTTGTGTGTGTGTGTGTGTGTGTGTTGGGGGGGGTCAGTTTGAAGGAGGAAACAGCAACTTATGTAGCTTAGTTGGCCTCAACTTGATTCTTAGACTCAGTGTTGCAGGATATTTGATCACACTGTGAAGCCTGAGATTCTGTTATTTACTGGAAAAACCTGTTTTTAGTTGTAGTGTGGCTCAGTCCTAGCCCACACCTTTAATCCAAGAGCTTTCTGCTTAAATATTGTAAAGAAAGTCAACCATAGGTCAAGAGCCATTTGACAGGAAGTGAACGTAGGATTATTAACCAAAAAAAAACCAAAAACCAAAAAAAAAAACCCAGCACCATAAGAGGACTCCTGACAGATGGCACAGGCAGTAGGGGGAGGGACATTCAGTTTGAGGTTGAGGTAGGTGTTTTGAGAGGAGCATTCCTGATAAAAAAGGTGGCTGAGGAAGAAGGTCAGCTTTCTCTGCCTCGCTGAGCTAGCAGGCTTTGATCCAAGCATCTGGCTCCTGCATCTTCATTTGTAAAATCAATCGATTTTTTGTTAAAGCAACACCCCAGCCCTCAAACTATCTGATTCATAAATATGTACTTAGCATTCCTGCTGAAAAATAGGTCTTCAAAAAAAGTCATGTTAGGGTTTTGGGTTTGTTTGTTTGTTTTTTGCCAAGTTGAAAAGACATAGAAATTTTACCAGGGATGGGGGATTTCTAGGATTATGTGGACTATCCTGAAAGTCAAATATGTTAAGAGTTTATTCTCTAATCTTAATTTTAGAGAAAATGATGACCTAGAGTTAACCTTTTTTTTTGTTTTGTTTGTTAAATGCATCTGGGTGTTTTGCCTACATGTGTATCTGTATAACTTGCTTGCCTGGTGCACATGGAAGTTTGGATGCCAGATCCCCTAGATTGGAGTTTCAGACAGTTTTGAGCCACTATGTGGACACTGGGAATCAAATGTAGGTCCTTTCATAAGTAGAGAAATCAGTGTTCTTAACTTTCCAGCCTAAGAGATACTGTTACCCCGAACAAGACTAATGCCTGGTAGAGCAGCATGCTTGGTGAGAGCCTATTATCAGCTGGAAAACTGGTGTTGGAGTGAAGAACAAATGAAGTACTTGGTTCCCTCAAGAGTTATTCCTTAGTAACTATACCACAGTATGCTTTTGGTTTTGAAGGGAAACAAGGCACCTGATTTTGGATGAGGAATTTTCTACCTAGTATCTGTAGGATTAAGCTCACACTTGGATATCCACTTTTCTGCAGTGATGGGCATTGAATCCAGGGCCTCATGCATGGTAGGCAGGTGTTCTCCACTCCACTAATCCCCAGCCTCACAAAAATAAAATTGATAATACTTTAGGATAGGAGATAGAAAGTGCCTCATTTAAAGAACTAGTTGATACCTAGGTCATGAGTGAGGCCAGCCTAGTCAGTGACCCCAAAAAGAACCAAAAAGCCAGCTGGAAGGGGAAAACATGTAGCAAATCACTGCAGTAGAATAGTTCGGGAATAGAACAAGCATGTATTACAAACCATCTTGACAGAATTATGATACAAGGTTGTCTGAACCTTTAAGACTGATGGCTTCCAGAAGGGCATGATGGGACAGCTGGTGGTTCTAGCTATTGGTACAGCAGCTCTGTGTGCTCGGGGCCAGCCAGGACTACTTCCAGAGACCCTGTCTCCAAACAAAACAAAACATAATGACCTTCCTTCCCTAGACATTGAGAAAAATTATAGTTTGAATGTTTTAAATTATATGTATTTTTATGATTAGTACAATATACTTATAGGAAAACAACCACTACACTCTGGGTAAATATTTTCAGTTTGTGGATGTTTTAATGTAATTATTAGGGTTTTAATGTAATTATTAGGGTTGCAAAGGTCAAAGTATTCTACCTAGTGTTTAATAATACTTTAAACACCTTATTTGTTATGCATTCTATAATAGATACTGGGAAAATAGTGTAGACCCTGCTCTCAAAGAGTTTGTGAAGAGTAAGGTACTTGAACTTCCTGTTACTCATGTCCCACTGTTTCATCCTGTAGAGAAAACAGATACTAACATTCTGAAAGAGTGTGTGTGTGTGTGTGTGTGTGTGTGTGTGTGTGTGTGTGGTG
This sequence comes from Grammomys surdaster, assembly GCF_004785775.1. Lineage (NCBI taxonomy): Eukaryota > Metazoa > Chordata > Mammalia > Rodentia > Muridae > Grammomys > Grammomys surdaster. Next base: position 5,000,538 of record NW_021604565.1, on the reverse strand, counting down.
GGGAGGGGGAGGTGCAATCAGGCCTGAGGAGGATATTGTATCTCCTGCTCTATCATTTCCCACCTTGAGATCCAGGATCTGTCACTGAACCTTGCTAGCAATCCCAAGTGATCTCTCTGTGCTTGAACAGTACTGAGTTACAGGATCATCGATGAAGTAGGTGCTAGAATTCCACAAACTCAGATCAGTCTTCCTGTCTCCATTTCCTAAGTGTTAGGATTGCTGGCATGAGTCTGCTCTCTTGAATACTCAAACCTGAAGTTCTAGAATCTTATTTCTCTCTGTTCATATGTCAGTATCTGTAACATCTGTAGTATAGTGACTTCTGGTAGCATTTAAAGAGGTTCGGTTTCTTATTGTTTCTCGTATCTTATAGTTGTGACTATAAGAAACTTCTGAAAAGCATCCCTCACTCTTTTATTCCCAATATAAACCATACTTTTTTTCCACTTGCCCTGTTAACTTTCCAAGTATTATCCTAAGAGCATTCTAGATACGTTGTGAGTGGAATAACTCAACCATTTTTGTTTCCAGCCAAAGCACCAGATCTATATCGTCTTATTTATTAAATTTCTGTACTTTGAAACAAGTGGAATAATAAAATTATTAGCATTAAGCACCATTTATTTGAACATTTTCACACACAAAAAAAGTCCTCACAGAAAGTTAATTTTCAGCTTTTAGTTAGAATTATTTAGCTGGCTTAGTTGGCTTATTACAATAAAGGATACTGCCAACTCGCTAACCTTTTTGGTGAAGACCCCATTAGTGCTGGTATATGGTCTCTTAAAAACCAATACGTTAAGAGAGCAGAATGACCTGTTAGGGGATTCAGTACCAGGTAGAAGCAAGCCTGCCCTTTTAATCATTTAACACTATACTTCTCAGGTGTGTTAGACTCAGTGCTCTAGACTAAATGTTACTTTGTACCCTGTGTTTCCTCTGCTGCCATCGGAAGATGACCTAGCTTCTTCCTACAAAATGAATTCTCCCACCAAGCGTTGTGCTACACTTTACTGTCTCCCGTCAGCCCTCAGCTTGGGGTGCTAAGAACTAGCTGCCTTCCGCCTGCCATTTCTCTCCTTGTCTCCTCTCGCCCTCTGCCTGCAAAAGGCAGGCATTGGGCAGCAAATGCACAGCCTGTAGCTTAGGATTGCTTTGTCGCTGGTCTCTGCATCTCCTCTTAGATTGCTCTTATTCATTCATGACAGCATGAAGTATGGAGTTCTTACCATTACCCTTCTACCACTGGTTTATATCACTGGTTCATACTCACGTGATACTGCTGGTTCCTTAGTATTAAGTGAGTTGGACTTTTATTTTATAATTGTACACCGGAATGTGCTCTATTAAATTACATTGTAGTAGTTTATTTACACATTGTAAATACGTTTTCAGTTAAATGTCTACTTTACAGAGAAGTTTTTGTTTGTATTTTTTATTTACTTTAGGGGATACAGAATAGTCAAGGATGATCATGCCAAAGATGTTTTGAACCAAGTTCACAGGAGAGATTTTGTTTGTTTATTTTTTGTTTGCTTTTTTTTTTTTTTGGTTTTTGGTTTTTGGTTTTTGGAGACAGGGTTTCTCTGTGTAGCCCTGGCTGTCCTGGAACTCACTCTGTAGACCAGGCTGGCCTCGAACTCAGAAATCCGCCTGCCTCTGCCTCCCAAGTGCTGGGATTCACCACCGCCCGGCAAGAGGAGAGATTTTAGAATTGTTTTCAGATACTCAGTTGAGTAGAGTAGGGATTTAGTGCAGTGGACATTATCCAAGGATTAGAAGCAGGAACCTGAATAGTGATCAGGCTAAACTAAATAGCTATAATACACCATTGAAAAATTAAAGATTGGTGTTTCAGAAAGGTGTTTATTATAAGTGCAGACTATATTTGGCAAGCAAGGCGATAAGAACTCATTAGTATGAGAGGAGTGAATGAGGTCAGAGATCTTGATAACAGTGAAACAGTGGCTTTAATAGAAATACTGCCTCTCCTGGGTCTGTCCAGTAGATCAAATCAACTCTTAACCAATAAACAACAACAGTAATAACTGCTTTTATTACATCTCTACCTGGAATTTTAACTAGGTCTAGTTTTGAACTAATAAGAGAACAACTCCAATCTGCTTTTTTAGCACTCGTAGTTCATATTACACTCAGTAACAGTTGATTGGCAGTAGCATTTGGTTATTCAACTAAACTTCCTATATCAGATCTTTAATATGATGAATATAAATGATAGCTAGTTTAACAAAACTAGGATCAGTACCTGAGACACCTCAGTTCCTCAAAGACCATTCCTAACCAGTTGTACATGGTTTTGTGGTTGAAAGCTGTTTTCATCATGGGTTAAAAATTCAAATTATGCTAAAAAGATGGCTTAGTAACCAAGAGCTCTGGCTTCTCCTCAGGACCCAGGTTTGATTCCTAGCACCCACATAGTGGCCCACAACCACCCACATGTCACACACACACATTCTGGCAAAACATTGATATACAAAATAAGTAAATCTTCACTGTTTTAGGTGTATTTGTCTGTCACAATGATAAGGGTGGTGTTAACAGTGCTTACCTAGGGTGTTTACAATGCTCAGTACTCTGGGTTCAGTCCACAGCAGCACACACAACATTTCAAATAATTTTTTTAATTAAAATTATTTTTATATATTAGCACAGTTTTCACAATTATCACCAAGTCAGAAGTATCATGGCTGATGAGATGACTCGTAAAACACTCTGCTACACAGGCCTGGCATCCTGAGTTAAGTCCTGGAACCCATACTGGAAGGGCAGACTGGACTCTGCCATCTCATACTCTTGCATACCTGTGGTGCACACAGTACTACATTTGTTTAGCACAAAGTTAGGGCATTGAGTTTAGATATTAGGAAAACCAAAGATGATGAATAAAAGTATGTTCTGGTTGTCACCTGGAGTTTACATGCTCAGCGTGTGGTGGGTACCCAGTACTGGGAGAAAGTACTGTTCTTGGGTGGATGGCTCTGGTGCAGTTTGTGAATAAACTCATTGTGTCATTTTCAGATTTGGATGGTGCACTACTCTCAGGACCTGATGGTGATAGGACCGTGAATACAAACTTATTGGCGGAAGCCTGCAGTGGTCAAGATGCAGGAGATGCTGGTAGGTACAGTGAGATTTTTGGCAAGAATGCATCTGAGAGGTTCTGAATATTGTAGAGTGCTGGTGAATCTACTGTAGATGCTTGGCTATTTGTATGTAAATGCTTCAAATTAGAGACTGGTCTGAGGTTAGTTAGGCTGGGATGACTTTAGGAACTTGGTAAAGTTGGTATTTTTGGTGTTGTTTGGGGTGGTACCTGACACAGCCTTTGGGGGCACATATGCAAAGATAATCATTAAAATGTAAAAACTCAATTTCAGAAAAATGTTGATAAAATTTAAACAGTGATTTAAACCAGTTTTACTTTGGGGAAACCTTGAGGCAAAAATTACATGACCATTGTAAATAGATTGATAGAATTGACCAGAAATCTATTTTATAGCCCATAAAAAATAAATCTCCATAAAGGTTTTTTATTACTACATTGTGTGTGTGTGTGTGCGTGCCTGCCTGCCTGCCTGCCTACCTTACCAAAAAGGAAGAGTATCTGGCTCAGTGGTTAAGAGCAATGGCTGCTCTTCCAGAGGTCCTGAGTTCAATTCCCAGCAACCACATGGTGGCTCACAACCATCTGTAATTCCCTCTTCTGGTGTGTCTGAAGACAGTGACAGTGTATTTAAATATATAAAAATAAATAAATAAATAAATCTTTTAAAAATACTATTTATTTTATCTGTACATGTTCTGGCACTGAGATCAGATACATCTGGGAATTGGTACCCTGTGGGTACCAGTGACCCCAATCAGATGATTAGGCTTGGCAGCAAGTGGTTTTACATTGAGTCATCCCACTGGCTGCTTGCATATTAATGGTGTATGCAGGAAAGCATGGAATTTGAAGTTTTTAAAATCTAATTCTTGCATTGTCAGTTTATTAGTTTTAAATATATCCCATACATATATCATGTATATACATACATATACTATATATATGTAGTGAGTACTGTTTGAGTTTATTAACAGATTTTAATACGGTTTCTGAGGTCAGTTAAGTATTTTGAACAAATAGCAGGTACATGCTGGCTTTCTTAAATACATTTATTCAGCAGATAAGTAAAGGGCATGTGTATTTTGGACATAAGAAGCACAATGTCCTGCTGTCTGATGTCCTGTTAGAAACAAATCTGTTACTTAATTCCTTGAGGTATATGGATCATAAAGCCCCAACTCAGGTTAGAAGTGAGAAGGTATACACCACTACCCGGCTCCTAAAGATCCTTTTTAAACTTTCTTCTATATATTCTTTTACCAAAGAAAATCTTACATTTATTCTAATTTTTAAGGGAACAATATCTCTAGCAAATGAGTAAAATTTTTATTTATGAAATCCAGGAGTCTATGGGAAGAAAATTTTACTACAGATAGCACCCTTTCTCAGAAGCACTAGATGTGTTATAGAGGATGGAGTCTTTCAGAGTTTGCGTATTTTCATGGCCTTTACTGATAGAAGGAAGAAACAGCAGTCAAGGTTGGCATCTCTCATCGAAAAACTGTAAAATGCTCCAAAATCAAGTTTTTGAGCAGCAACATGATATTCTTAAAACAAAGCAAAACAAAACCTACTCTTAGATTTGTGAGCACTTGATTATGGATTTTTAGATTTAGAGATATTCTACCTGCATTACTATATGAGTAAGTTCTGCAAATGCCTATATTGGAAAGGAATGTTGCAGGCAAGTCAGAGTTAAAAAGTGCCTTGCAGTGGGAGTGTATTTGCTACCATGGATAAAACCATACAGAGGTTCTTATTGTTGGAACAGAGCAGCCCAAAGGAGCAGTTGGAAAGAAGGGTTTTACCAGGCTAGTTTTGGTTTGGTTATAGAAAGTGCAGACTTATCACTGTGAGTTAGATGGGTAGCCCTTCCTTGCAGCCTGACAGGCTTTGAATTAGCTTGGTTTTGGTTTAGCTTGGTGGTTTTCAAAAAACCACCAGTTTTTTGAAAACAGGGTCTTACTCTTCCTAGTCTGACTTTATCTCCACCTCCCAGTATTGGGATTTTATTGTTTTTTTTTAAAAAAAAAATCTGTGCGAGGTGTTGTGGTACATATAGGTGGGTGGTAAGGCAGGGGGGTCCCAAGTTAAAGGTCATTCTCAGCTACATAGCAAGTTCAAGGCCAGCCTGGACTGCATAAGGCCATGTCCCAAATCGGGGAAAAAATGGAATTGCTGTGACTGAGTACAAACTAGGAAACAATTTGGCAGCCAATAAGAAAGAACCCACACACTAGAATAGAATTGATGGTTGATTGGATCAAGTGGCAAAAAGTAAAAATATATGTATATATCTATGTAGATATGTCTGTATATATCTATATATCCTTATACAAAAAAGAATCTTTGACCCAATAAATGATATATAAATTTTAAATAGGGTTGAGGTAATTCCCAACTATGTGTTCTCCTGTTTTTTGTTATTATGGACTAGGCTTTTGTTGCTGTTTTCTTTATATCCCTAGAGTATGGGAATTGAGTCTAGGGACTTGTTTAGGTTTTGGAGGGAAGACAGAATGAGAAGGAATTGGGTAATTTTTTGAGACTAGGCCTTTCTTGTGGCCCATAGCTGACTCTGAATTCAACCTCTCAAGTGCTAGGATACAGGTATGAGCCAGCATGTGCAGCTTTATTTAGTTTATATTATATTATTAAGATAGCCTATCATTGTTCTCTGGCTCTAATTAGAGTTTTTCCCAGCCATTACTTCATAATCACTTTTCAATTGTACTAGGAGCATCACATGATTTCAAGTATAGTTTGATGCCTGGCACTTCAAGTGACTTCAAGTATGAGGTGCTTCCAAGTACTTCGAATGACTTCAAATTCAGAGTGCTGCCGGACGCTTCAAATGAGTTCAAGTATGGATTATTGCCAGAATCTTGGCCCACACAAGGAACGTGGGAAAATGGCAAGTATCAACTAAGCAACTACAGAATTCTAAAATCCCATAGACATAGTATTGATATGTGGTTTCTCTTTTTAATCTTATTAATCAGTATATTTTTTTCCCTTTAAGGTAACTCATCTCTAATCATGATGAACAAGTTAAAATGCCCTCACTGTAGCTATGTAGCCAAATACAGACGAACACTAAAACGGCACATGCTCATTCATTCTGGAGTCAGATCATTTAAGTGTGAAACTTGTGGGAAGATGTTTACTAGAAGAGAACACGTAAAAAGACATTCCCTGGTAAGTGACTTGAAACTCACCGATCATGGAGAACTTTTATGCCAGGGATATTTTAAAGCATTTTACTTGCAAGTTTAAGGAAAGATGCTAAACTGCTTTAAGCAGGAATTATTTTTGAGCTGATATTGTAATTCATTTAAAAATATTAACTGTCCATTCATTGATAGTTGTATGGCTTAGTTTGAATGGCTCAAATGTGTTTACCTGTACTGTTCTTATATTGAATTTTTCCTCTTTCAATTAGGTGCATAAAAAGGATAAAAAATACAAATGCATGGTGTGTAAGGAGATCTTCATGTTAGCAGCCAGTGTTGGAATAAAGCATGGATCTCGACGCTACGGAGTATGTATGGACTGTGTAGATAAATCACAGCCAGGAGGGCAAGAAGGTGTAGATCAGGGACAAGGTACAGAGTTCCCTCGCGATGAATTTGAGGAACATGAAGCCGGTGAGCCGGATGAAGAGATGGCTGAGGACAGACAGGATCAGAGCCATGCACCTCGATGGGATGCGTCAGGAGGCCTCTATGTCTCTGGATGATGAGCTGACCTGCTATATATATTCCTCAAGAATGCTGCATTGGACATACTATGAATCGACAATTGGGATTGTTGAACTTGAAGGCTTGCAAAATATGGTACATGCTGGATGGTAGTTACGTTGCTGTGAAAAACTGTAGGGTTAAAGCCTTATAGCAAAAAATTTTTATATTTGCACAGGACTATACAGCAAGCAACCATGTGGTTGGATACATGGAGTCCTCACATATTTCAGTCAGTTGTCAAAGTAAAATATTTTTTATTTATAGGATATACAGTTAACTATTTGGGTTGTATGAGAATATAGTACTTGTCCTTTATAGAGCTTGCTTACATTCATGTGCCACTTTAACATGGATGAAGAAAATCCATTTATGGAAGTACAGTGACAGTTGACCCAATCACTCTGTCAATCAAACCACTCAGGCTAGTTTGTACTAGTAGAGTTTTGTTTCTATTTTTATTTTATTAATTTTATTTTTTTTAATACAGATTTTCAGTGAGGGGCTTTTTGAACCCCATTGGTTCTATTTTCTTGTTTGTTTTTTTTTCCATTTTATTTGCTTCATAACTTAAACCAAGTCTCTTCTAGTCTTAGATGTTATTTCTTAATTTTGTGCTGATAGGCATGTTTGTAAGAGCTGGAGAGGTAATTTATTGGAATGAACTAACTGACTCCCCATCCTCCCTCCCCTTTTTTTGACGTGAATTTTACTACTTCACAAATGAAGAATGATGTTACGAAGTTACCATGGTGAAGCTGACAGATACCACTAAAATGATTATGACTTACAAGTAACTTTCTCCTGCTGCTCTGATCTGATAAATGGTTACTATATGATGTTTTCTGACATGGGTTTTGGGTTTGGGTATCTGTTACTTTGGCACTATTCTTGTTTGCCTCTTATATTTTTGCCAGTGTGCTATACCTCAGCCTTATTTGAAATACAGAGTCTAATTTGAAGAATAGTCATAGAAAAATACGTAAAATGATTTGTTTTATAATTCATCCTCCATGTCCAGTTTGGCTAGCTTGTTATGCAATATAAGTGAAATATCAGGTTTTTTTTTTCTCCTGTGCCCTTTTTTATCATTAAAATGAACACAAAATGTGCATTCTCTTTTGTTTCATACTTACCGGGATATTGAGTGTTTTTAAATTGTGGCTGATAATATATTTTTCCATTCCAAGTCACCACACCTTGATGAAATCTTAATAATCTCCATGATTCAACATACAAAAATACTACAAGTAAAATATTGAGAGCTTTTATTGTTGCATTATCTAAACTCTTCAGGAGTCAGAGTTATTCATGCAGTTTAAACTCTTAGGTTTATGTAGCCAGATGACCAAGACAGCATATCAGGAGCATATTTATATGTATAAAAAAATGGAGAGACGTCATATTTTCAACTTTCTTTTAAATAGAAATTGAGTATATTTTCCTATTTTATATCAAGTATCTAAATTATGACAGTTGTGTGGAAGAAGCCACAGAGCTGCTTTGACAGACACAAATCTTTTTGGTGCTCCATCTGGTCAAAGTTGAAAAGTTGATTTTCTTTTTAAAGAGACAAGCTTCGTCATTTGCCTCTGATTTCAGTAGAATAATGGTTTGATATTGGACAGTGACTTTCTGCGTGGATAAATTAGAGATGAATTACTCGTGTTATGTGGTGAGACCCACCCACTGCCCTCTGAACTGTATGTAGTCTCTGCATTTCTTGGGAGGATGGCAGAAGAGTTTCATTTTGATTTTTTTGAAATGAAGGGTACACCTTATTCTCTGTGTTTGAAACAAATGAGTAAAATGTAATTCTAGTAAAGTCCAAAGTAGACATAGTTGGGCAGAGATATTATGAATGAAAAAGTATTTTAAAGGTAAAATGTTCTGCTTTGTGAATATGTAAGTATAGTATGAAGAGTTCTTTCATCCCATCTATCCCCTTCCTTTAAAATAAACCATAGTTTACAATTGGTAGATCTGTCTATATATAAATATATATTAAAGAGCAAATATATATATTTAAAAAGATCACCTAAATCTGCTTTATTAGACAGTAGTTCACTTATTGCATAGAAACTGGACTTGGCTTTACATTCTTAATGTACTTTATTTTACTCGAGATATGACCTTATCTTGAAACAATTTCCTTTATTACTTAAATCATTTATGTATATCTGGTAAATTATGACCAAATTTTTGTTAGATTGCGTACAGTAAATTGAAATACACATTTGGTACAGGATTGTTGTGCTTTTGTTTGGTTTTAGTTGGAAACAGGTTTAATGTAGATGGCTTATTATTGTTAATTTAAAATATTCTATAATTGTCCATTGCCTTTTATGTCGTGTTGTGACAGATTTGGCTATATTTTTAGTCATCTGAAATATACTTTAAAAAGTTTGTTTTTAGGTAATCCAAAGGAAAAAATGTTTATACTCTTGAATATATATTTGCCTCAGCCTATATAAAAGTTTCTTTGACGTGAACACTTTACCAGAAACAGAGCTGACAGACTTTTCTACTGCTGACTGCCTAAGTTATTTTGTTTCACGGTCTTCAGGGATTGCCTTTGCCCTTTGAGACCTTTTTTTAAAAATAGTTTTAGTACTATACTACTGGACGTTTCTATTTTTTTAAGTATATTCCTTTTTCTGACAATACAACTTCAGGAAGTTGATAAATCTCTAAGAACTTTTGGTCTCAGAAAGGTAATGGATTGAATACTCAGAATTTTGTCTGAAAGTCTGGCAGAGTTATGTTGTACATTTGGTGAAGTTTTTCATGTAATTTATATTTTAAATAAAATATTTTTAGAGTTTTTAATTTTAATGAAGGGGAAGAACATACACTTTCATATTCCACAGTGGTAATACTATGTCATAAATTCAGATCATGTGTTATTCTCCCAGTCAGTTTCTTCCATATGGTCCCTCATTTGTCAAGGTTCTTGACTCTCATTTTTTCTTTATTAGACACTTTGCTAAATTTTAGCACCCTAGTGATCAAGAGCTTGGGGTGTGTGTGCGTGTGTGTGTGCGTGTGTGTGTGTGTGTGTGTGTGTGTGTGTGTGTGTGTGTGGTACTGGAAGAGGAAACTGGACAATAACAAGTAGCTCTGAATTTTGGGGCAAAAAGTACTATTTGGCTTAAGTAAAGCCATCCTAATAAAGAGTGAGTAAATTCATTGCAGTTCATAGAATACTCAAGCACAGTAAGTACGCATCATACTTACTTATTAGTAAGTGCATATTAGCTGTTCAATAATAAATGTGAACCAAGAGAAAAAAGTAAAAGCTGGTAGGGAGAAATGAGGGAAGTGGAGGGAGGGCCTGAGGAATGAAGTCTGGCAGGAAGCAAGGTCTGAGGACTCGCTTTGTGATTGGAGTGTTCTCTGACCATGGCATAAGAGGTTCGTCCTTCGGTTTATGACCCGGAAACTCCCACTTTTTGGTATGCCCACTCTTTTGTGTTGTTTGCCTTATTTTATCTAACCTATAAGGTAGGTGCTATTCTATTTTACAAATAAGAAAAGGCTCAGAGAAACTCAGATACTTGCCTAAATCACCATGGCTTTTTTAGAGCAGGGGTTAATCAGGTCTGGTTCTATTGATGCCACATAAAACTGGCTATGTTAGGAATTTTGTTTTCTTCTGGGAGTTGCTTTTGTCACTTTGACTTATTAAACACACCTCACTGTAGTCCTTTGTGAGTGGGCTGATATTTTCACTTTTTAAAAGGATGGTTTTTTAATATGAAGAACTATATATATAAGCCCCAGCTTGTGTGCTGTTCAGTCACCCGGATCCTTAAGCTTAACTATGGTACCTAATCTACAGTTAGAACTAACAGGTGTTTTCTTAGTTTAGGATTTAAAGTAGAATTATTTATTTTGTTTCTTCTTTACCTGCTGTATTCCAGTCTTCAAGTGAAGTTGAACAAGGTAGTTTAAAACATGTTAGGGATAAGCACACTTTGAAAGATGTTTTCTCACCCTGAATTTTAGGGCACTGGGCACTAAATTTGGAATACACTAGCTATTGAGAACAAAATTTGGGGTTTAAGAAAGGGATGATTGAAGCCATTATGATACGGGAGAAACAGCATCTTAAACACTGTAAACAGAACTCTTCTGCCTGCTGTTTGTAAAAGCTCTCTGGCAAGATCTTTTACAAAGACCAATTTTCTTTTTTAAATGTAATTTACCTACCTACTATTTAAATGTCCTGAGACATGTATGTAAACCTCCAAAACCTTTGTTTGTCTGTGTATTTAGAAAATACACAAGAATCTTTATCAAACTTAAAATATAAACTTGTGAGCACTAAACTGCTTCTGGCTTTGTGAATTTTATTGATATTTAATTCTGATTTATTTGCAGGTATGCTAGTTTAGACTCATTGGAAATACCTTTGTAAATTTAGACACTCAAATTCCTTTGTTTACAAGACTGAATTGTAGAGGAGGTTTTTCTGTTTGTTTGGGTTTTGGTTTTTGATCTGGAAGTACAAAATAAGTAAAGCCAGTCCTCTCTGCAGGAATTCTTTCACTCACAGATAGCAGTGACTTGTACTCATTATACCTTTAGAATTTTTATAGGATTTAAGAAACATCCAAAAGTTCCCTGAAATCACACTTAGGAGTTCTCTGGGAAATGGGGTTGGGACTCCAGCACTCTCTCATAGGCTGTATATTAGATCATCAGTTTGTAAGCAAGTAAATACATAAGTTACACGCTTCAAGCCTTTGAAAACTTACTTAGCGTGCACACAGCAGTTTAAGTTGCCTGCTTACCTCTGTTGGATGGACCTCACTTGCTGTGTCCACAGGCTAACCTGAATTCCAGGATTATCAGTGTCATCCACTGCACCCAGCTTTGTGAGTTACCAATAGAACAGAGGTTGGTGATGGGCCAGGGAAGGTGGGGTTGGGGTGACAGGAAGGCACGGTGCATATGTTAATGGTGAACCATTGGGTGTGGAATTAGGATGTCTTTAGTGTGGTTTCAAGAGGGAATGGTTAGGAACACTTGAAGATTAAAAAGCAGTTTTGAATTTTTCAAAGTAAAATGGGGGTGGAGCAGTTCCACTACTGAATGTTCTGGATGTGTAAAAGATTGACAGCCACCCTGGCTAAAGCCATGTTAGCCAAATAGCTTTGTTTCGCAGTGAGTCTCACTACTTTTTAGAGAGTTGGGACCATGATAGGTTGCCATCTTTATCTCCTTGCTTAGTACATGAAGTAAAATTGATAAAGTTTTGTACTATGTGGGTGCATTTAAATATTTATTTAAAGAAAGCCTGTTTTAACACTAACAGGCAATTTAGAAGTCAAGTTTAGCTTTATGGAAAATGCTGTGTGCGCTTTTCCCTACAAATCACTGTCATAGTGGGAGCTGGCAAAAAAAAAATTACTGGAATTATGACAAAATGGTTTTAGGACTGAGCTTAGTATGGTGGCTCACTTTAATCACAGACTCCCTGGAGGCAGAAACCATAAGATCTCTGTAAAGTTGAGGCCAGCCTGTTCAAAATACTAGCCAAGACTACACAGAGAGCATGTCTCAAAAAACCCAAAGAATTCTTTAGTTTTAGAGATTATCATGCTAAATGTTAGTAAATGCTAGAGTTATTGAAATGAACTGGAGGAAGTCTAAAGCAAACAAGGAGGCTCCAAGCTGGCCACATGAGTCCTCCTGTAACCCTTGCACACAAGGTAGAGCTTGCCTGAGCTCAAAGCAACAGTGGCTCCTAACAGCAAGCTGTCTCCTCCTTCTTACCACCTGGATATATAGTTCAGTTTCCTTCTTACCACCTGGATATATAGTTCAGATATATAGGTCAGTCTTAAAATTTGACAATAAAAAAAGTTATTTTCAGTTTAATTAGGTATCTGCTAGATCTTAGTGAGGGACAGAAGAGAGTGACTTCCTGGCACACTCACAGCCGTTAGAGGACAATAAGACAGTTTCAAGACAAGTGGGACCAGAGAGCTTATTGCAGTGTGTCAGTTTCAGAGCCCTGCACTCCCAACGCTTCATTTCAGTTTGTCTCAAACTTGTTCCATTGGAGGTGTCACCACCTGTGAAGTATGGTGACCCCTTGAGCCTCAGGGGCCCAATTCCAGAACACCGTGACTGGCCAGACTTAAAGATGACTTATATTTACACACTGTCTTCAACAGAGTGCTTCAAAGGATTAACTGTTTGCTACAGAAGCATCTGACCAGGTATTCTAGTTGCAAGGTTTTTTGTACTTAAGAGGCATATTGGATCTTGTCATTTATGTTTTGTCATGAGAGTTGTAACATGAATGTTAACACAGAGCTTAGTCCCCCTGTCAGTTTGTCCCAGTGTTTTTTAAATTTGTGTACCAGCATAGATGTGGTCCATATGAAAGTTAAGCCATGAAAGACTAACTTAGTGGGGTCAGTTCTTTCTGCTTTTATGTAGGTTCCAGGGGTTAAAAAGACCTTTATTCACTAGCTTAACTCAGCAATGTTTCTGATGCAAGATCTTTAGCTGCAGCTAGCCCAGAGTTTGCTGTAGAGCTCAGGTGGACTGAGTTCACAGTGATCTTCCATGTTAGGATTACATACATGCGCCACCATACTCTGTGCTTTTGTACCCCTTAATAATCAAATATTTGATCAGTTCTAATCATCTTGATGTGTGCAGCCATAGAAGTCGGTGTAAGAACAAGCAGACTTGTTTTAAAGAAACAGATACTAATTCTTTGGCATGAGACCACTCCAGTTAGCAGCATAGACACAGCCTTAAACAATGAGCAGCGAGATGCATTCTAATGCTGACCAGCCTAACCTCCAGGCCACATTTGTACACTGAAAAGTGTCATACCTTCGTACCCCCCACCCCAGTGACTTCTTTCCTTTCTAGGGCTGGAAGTCTGTAGTGGGAAAGGGTAGCACCATGAGCTAACAAACATATGACCCCTACTATCACAACGCTGATTAAGTGGGAATACCTTACTAGGGAAGTAATGGTGTCGTGCTCTGATGTCCAATGTGTTTCCCTGTCTTGACACTCTGTTCCCAAGAAAGAAATCACAAATACATCCACTTCAGAAATTCAGAACTTAAGACTTTTACTTGCTGATTAAAAACAGAGACCTTTCTAATGCACATGGTCTTGTCGCAGCCTGTCTAATAGCTCTTTAGCACAGAATCTTAGTATAGGCTGGCCTGGAACTCCCTATGTCGTTCAGACTGTCTGAGAACTGGAAGCAATCCCTCTGCCTCTGCCTTCTGAATACTAGAATTACAAATGTGAGTCAATACACCCTTCTAAAAAAGTACATATGTGGGTGTGGGTGTGTAGAACCTAGAAGTATCTTCCATCACTTGACCTTTCCTTTCGAGACATCTCTTGCTAAATGTGGCTACTCTGTTGTTGGCCAGCAAAAGCTCCAGAAATCTGTCTTCACCTCCCTGGTGCTGGGGTGCCGGTAAACCCAGCTTCTTAGTGGATGGCAGGGTCTGGACGTGCAAACATTTCTACCAACAGCCTTTATTTTTAGGTCCAGCTGTGATTGAGTACTGTACTGCTGACATTCATATCAGGTTCTCATTAAAACTATTCGTATAAGTGCTGTTACTTCTTTATAGCTTGAGAGCATAAGATTGTGAGTCAAAGTATGTGACCTGCAAACAAACACTGAATGAATAAATTTCCAACACTTAATACTATGAAATTGAATCAGACGTCTGTTTCCAGATGTATTGATTTCCCATTGTAAGGCCACACCAAGGACTCGCATTCTGTTGAAGTGTCAATAAATACATGCTAATTTTTTTAAAAACTGAGACAGGATCTTACATATTTTCCATTTAAAACACATTTTAAAATTGTGCTGGTACATGCCAGTAAACCAGCATAAGCCGGTAGAGGTAGAAGGATCTGGAGTTCCAAATGATGAACGCATAATGAGTTCAGGACCAGCCTGGATTATACAAGACCCAGTTTGGAAAACACTAACACTAAAACTGTCTCACAAATTTCTCTTCATATTAATATTAAATTTAAGGACTACACTCTTGTTTCTTTTCAGATTTTCAGATTGAAATTTAGGGGATATGGATATAGCTCACTAAGGATTACTGGCCAAGCTTGTGCAGGCCCTGGGTTCAACACCCACAATTTCCATGAGTTTGCTTCTAAAGGATATAAAGTTCTGTTGCTGGGGCTACACTGGCCTAGTACTGGCTGCTTTTCCATAGGAGCCGGGGTCAATTCCCAGCACCCACATGGCAGTTCTCAACTGTAACTCCTGTCCCAGGGCATCCGACACATAGACATGTTACATGCAGGCAAACCACTAACGTACATTTTAAAAAGAGAAAAGTTTTGGTGCTCTTCCATCCAATGAGACTTCTATCTAGCAGGAGTGTCTATAATCAGGAAAGCCGTGGTAGAATCCTGCTGGGAACATGGTCACTGGATAATGACTGAGGTGGTTATGGGTATCATATACTGCTCAATGCATCACTGCCTAGATTCTGGTGTCAGCAGTTAAATGAAATTATCCCTGAAAAAGGTTCTAGAAGCTAACCGCCACGCTCATCCAGTCAGCATTACAGAGGGAGCATTACTAATGGCAGCATCCATTAACACTCCTTTATTTGACCCCATAGAATTGGCCATTCCATCTTGGTTCTAACAGTGCATACCTGTAATCCCAGCTGTTTCCAAGAGAGGCAGAAGGACCCAGTGTGAGGAGTTTGAAGCCAGCCTGGGCTACATAGACCAGACATACATAGACAAAGCGGAACAAACAATGGAGAGCCTTGCTGTTCTTTCCTGTAGTGTTCTTTTTCAGTTCTAGTGACCACAGTGGTTGATCTTTGACTTCTCCCTGACCTCTCTCCAGAGCTCCTAAGTATTTAGACGACACCACATAATGTCATTTGGTGTGCACAGGGTCCTGGGGTGTAGTCCTCATTTAGGTAATAGTTCCTTAGTTTCTACTGGACATTCTCAAAGGTCTTTAGCTTTGTTTGACCCCATTACAGTGAACTGATAATTACATGGCAAAGCCACTTAGAAAAATTAACCACTTTTGACTGGAGAATGTGTCTCAGTTGCTGGAATGCTTGCCTGGCATGCTCAGAGCCCTAGCTTTGATTTCCTACACCAGGTAAACCCAAGCATGGCTATAATCCCGGCGCTGAAACTGGAGGCAGGAGGGCCTACAGTTCAAAGGGCTGTGTAGCAAGGTGAAAGCCACCCTGTGTGTACCCAGCTGAATTCTCTTGCAACTGTAACAGGACGAACATTTCATGAGTGCCTCACACCATGTCATTTTAGCTGAGAATCTTCAGTAATTCTTCCTTGAACTAAGTTGAATAGAAATCAACTTCTTGGAACTCCCACCCAGTAACCCTTCTTCCCGTCTCCAGAAGCCTCTGTTGGACAAGGTGCTTCCTCACATGTTTGACAATGGAATCAGGAAGGAAGGGAGGAAGGGGTATAATGGATTTGAGGCTTGCTTAGTGCCTTAGCAGTTCATTGAACCTAGGAAAGAGTCCTCTTTCTGTGTGAGAACCCCGTGCCTGCCTGTTCTTGTAATGATTTAGGCTTCACTTTGAGTCTAAGAATTGAATAGTTAATATGAAAGATTAGTGCAACCAAGAACAGGGAAGAAAAGCACCTGGAATGAGTTTTTGTAAAACAGCCTGTTAACTTGATATCTATGGTTGGCTCTTGGAGAAGCCAACTTAATCTCATGTTAATTTGCAACTTGGAATCAGAATGTATATGTGCTTTAAGAATTTCATAATTTGGTTTAATACAGCATAGTTTTAATACATATTTAACTACTAAATTCCTTTCAGAAGATATATTGCAGAAGATAAGAGGCTTTCTTTAATTGCATTTCAGATCAGTTTCTAAAAGAAATGAGAAATATTTTTATTTTTCTTATTAAATTCTTATGAAACCAAATCTCAAAGTCTCAAGCCTTTTTCTTTCATTCTTTTTTCTCTTTACTTTTTTTCCCTTTTCTTTCAGTTGTTTGTTTGTTTTTGCTTTTGTTTTTCCTTTATTTTGAGACAGGTTGTCCTATGTCACTATTCCTGACTGTCCTGGAACTCACTACACAGACCAAGCTGATGTCAAACTCCGAGATCTGCCTGCCTCTGCCTTCCAAGCACGGGTAGTAAAGCCATCATGCCTGGGTCTCAAGCCGTTTCTCATTGTGCTGCATTTCCTCTTTTTATAAAGTGTATGCACGTGCGCGCAGACACACACACACACACGTGTATGTTACAGTTACACGTGTTCATCCCGTTACAGTTGCAAGAGAATTCACACACATGTGTATGTGTGTGTATGTGATGAATACATATGCATGACAGGATGCCTGTAAGCACCTGTTGCATATGGCATCAGTGTTCTGCTCTGTCACTTTCCACCCTATTCTCTTGAGACAAGGTCTCTCCCCAAACCTAGACCAAGGCCTCCAGGCAGCAATGCTGTCCCTACACCCAGCACTGCTGGGATTACAGATACAAAGACCCATGCCTGGCCTTTTATGCAGGTATTGAGGGTTTTAAACATAGGATCTTTTGTTTCCACAGCAAGAATTCATCCAGATGGCATGTTCCCAGCCTTGTTTTATTTTTTGAGGTCTCGTAAATCTTAGGTTTGTCTTGAACTTGCTATATAGTTGAAGAACTGCTAATTTTATACTTATTTTGAAAAAGATGTCAGTATAGACCATTCATGTCTGTCTGGAGGGAGAATGGCAGCAGGCCTGTTTCTATAGCCAGTCCTAATAGCATATTTCTAAATTTCTACCTTCAAAAATATGAGTCAAGTTGAGTTTGGTGGCACATATCTGAAACCCCAGCACTTGGGAATCCTGAGGCAGTAGAACCTTAAGTCTAAGGCCATCCTTGGCTACATGGGGAGAACCTGGAGAGAGAGAGAGAGAAAGAGAGAAGGAAATCCCATGGTAATAGTTTCCCCAAATGTACTTCCCAAGGTGTATTGTACACCATTTGAAAGAGACTACCTATCTTCTGAAGAACAGCAGGTAGATCATAATTCAAGGCAGTGTACCGTATAGACCATGACATGTTTTCAAGGCACAGACCAAGAAGATTTTGTACTTTTCCACCACCTGGCCCCTCTTACCCCCTCCCCTTGTAAAACATGCTATAAAAAAGCATTTCATGTTCAAAAAAAAAGAAGAAATTTTAAATAAATAAATAAATAAATAATTCTGCTTATGACAAAAAAAAAAAAAGAAAAAAAAAAAGAAAGCGACTACCACAGACTTCATCTTTCTCTTGTCAAAGAATCTAAGACTAGGAGAAAATCCAGGGCAATCCAAAGCAGCTGCGGCCCATGCAGACAGGTGAGGGCTGCCTTGCCATTTTCAGTGGTTTATGACTGTAAGAGAACAGGGTTGTACTCAGGCCTTTACGACTCACTGAGACAGCAGTGGAGTTTAAGGTTCTGTGTGCTTTTCTCCAGTTCCTGGCACTCCCTGTTTTCAAGTTCTATGTAAGCCATTTCTTCAGAATGTGGTTGCTTTTTGTTTGCTTTCTTTATGGCCGAAATGGATTCAGCCTACACTTCAGCATGCTGGACAGGCAGTGTGGACAGAGCCTTGTATCAGTATCATGACTGTAGACCTCAAAATGGCTGTTGGGGCAAAATGAGCACAAATTATGTAAGCAAGCAGAAAATAAATAAATATGGTGAAGCTAACTTATCACTGAGAACATCGGCTTCCTACGGACATACTGAAAGTAACAAAGAAAATCAGGTTTTATGTTTCAAGTACATATACATACATACATACATACATACATACATACATACATACATACGGCCATTTAGTAATATTCTGCCTGTTAAGAAAGCCTTTGTAAGGGGGCTGGAGAGATGGCTCAGCGGTTAAGAGCACCAACTGCTCTTCCAGAGGTCCTGAGTTCAATTCCCAGCAACCACATGGAGGCTCACAACCATCTGTAATGGGATCTGATACCTTCTTCTGGTGTGTCTGAGACAGCTACAGTGTACTCATATAAATAAATAAATCTTAGAAAGAAAGAAAGAAAGAAAGAAAGAAAGAAAGAAAGAAAGAAAGAAAGAAAGAAAGAAAGAAAAAGAAAGAAAGCCTTTGTAAGCTCCTGGAACTCAGTACTAGCCTAGGATATACTCAGCCTCACAGAAGTCTTGCCTTAGTCTCATGAGTATGTGATTAACAGGATTGGGTCATAGTACCCAGTTGCTATCCTGATTGTGTGTGTGTGTGTGTGTGTGTGTGTGTCTGGGGTACTGGGGATCAAACACAGAGCCTTGTGCAGGCTAAGACAGCTCTTAATACCCCGATTTCTTTTCCTACCACTACCACTACTATTCACTATTAATAACACTGAGTCTACTTTTACTAGCCTTGTAGCCGTCCCTCCCTGAGTCTTTTACTCATTCATTACTGTGTATGGTTGCATTTTCATGGGCCAGGGACTTGTGTGGAGGTCAGCTCTCTCCACCTTCATGTGGGTTTCAGGGCCCAGAGCTCATGTTGATAGTCATGTGGAGCCAGTACTTCACCTGCTGAGGCATCTCACTGTCCAACCAACTCTCGAGGGTAAGATTCAGGCACTTCCATGGGAGGGCACGGAGAACAAGACACTTAGTAACTCGAATCATCTTGATCCTGAGGTGTCCTATACATGCTGACTGACATCACCAAGCTGGGTTACAGCATGTGGTCGAGAAGTTATGGGGCATTTTCTTTTCTTAGGGGTTTGAGACCAGCTGGATCCTATGTTTCGTTCTTCACATACACTGATAAAAGGCTTTGGCTGGGGGAACTTTCTTGGGTGGCCCTGAAGAGCAAGCTATCTCTTGGCTGCTAGTAATCTTACCTGATGAGCCATCTCTCTAGCATTTGGCATTTTAAGATACCCAAACAAGATTTATCAGTTTTAGTTTTTTGACCACAAGCACAGCGAGAAAAGCTTAATTTTATATAAAAGAAAAAATTAAAGCAACTGAAACTAAAAAGTAACCTACAGTATAACTGAGGGTTATCATTGGCAATGTTGAGGTATTTCTCCCAGGGAGTGACATGTGGCACGTGTTTAAGGTTCTTATAGTTCAGGGATGAAGGCTACCCAAAGATTTCTAAGAAAGTAATAGTTTCCTGACTATGTCTCTCTCATTCACTGGAAGACAGTATGTGGAAATCTGTTGAGGCACACTCTGAAAAGAAGATTCAAACACAGAAGTTCTGACTTGTAAATGTTATCTGAGAGGTATCTAAATAAGCCACAGTTAGAAATGAGCTGGCTTTACCTGTGCTGAGCAGGTCTATTTTTTGGTGACTAATTGAGGAATGTTTTCTTTCATTGTTGGGATTATGAGAATACTGTTGCTAACAATTGTATTTCTTTAGCCCTAACAGAAACATTTTATTTTCCATCAGTAAATATTGATCTAAATTTATATGTATGTACATTGTCTTTTACAGTGTCTATACAAATAATTTTTGTAAGTACTCTACATAAGGTATTTATAATGACTCTTGTTTGAATAGGATCTCATGCGTAGCCATGGCTAGCCTGGAAATGTGGGCAGTCCTCTTGTCTCTATAGTGCCAGCATTTCCAGCAGAGATACCCACCCTGGTGCTCTGGAGGTTTTAGTTTTGGGAGGGAGTGTTTCGTTTGGTCTTGGTTTTGTTTTTAAGACAGCGTCTCATATATCTCAGACAGACTTCTAACTAGTGGAAGATGACCTTAAACTCTCCAGCCTCCTGGTTACCACCCCCTAAGCTCCGGGAATTACAGACCTGGGCCAGCACACCTGAAGGGTTAAAGTTTATACATTGTTTCAGCATCTTTTCCTTCTTTGTATTCAATCATGGCATATATTCCAAACATGTTCTGTTCTGCGTTTAGACTTCCTACTTTAGCTGTCTAGCTATCTCTTGGAATTGGTCATTGGTGGTTATTTGTTTGTTCAATGATTATATGAGAGAGACAGGGTCTCACTGTGTAGCTTTGGCTTACATCCACTTTGTAAACCAGGCTGGCCTGGAACCCTCAGAGACTCACCTGTCTCTGCATCCCACCCAACCCCCACCCCCTTTTTTTAGTACATCTAGTCTGGCTTGGATATAAAGGCATAGTTAAGGATCTCCCAGATTCTCAAGTGAACTTAAGGTGAACTTTAATTTACACTTACCTCGCTGCTTACATTTTATTCTAGTGTTTGCCTGATCTTCTAGGCACAACCTCTTGTTGGCACATTTTCTCAGCCTTAGTCTCTGCTGGCTCGCCCTGACCCCGAGCTTCTCATTCAAGCAAAACTGGCTAACAGACACAGAGCAAATCTGAAAAGAAGAGCGTTGTTTCTACTCTACATAGTCTTCCATGGGGATTTTCAAGCTGCTCTGGGGTCTAAGTGCTTCTTTGAAGATGCCTGTGGGCTCTCTGACCGTGGGGCTAGCTGGAGCCAAGCGGGTGGGGCCTGGGCCTCCAGCCAAGCCTTAGCTATGACTGCCTTGCTTTTATCTCCGTTTGCTCTCTCTCTCTCTCTCTCTCTCTCTCTCTCTCTCTCTCTCTCTCTCTCTCTCTCTCTCTCTCTCTCTCTCTCTCTCTCTCTCTTTCCGTTCTTCTTTTCTTTTTTTGTAAGCTAGGCATGGTGACCACAATCCCTGTGCCTGGCAAGAAGGTTGCTGTGAGTTCGAGGCCACGCTGAGCTCTGTAGCTCAAAAACCAAATCGCTAACTTAAGAGCACTGGGTGTGCAATATATTAACAAGAATGATATTTCGGTGGCCTTGTGGTCATGCTCCAGCCCCTACTTTCCATATTTTTGAGCTGTTTGTTTTGTTTACTTTTTTTTGAGACAGTTTCTC
Source organism: Grammomys surdaster (assembly GCF_004785775.1). Classification (NCBI taxonomy): domain Eukaryota; kingdom Metazoa; phylum Chordata; class Mammalia; order Rodentia; family Muridae; genus Grammomys; species Grammomys surdaster. The sequence continues at coordinate 4,978,774 of NW_021604565.1, read as the reverse complement.
TGTGTAGCCCTGGCGGTCCTGGAACCTACTCTGTAGACCAGGCTGGTCTTGAACTCAGAAATCCACCTTCCTCTAACCTCCTCAGTGCTGGGATTAAAGGCATGCACCACCTCCACCTGAATGAAGTTTAATTCTTAAAAGATTCAATAAGGTGAAGTAATTCTTCTATTCCCGTTTTACAAATGACCATTGATGCTAGACTTAAAATCAATTCAATAACTTGCACAAGAGGTTTGGGATTTGAATCTGTGATTGTCAATTGACATCAGGTGCATCCCTTACCCGAGGCAGGCCAGGCTCGGATCAGCGGCACAGCGTAAGGCTTGGAACAGGGTGCTGTGGAGCACATGCGCAGTCTGCTGGTATTGACCTGAAGATGAAGTCTGTGTATCTCAGACTCTAAGTAACACACCTGTGGTCCTGTTCCTCTCATTAGGAAGTGTCACCTATGTAATCAAGTGCTGGGTTCAGAAACCACCAACCCCACAACTGAATCTTCCATGTAGCTTTTCCTAGTAATGTTATTTGTTGTCCACAAAATAAAACTCTCTAAATGTATCATCATTCTGACAACCCTTAAATCTAGGAGTTTTATTTTTATATTTCTATATTTGGTTTTTTGTTGTTGTTGTTTTTTGGTTTTTGTTTATTTTTTCGAGACAGGGTTTCTCTGTGTAGTCCTGGCTGTCCTGGAACTCACTCTGTAGACCAGGCTGGCCTCGAACTCAGAAATCCACCTGCCTCTGCCTCCCAAGTGCTGGGATTAAAGGCATGCACCACCACCGCCCAGCATATTTCTATATTTGTAACATATACATTTATATGCTGGTTGCTGAAAATACCTTAGTGAGTCCGGAGAATAGTTGTTTTGCAAGCTTTGTATCTGGTGGAATAAAGATCTAAATATCTATTTATGCTAACATGTAATATATCAGCTGATATGTAATATACATAATATGTAATATACATAATATGTAGTATATGTAATATATATGCCGACACCTAGTATTTCAGACAGGGTGGGGAGGTGGAAGGACATGGCAGGAATAGCAGAGAACTTCCGTTTCCGTAAACCAGTCAGAGTCCGTCATCCAGACTTTAATGGTCAGACTGACCTTCATAGTTTCCAGTACCAGGATTCTGTGTCCAGGAATGGCAGAACCATGGGGTATGGTAAATGCTCAAATATTTCAGAAAGGAACACACCCAACCCCCAGCTGGTTTTCAGCTGCTCTAGCCAGTAGTTCCTGGGCTGTGCCCATCTTTTCCAGGGAAAACTGGGTCCAATGAAAGGTTTTCCTGTTAGGTGCAAGACTTTACATGACTCATGGCAGTCACTGCTCCAGAGACTCAGGGAGCCTACGGCTGTATTTAGGAATTTGCTGTGAAATTGCCTGTCAGTTCTACCCAATATTTCCAATCTAATATATATGGAGTGCTAGAAAGTAGTTTATCATTTTAAATATGTTACAGTTTCATGCCAATTTTGTTATTATTGAAAACTGGGCTGGGCGTTGGTGGCCCACGCCTTTAATCCCAGCACTTGGGAGTCAGAGGCAGGTGGATTTCTGAGTTCGAGGCCAGCCTGGTCTACAGAGTGAGTTCCAGGACAGCCAGGGCTATACAGAGAAACCCTGTCTCGGAAAGAAAAAAAAACAAAAAAACAAAAAAAAAAAAAAGAAAGAAAGGAAAAAGAAAAAAGAAAACTGGCCTTCAAGTTTCGGTTTCCTTAAACTGTAGCAAGCTCACAGTGTTTACATTACCTCATATGACTGTTGCCATGGAATCCTTTAAATCTTTGTTCATAAAAATGCTAGAATGTGTCTTAAACTGCTCTCTATGTGAATAAAAAGCTTCTTCTTAGAAGCTATTTCTGATTCAGTCTCGGTCCAGTTTTTTGTAAAGTTAGAAATGACTGGCCAGTGCTAATGGGAAAGTCATAGCGGTGGACATATTGACCCTGGGACAGCGTTCTGAGCTGTGCTGTTCTTACAGCTCAGAGCATCGCCTCCTGCTGACCAGGGGATGGGAAGTCCAGTGCTTGCTGTAAGGTATGCTCCAAGGCCTCCTAATGCGAAAGAGGAAACAGGACTGTCTTGTTCTTGGCTCACTGTGGAAGACAACCAGAGGTATTCTTTGAATTACACAGAGTTTTAACTGGTACTAGAAGCCCACATACGGTCGAGCTGGAAAGGCCAATAGAGAGATCCTATTGAATGTAGGGTCCCCATGAGGTCCATGAATGTAACACAAACAGGAGAGATGAGGCCAGGGTCACAGTAAGTGCTGATGACTAGCAGTCAAGGGTTGATGAGAAAATATGATCCCATCTGCTTTTCTAATTATAATAATTAAAATATTAAAATAAAAATAATTTAAAATTAATTAATTTTAATTGAGAAACATAATTGTTTAATTATGTTTAATTAAAAACATAATCCTAAATTTTTATTTCACTTTTTTTTCTTTTGAGATGTGGTCTTATTATGTAGATCTGGTTAGCCTAGAACTCACTGTTACCAAGCCTGCTTCAGACTTACTCTACAGCTACCTGACCAGGCTTACCTCAGTCTCTCAAATCCTCAAATTAAAGAAAGGCTCTGGCATTGGAGACATGACTTAGTGGTTAGGAGCACTTGTTCTTGCAGAGGGCCTGGATTCAATTCCCAGTGCCCACATGGTGGTTCACAACCATCCATTACTTCAGTTCCTGGATGCACCTGATATATAGATACATCTCTATGGCTTTCTCTATATGTATGGACACACACACACACATTTATAAACAAAACACTTATACACATAAAAAAAGGCATGCACCAGCCTACCTGCCTTTATTTATTTGTCATTGCTGAGGGGCTGAGGATTAACCCTATAGCCTCTGGATGCTAGGCAAATGCTCTGTCACTGAGCTGCAACCAGTTGTTTATTTTGCCTTAGTAAATTATCCAGTCTGACTTTAAACTCTGTCATCCAGGGATACCTTGAACTTGAGGTCCTCCTGTATCAGCCTCCAGAGCCTTACTCTTGATATTGCTAAATCACTGTTCTTGGAAGCTTCCAAGTCTAAATATTAAACGTTCTGCTAGTGATATTGATTTGAGACAAGTTCTCATTGGTTAGCCCTAGTTGTCCTGGAACTAGCTCTATAGACCAGGCTAGCCTCAAGCTAACAGAGACCCACCTGCTCAGCCTCCCAGGTGCAGAGATTGAATGCACTGGCACACCTAAACAAAAAGTCCTGATTTTTTAAAAACAAAAAGTATGCATACATGCACTGGGTAGTTCCCCAGTGCTACCATAGAGTAACTGTGTGAAAAGATACATCATAGAAACAAAATTATCCTTTTGAAAAAATTTACAACTGTGTGGCAAATGTCATAATCCGTATAGATGAATGCTAAACTTGCCACCTTTGGAACTGTGATTGAAACACCACCATTAAAGTTGGGTAACAGGGCACAAAGGGCAGGAAAGCAGAAGAGGGACTGGCTATCTTAGGAAAGAAGGGAACCAGCCAACCTAGGTGGTGACAGATGGGTGTGTTAGAGTCAAGGGGAGTAGGCATGTATGCACAAATACTGGAACCAGACCATTATAGACCACAGCGACTTAGTAATGTCAGCTGGGCAGCACTGGCTGTCCCACACCTCCCAGCACTCTGGAGGCAGATAGGTGGATTTCTATGAATTTAAAACCAGTCTGGTCTACAGAGCTAGTTCTAGGACAGCCAGGGCTACACAGAGAAACCCTGTCTCAAAAACAAACAAACAACTTTAAAAGAGGAAAAAAAAAGGGGGGAGGGTTGGGGGGGCAGTACTTAGTGACACAAAATGCCATCCTAGCATCAGCTAGACTGAGAGTTCGAGGCCTGCCTGGGTAGCAGATTGTGTCCCTGTTACAAAGAAATTAGCCTTCTGGGGAAAAAAAATGCTGCATGATCAGAATACTACCATCTTATTGATAAAAAGCTGTCCTATGTGTGTAGAGGGGTGGGGCGTTGAAGTCCTTCAAGGCACTCCTCTGAAGCAGTGGACTCTCCAGCCCCAGGCATATCTGCCTTCTGGATGAAGCAATTTTTGGTACTCAGTGGAAATCTCCTTTGACGTTGTCTTTGCAATGTTCATGCCGCATCCCAAAGCAGACAAAGGTTCAGACTGATAAAGCTGAAGCAACCATTACAGTCAGGAAACCTTCAAGTAGAAGGTTACATTTCCCTGTAATATAATATACACACAGAAACCAGTTAGTGTTGTTTTGTGGCCTCTTGAGGTACAGATATTTTTACATAATCAAGCCATCTTGTTTTCTTTGTGATTTATACTCCTAATGTCTCACAGAAAGTGTAGCCTCCAATCCAAAACTGTTGGAACAGCCATTCATTTTCTTTCCAGTATTTCCCTTTAGGTAACACTGGGAGCCGTTTCTGGGATGCTCCAGTAGTTATGTGGAGGCGATCTGGGTCAGAGGGCCAGGCTTGTTTCTGTCTTCAGGAGAGTACAAGAAGCCAGACAAGAAGTTTGTCCTAACCTTCTCGTCTCCACTACGGATCTTCACATCTGAATTGATCGTGTTCAACTTGAATTCTGATTTCCAACAATTCATTTATCTGGGAAGCTGTTTCCAGTTTATTAACTGAAGAGAAGCTATGGCCAGGGAAGTGAGATCTCACTGCTGGACATTAATCTTAAATCACTATCTAAGCAAGGAGCGAATCCCACAGACAACGAACACCCCACGAGAGATGTGATGTAATACAGAAACGGCTTGCGGCAGAGCTTCTCTGTGTGCCGTGACTCACTAATGGGTGGCCCACAGGCTGAGCCTTCAGTCTCAGAAGACCCACTAAGTTAGTTATCTCTTCACATGATTGAGATTTATAGTTTGTGTACTCGCCAAATGAGCTCTGTTGTTTTACAGATGCATGTTGGCTGTTATGTTCATAGTATCTTTCTTTACATTGCTTTCTGTGTGATCCAAAGGCACTTTGGTCTTCAGCCTTCCATTTCAGCTCAAGGGGAAGTGCTCCTAAGCAGCCGGTTAATTCCACTCACTTCCTATGGGAAATGCAGACTCTCGTGGTTTTATGGGCAGATAAGGAGGTGCATACAAATGGCAGCTGTCGTGAGTTTTGTGAAAAAGGAGCAAAGTAAATATTGAAAGGTAAACAATGGGAAGGGAATGTTTGCACCAACTACTTGTGTGTGGTGGGACTATGGGTGTTTTCTAGCTTATGGTTTGGTGGCCTTATGGATTTTGACAGTAGCCTACATTACTTTCATATTACAAAATAAATGTTTGGGGGAGACATTAACTTATGTCCCATTCCTAACACAGGAGAGAAGATGTTATTTGATATATTTACAGTGACTTTATTTCTGAGTAAAAACATAATAATGAAACGACAGCAAAGATAATCAAAAGAATCATGAAGCCATTTGCTTATTCCATAGCTGTAGGATAAATAGGGAGATGACGGGCTCCAGAAGAGGGACAGGAAACCGACACCCACCCACAGGAAGTGGGGGGAAGGTGGGTTCCAAGGACTGCTCACAGCCTTCTTCTTTTGTAAAAAGGACTGTATCTGAGATCGAGAGGAAAGTAGAGGCACTAAAAGGTTCCTGCTTTTAGCCAGTGATGGAGGAGGTTTATGACCATGACGCCGTGCGTGTTTGGGGGAGACCTGTTGGTCTATGTACACAGCAGCCGTGAGCGAGGTCATTCCTGGCGGAAATGACCTTCACACACCTCCAAATCTGGCGTTTGATTTTGTGATCTTGCTGGTAATTATACAGGTAAATCCATTGTATAATCATTTGCCAAATTCTATATTTAAAATTTGTGTGCTTGTCTACATGTCTTACAATTCAATTTTTTTAAAAAAGTAAACTTGACCAAATGAAAAAAGGGGGTAGTGGTGGAGTGGGCTAAGAAACCTTCCTGTCACAGTCCCAGGAGCTCAGGTCTTCCTGCAGCGCTGTGGCTACCTCTGCTTTGTGGTAACTGCTGCTTTGGATTCCCCAGAATAATTCCTTCCACCTCTGGTCTGGCCAATCATAGCAGTCCAGAGTTCAGTGGCTGTGGGTGTGTCTTAGGGAAGGTCAATCAGAGTCCTTGTGTTGATGGCCAGAAAGATAGGAAGAAAGACTTCGTGTTACTATGTTAATCCCTGTATACATTTTTTTTTTAAATCTTGGCTGCTTACAAATTTAAAAATCTGCAGAGTCAGGAAGTCATTCTTGACAGTCTCAGATCTTATCAGGCCCTGGTGTGGTGTAAGGCAGACAACAGCTGCTCCTCAGCCTGCCCTGTGCTACCCTGATAACGCTGCTGTTCTTAAATACACCAGGCATTTTAGCCAGCGCTGGGAAAATATGCCTGTGTTTCCTCTTCTTTCAAAGCACTTAGGAACCTGTGAAAGGCCAAATCTTTTTTTTTTTTTAAGATTTATTTATTTATTATATATGAATATACTGTAGCTATCTTCAGACACACCAGAAGAGGGCATCAGATCTCATTACAGATGGTTGTGAGCCACCATGTGGTTGCTGGGATTTGAACTCAGGACCTCTGGAAGTGCAGTCAGTGCTCTTAACCACTGAGCCATCTCTCCAGCCCGAAAGGTCAAATCTTATATTGGAAGAAGATTTGTTTTTCTTTAGAAAGGCTTTGTGACTCCATTACCAGTTACACAGATGACAAAATAGTATTTTCTGTACGTCCTCTGTGGTGGAGGCCACTTCCTAAACCTTCAACCTCTTTGGAGTTTTCTTTCTCTAAGCCCCTGATGCTGTTTGGTGACAAGTCTGAGCGTTCTTAATGAAAGGGGTGGTTATCACATGGATAACTGAGATGACAATCTCTGTAGGCCTGAAAATGAACTCACTCTTCTATGTTGGTCTTGTGTGGGTTACTGAGTCCGTTTCAAAGTATTCACACTATTAAGACAACACAAACCAAATGGCACAGTATTCAGTTCTTAGTGCCTTAGGCAGAAGAAAGAAAAAAAGACAGGGAGAAAAAATAAGAGTGGATACAGTGCCGTATGTATCGAATCCTCTGTGTGTGTGTGTGCATGTATGTGAGTGTATATGTCTGTGTGTGTGAGAAAGAGGGTGTGTGTGTGTGTATGTGTGAGTGTGCTGGTTGCACAAGGCATAGAGCTACATTTCCCACCCATTGGTAGTATTTGATATTTTTTTCCTACATGTAAGTATTGTGATGGTTTGAATGGATTAGTCTCCATACACTCATGTGTTTTGAGTTGTTGGAGAAAGCCTGTCACTGTGAGGGTGGCCTTTAAGGTCTCCTATGCCCAAACTATGCCCAGTGTGGCATACAGTCTCCTTCTGCTGCTTGTGGATAAGATGTAGAACTCTATGATTCTTGCCATGATGATAATGGACTAAACCTCTGAAACTGTAAGCCAGCCCCAATTAAATATCTTCTTTTATAAGAGTTGTCGTGGTTATAGTGTCTCTGAAAACCTAAGACTAAGGTAGTACATACCTGGAATCCCAGCACTTGGGATACTGAGGCAGAAAGATCAGAAGTCCAAGATCTTTCTGGACTGTGAGAGACAAAGGAAAGAAGGAAGGAAGGAAGGAAGGAAGGAAGGAAGGAAGGAAGGAAGGAAGGAAGGAAGGAAGGAGGAGGGAGGGAGAGAGGGAGAGAGGGGAGGGAGGGTGGGAGGGAAGGAAGGAAGGAAAGAAGGAAGGAAGGAAAGAAGGAAGGAAGGAAAGAAGGAAGGAAGGAAGGAGAGAGAAGGGAGAGAGAGAGGTAGAGAGGAGGAAGGAAGGAAAGAAGGCAGGTAGACAGGAAGACAGGAAAGACGGTCTACCTTGTTTGGAGAAAGTTATCATAAATCTGTTGGGTTTCATTCATGTTTGTTGTGGTTTGTGGCTTGGATTGTTTTGTTGTGCACTGGGCTTTTGTTAGTTCTAGGGGTGAGGACTTGTCATGATGTAAATGTTTATGTCCCAGTGCACAGCAGGATTAGGAAGAGGACCTTCACATTAGGAATAGGACCTTCGAGAGGAGAGTAGGTGCTAATTCCTGGCCAGACTCTGCCCCAGTCTGCAGATTCAGTGCCTTTACAAGGCAACCCAGGAGAGCCACTGTGCTTCGCCCATCCGAGAACACAGCAAGAAGGCGCCCTCTGGACTGAAAAGTGGGTCTTCTCAGCTCAGAGCCGGGAATGGTACAGGCATAGGCCTCTATTCTCAGCTCTTACTTAGGATCAGGACCTCAGCGCCATCACCAGCTTTCAGTTAGGGACCAGCTGACCTATATCAGGCTCTGTCTCAAGGTAACTGCTGCCCCAGTCACAGCAAACAACAATAACAACAGCCCCAGAAACTCCTGGGGCCTTCATTTGGACATCTGAGCCTCCAGAATAAATTTCTGTTGTTTATAAATTACTTAATTTGTTGCATTTTTTTCAGCAGCCAGAATGAACTAAGACAGTATATAATATTTTGTTTAAATATTTAAATGTCATGATCATGACACAAGAATGTGAAAATCTGTCCAGACTTTGAGGGCTGCATGTAGTGGTGCATGCCTTTAATCCTAATACTTAGAAGACGTAGAGGCAGGAGGATCTCTGTGAGTTCCGTGCCATCCTGGTCTACATACTGAGTCCCAACCTAGCCAGGGCTATAAAACAAGATAACCAAACTTTGAAATTTCCTTTAATGGGCTGGAGAGATGGCTCAGTGGTTAAGAGCACTGACTGCACTTCCAGAGGTCCTGAGTTCAAATCCCAGCAACCACATGGTAGCTCACAACCATCTGTAATGAGATCTGATGCCCTCTTCTGGTGTGTCTGAAGATAGCTACAGTGTATTCATATATAGTAAATAAATAAATCTTAAAAAAAAAGAAATTTCCTTTAAAATTGAAGAGTCGTGATGGTTTATATGTATCTCTTGCTGAACTAAACATTAAGTACTCAGCTCATTACCTAGAGCTGGGGGTGGTGGCACACACTGTGAATCCAAGCACAGAGAAGCAGAGGCAGCTGAATTTTGTGAAATTGAGGCTAGCTTATTCTATATCGAAACCCCATGTTAAAAAGAAAAGAAAAAACTATGAGTGACTTTCTTAATTTCTGAATTTTTATATTTCTTATATCTGCCCATCTAACCCTACCATGGCTAGGGTACATACATCTAAATGCATTTTCCCCCCAGAATTACCAGGAATGTATGCTTGGATGATCTTTAGAGAATTTGAAGTTTTCAGTCTACATTCATCTTAAGCCTCTGAGTATGAAATCATGAAAAATTAGGTAAAAAGCAAAAAGCAAAACAAAACAAAAAACTTGCCAATTTATGGTACCTAAGAATTTTGGCTGGGTTTTTGCTATGTAAATAATTCTTAATCTAGAAATGAAAAAAAAAAGATAGAAAAATAAAAAATAGATGCAGGCCATGTAAACTGGCAGGTCAGAAAAGAAATACAAATATCTGTTCACTATGTAAAAATGACGATTTTACTCGCAGTCACAGAATTGCCACATAATGGAAAAGTGGGGGCTGGCCAGGTGTGGTGGTCCCCATATTTAACCCTAGAACTCAGGAGGCAAAGACAGGCAGGTCTCTGTGAGTTCAAAGCTTGCTTGGTGTACTGTGGAGTTGTAGGCTAGCTGGGGCTACATGGTTTGTCTCAAACAAACAAATAAAAAACAATGGGATCGATATTTAATATTTACTTGTAAATACATAGTATGTGTATATAATGCATATTATATGTAAGTATATATGTCTGTCTCCTCATGGGGGCTGCTGAGAACGAAGCACTCCCGTCAGCACACACCGTCAGCACACACCATCAGCACACTGAAATGCTGAGTGCTGAGATTTTCTGACCAGGGGTATCAAATTCATACTTTTGACTTTGTTGTTGTTTATCAAGTTAATTATATATTATTATTATTATTATTTTGTTTTTCGAGACAGGGTTTCTCTGTGTAGCTCTGGCTGTCCTGGAACTCACTCTGTAGACCAGGTTGGCCTTGAACTCAGAAATCCACCTGCCTCTGCCTCCCAAGTGCTGGGATTAAAGGCGTGCACCACCACTGCCCGGCAATAATTATTATTTTTAATAACAAGACTTTTGATGGGGGTGAGACAGATTTCTATGTGTAGACCTAGTGTTCTGGAACTTGCTTTGTGGGCCAGGCTGGCCTTGAACCAAAATAACATGGCTTTTAATGACAGTTATTTCTTGTCCATTTCAGTGATCTAAAACATGGTCTGTGTGTGTGTTGACCATTCTTTCACTGTTATGATATGTTCTGCCCTCTCAGCCCAGTGGACTCCTGGGAGCTTGCGTTTTCTCTGCCACATTCTCTAACAAGTTGTTTCACACATCTCGCCTGCTAAGCCTCACACACAGAACGGATCCTTTATATGAAAGAGATTTTTGTCTCTGAGTTCCTGCTGCTGCTTCTGATGGTGTAGTGGGAAAGAAATACAAGAAACCTCAAGCAAAAGCATCAGCATCCTACGGCCAAGCGTGACACGTTATAGCAAGGCTGTGTTCTCCCATGGTCTTTAGGTAATTTAAAACTGCTATATATGACTTAATTCTATGCATGGTATTAAGGCCTTTGCAAGTCTTAGGCAGAAAAAACCTCCCACGAGATGAATCAAGGGTGCTAATGACTTCAAGTGAGGAGGAGTCCTATCTCCTCACGCCCCACGGAAGAATTACTCTATGTGCTAAGTTCTTACTAGGTATCAAACAAATGGCACCTGGCAATTTATTTCCCCAAAGTATTTTTAATGTAACCTCTGTCTAACTCATTTTCACTGCTGAATGATAAATATCGAGTGTATTACGTCTTCTCGACCCCACGGGTGACTGGGCACCCAACCATCCTCACTCTTGTCATGTTGCTTTAAGGAATCTTTCCTACTGAGTCATAGAGAGATACATATATTGATCACAGTGTGATACACAATAGCATCAAATACAAACAACCCCAACATCCAACAATCAGAAATCTAAGACTGAGTATTTAAGCAAAGTTTCCAAACTCAAGGCAAATGGACAGTAGTGACTTCACCCCCACATCTGTCACCCTGCCTGTTCTCTTGTGACCCTTGGACTGGTTGCTCTGTCATCTTTCCTTCCCTCATGTCCCAGATTCCAGAACCAGGAGGAGTTTCTACTTTGTTTTGTTTTTGTCTGTGCTTCCTATAGGTAGCTTTCAGTTCTCCCAGGTCCTCGCTAAGATTTCTCTTTTTAAAATGGATTTACTCTTGGGGTTGGAGAGATGGTTCAGTAGCTAAGAGCACTGGATGTTCTTCTAGAGGACTCAGGTTCAATTCCCAGCACCCACATGTTAACCATCTGTAACTGTTTTGTAACCTGTTTTGGGGCATCTGATGCCGTCTGGCTTTTCTGGGCACCAGAAACCCATAGACAAACATGCAGACAAAATATCCATATATATTTGTTTATTTATTTTTGTCTTTTGAGACAGAGTCTACACAGCTCTAGTGTTAAAACTCACTACGTAGATCAACTGGCTTCAGACTCACAGAGATCCACCTGCTCTCAAGCGCGGAGGCTGAACGTGTGCGTCACCATGGCCAGCTTCCATATACATTAAATAATTGGTGGTTCTTTTACAATTTCATATATAAAGTCATTTTATCATTCACTCCATTATCTTCTCCTATCATCTTCCCTCTCCTACCTGCTCCTTTCCAATAAGTCCCTCCTGCTTGCTTGTCTGTGTGTCTGTGTGTGTGAGTGTGTGTGTCTGTGTGTCTGAGGGGGGTAAGGGGGAATGGGAAGAGGGAGAGGGAGAGGGAGAGGGAGAGGGAGAGGGAGAGGGAGAGG